>NW_026712207.1:4302945-4902945 GCF_030504385.1 Musca domestica | reverse complement strand
AACAAACGAAAATTTTTTAAGGAATAATTTTTTTCAAGGACCAATAGACAAAGTCTAAAAACGGAGCTTCGGCTCATTGTACCGTATCATAACTCGAACATACCTTCGGTAAGCTGCCAAAACCAAACAAATCCCAATCCATCTTTGAAGGCCTGGACGTCTCCTACCAAACATACCTACCGTGAGCCGCCCAAACCGAACAGCCAAGACCATATCTTCTCACGAGTGTCTCTAACGTAAACTGCCGTCCCGAACATTTCCAGCACGGATCCTCCAATCTGTCACAGATGACTTGGAAAAAAACATCTCAACCTTCTACATCGTAACTCATTAACCCAGCGATTATTCATTAAAATTGCCGATTACCTTCAAATCTTCAATATCCCGAAAGCAGGCGTGAGTCCGAAAACAAACATTAAATCAATGAAACTTCTTATTCACACTCCCAGGGAGGAATCTACTCTTCTTATTTCATAGGTGTATTTGGCTTATCTTAGTCGACCAGAAAACCACGATACAAAACGTGAATTTTTTAACCTATTTTTTTGAAGAATCCAAGAAACGTAGATTTTTTTAAATATTCTTTTCAGAAAACAACCGACAAACAAACAAACAACAAAGGTTTTTTAAAAATATTTTTTTATGAATCAACCAACAAAGGTGGATTTAAAAAAAATCAGGAATCATTTTTTTTCAAGGACTAGTAGGCGTGTATTTTTTTAAGAATATTTTTTTCGAGGGTGGATTTTTCAAAGAATTTTTTTTTTCAGGACCAACGGTCGTGGATTTTTTTAAAAGAATATTTCTTCAAGGACAAATAGGCTTGGATTCTTTAAAGGATATTTTTCAAAGACCATTAGGCGTAGATTTTTTAAGGAATACTTTTATCAAGGACTAACAGGCGTAGATTTTTTAAGGAATATTTTTTTCAAGGACTAACAGGCGTAGATTTTTTAAGGAATATTTTTTTCAAGGACCAATAGGCTTGGATTTTTTAAAGGAAAGTTTTTTCAAGGACCAACAAACGAGGATTTTGTAAAGAATGTTTTTTTCAAGGACCAACAGGAGTAAATTTTTTGAAGAATATTTTTTTCAAGGACCAACAGGCGTAGATTTTTTAAAGAATATTTTTTCAAGGATCAACAAACGTGGATTTTTTAAAGAATATTTTTTCCAGGATCAACAAGCGTGGTTTTTTAAAGAATATTTTTTTCAAGGATCTACAAACGTGGATTTTTTAAAGAATATTTTTTTCAACGATCAACAAAGGTGGATTTTTTAAAGAATATTTTTTCAAGGATCAACAAACGTGGATGTTTTTAAGAATATTTTTTCAAGGATCAACAAACGTGGATTTTTTAAATAATACTTTTTTCAAGGATCAACAAACGTGGATTTTTTAAAGAATATTTCTTCAAGGGCAAATAAGCTTGGATTTTTTAAAGAATAAATATTTTGGAGCTTGGATTTTTTAAAGAATATTTTTTAAGGACCAACAGGCATGGATTTTTTAAAGAATATTTGATAAGGACCAACAGTCGTGGATTTTTTAATACTTTTATTTTTATTTATTTATTATTTTTTATTTATTTATTTGTTATTTATTATTTATTTATTATTTTTTATTTATTTATTATTATTATATTAAAAAATCTGACCCAGTGTGTTCATCCATAATCTAAATCTCTCTTTAACATCACTTTCTTGGCTATCTCTTATCTTCGACATTTTTGCTTTATCCGCCCACTTTGTTGTTGCGACCTCCCCTTTTGAACGCCCTAAGTAGGATAATGACAAAATTACAAACCATTAAATCAACTCGGAAGCAGTCGTAGCCATAAAAGAGAACAGAGCACAGATGACGAACATACGTCGCTTCATTTGTTGGTCTCAAAAAAATACGAGGACGTATGCCGATAATTAGTAGACACGAATACCAAAAACAACAGCAACAACAACAACATGACAAAAATAATAATCCAAAGATTAAATCAGTTATAAATGAAATGGATAAAACAAACAAATCTCAAACAACGACATCGACAACCTAAAAACTGTTACATTTTAATGTTTCGTAGCCTCCCACCCCCAACCATTCCACCACCTCCCTCCCCTCCATTCAGTCTTCAGTGTGGTATAATGATGATACTTTGTTAGCTCTTTTTTGATGTTCTTTTTTTCTCATTCACTCCATGGCATAGTCGCTTGTTATTTATATCGAAACAATGCTGTGTTCGCCGTTGTCTGCTGGTTCATGGCATCTCGTTATGTAACACGCGCAAAGCCATCCGCCAAGGACATCCGGTACGCGCGCGGCAATACACCACCATATATACGATATAGAGACGACCAAAAGGGCATGCTACATATAACCACCCATACAGCAGCTAACCAGAAACATTGTATCACATAAAAGCCGAACAACGCTTGGAATATCATCAGCATGCGAGCAAAGCAAAGCGTTGTGATTGGTAGCGGGTGAAACCTCTTGTGTGGTAAGGAGGGTTTTTATCTGAGCCCATGATGCGTATACTTAACGTGTTAACATGAGAGATTCGTATGGATGTTATGAATACCTTTGGTGCTCCGGTAGGCTTTTACGCCACAAACGAACATAAACACTTCTTCACACGCACACACACATGCATATATTTATATTAAGGGTCTATTAAAATGAGATACATTTTGATATGAATTCAAAGTGAGGAGGAAGGCATGGGAAGCTGAGTACGACACAGTGGTTCAAAAAATAAAAGGTATCAGAAAGTGCGGACCGATGTGTTCCATCTTAACACCAGACCTTGGGTTAATGTAAATATTGTGACTGAGGGTATAAAAATCGGAATTCAAAATCCCAATATTGGCTTAAAGGCAGTCTGTAAAAATTATAATTTTAAGACCTTAATAGAGGCTAAAAGAACTATTTTTTTAAATCGAAAGTGGCTCAAGATATTCGTTCAAAATCTATATTTAGAACTTCGATATCTGTCTCGAAATCTTGGTAATTTTTAAGAATTTTATTGAAGGAAACGCTGACCAATAATTGTAGGTTTTAGGAAAAATTTTTCCAGGATCTCCTGACCACAAGAATTGGATTATTTTTGGATAATTTGTTGAGGACCTTCTGACAAAAAAAATGTGGATCTTCGCCGTCCCCAAAATAGTGAAAGGAAGAATATTCTTTAAGGACCTCTACGGAAAAATCTTTAATTGTTTTAAAGAAAATATTCAAGGAAATCTTTACAAAGTAATAACGAACAATTTTTCAAGGACATCTTGACCAAAAATGTTAGACTATTTAAGAAAAAGTTTTTCAAGGACCTGCTGACCAAAAATGGATTATTTAAAAAAACTCCTTTCCAAGAATTATTCAATATTATTTTGAGAATAATCTGACTATATATCGTGTTTTTTTTTTTTAAATTCTGGGTCAGATAGACCTTCCTGGATCTCCTCTCCAAAAATCTGCAAAAATTTAAAGATATTTTTTCAAGGACCTCAAATGTTCAAGGACATCTTTAAAAAGTATTAAGAAAATTTCTCAAGGACATCCTGACCTAAAATGTTGGACTATTTAAGGAAAAGTTCGTTCGCCACTAATAAACAAACGTTGTTTTTATAAAAACAACAATAAAGGGATTAAACCTGACCATTTTGCAACAGGAAAAGTTTTTCAAGGACCTGCTGACCAAAAATCGGTTATTTTTTTCCCAAAATGATTCACAATTATTTTAAGGACCTTCTGGAGATATATAGTGTTTTTTAATATTTTTACGATTTTTGGATCAGATAGACCTTCAAAGAACTCCTCTCCAAAAATCGGTAAATTTAAAGATTTTTTCAGGACTTAATTTCTATTTAATTTTGTCCAGATTTTTTTAATTTAAAATTTTTATTGTGTGGAAACGCTATTTGCCAAAAATCTTCCACATTGATCTCCCTTTTGGGACAACACTTATATAGAAATACCTAATGACTTTAGATGTTGCTATGGTCTTGGCCAAATTTACCAATCGATTTAACTTTAATTTGGTTTCTTATGGCGTAAAACACTTGCTTCTGATTCTACGATAGTGCCTGAAAAAAAATTAACCTACATTTTATTCTTTGAGGCTCAAAAAATATTCTTTAAACCCCCCATTTAAGACCTCAATCGTAGCTCAAAAAATATTCTTGAAAATCCACGTTCCTGACTTTGATAATTCCTTAAATTCAAAAATATTTGAAAATCCACACTTAAAACCTTGACTCAAAAAATATATAGTTAAAAACCCACTTTAAAGGGAGTGACTCAAAAATTCTTCAAAAATCCACAGATTTTGCTTCGACAAAGCTCAAGAGATATAAATATTCATTAAAAATCCTCATACGAGGCTGAAAAATACTCTTTAAAAATACGCATTTAAAACATCGGTTGTTGCTCAAGAAATATTCTTAAAAATCCAGATTTGTTGCTCAAAACTGTTCAATGCTCTTCAAAGGCGCTTTTAAGGCTTAGATAGTAGTACAGAAAATATTCTTTCAAAAAAAAAAAAAAATCTTTAAATCTCCGACCACATTCTTTGATAAATCTTAAGAATGATTTTAAAAATCTACATTTAAGGCTTGATAATCACTCAAAAATATTATTTATAATTCCATTTTCAAGGCATCGTTGTTGGCTGAAAATACATTATTTTTAAATCCATTTTTAAGACCTCGAACGTAGTTCAAAAAATATTCCGTAAAAATCCAAATTTAAATTCTAGTTTGTGGCTCAAAAATATTCTTTTTTATATCCACATTTAAGGCCTTGATAGTGGTTTAAAAGATATTCTTTTGAAATTTCATATTTAAATCCTCGATATTGGCTACATTTAAGGCCTCGACTGTGACTAAAAATATTCTAAAATATTCGATATTTAAGACCTCGACCGCGGCTCAGAAATATTTTTTTTAAAAATCCACGTTTAAGACCTAAATAGTGGTTCAAAAATATTATTTCAAATTCTTTACTTAAGGCCACAACAGTTGATTAAAAAAATATTACTTTAAATCCACATTTAAAACCTCGATAGTGTCTGCAAAAATCCACATTTAACCGACTTAACAAATATTCTTTAAAACTTAAATTTAAGGCATCGGTAGTGCCTCTAAAAACATTCTTTTAAAAAACAAATTTAATGCCTCGATAGTGGCTCAAAAATATTCTTAAAAAAATATTAGAAGATTGGAAAGAAGTTGATTAAAAAATTATATAAAGTCCACACCAAAGACTCCTACAGTTTCTCAAAACTATTCTAAAAAATCCACATTTTTGGCTTCGAAAATACAGGTTTGTAGCTTTAATATTCGGCTAAAAATATTCTTTAAAAATCCACTAAAAATATTCATTAAAAGTCCGCACTTAAGTCTTCTATAGTTGCTTAGGAAATATTCTTTAAAAATTCCCTGTTTGAGGCTCTGATAGTCTCAAGAAAAATATTTAAAAAAAAATCACTCACTCTCTCACTCAAGTCATTAAAAACTTTTCTTTAGAAGTCCAAATTTTTAAATCTGAGAGAATCTCAAAAAATTCGTAAAACTCTTCTTCAAAATCGCGTAAAAAATCCTTTTCTGTGTGAAATAATTTTTTAGGACCAATTATTATTTTGCATTTTATATCAGTGTATATATTCCCTCTCATACACCCTCCGTATTTGTGCATCCTCCCCATTTATGTTTGAATTTTGTTTTATTCATTTAGCGTAACGCAACTTTTATGAACGATGATAAGACAGGCGTGTGCAGGCACTTTATTATAATGTCAACTGGGGTAAGTGTGCAACCGTACCGCCTCCACCGTTCCACCCACCCACTGCCGTAGCTTTGTTCAATTGAATTTTATTCATTTAGGCTTTAAGACAACATCTATTTGTGGACAAATAAAATATGTTCTCGTTGGCAATCAGAGCTTATTAGGTTTTTTGAATTTAAAAGGATAATATTACATTACATCGGAAGGATAATAGTACACGTTAGCTACCAAATGACACATAGGGAGAAAAGATGATAAATATACTACATGGTGGACGAGGATTAATATTTCGAGGTGTTACAAAGTATTTGACCCAATCAAATTCGTCATACACGAAATGATTATAATTATAATTTAAAGTTCAAAGGACTGAATATGTCGAACATTTATATCTTTTAAATTCGGACTTGTATTGCCCATTTGGTGCACAATTAATTTGAATTCGGATATAAATATATATGGAAGCTATATCCAAATCTGAACCGATCTCGATAAAATTTGGTAAAGATATTTCTGAGCTGTATTTGATATATTTCCCTGAAGATCGTTGTTACGGAGTGCATATTACGGCTGTGGGTAACAAATATAACAAATCGGATGAACAGTATATATGGGAGCTATAGCTATATCTGAACATATCTTCACCAAATTTAACATATTAGCTTCTAGACTCAATTCGGTCGTAAGTGCCAAATTCCATCCCATTTGGGTAAATATTAGATGTTTGGTGCACAGTAAAAGGTAAATCAGACGAAGTTATATATGGGAGCTATATCCAAATCTGAACCGATCCCGACAAAATTTAGCAAAGGTATTTCTGAGCTGTATTTGATATATTTCCCCAAATATTGTTGTTACAGAGTGCATATTACGGCTGCGGAGGACTAAAATAACAAATCGGATGAACGATATATATATGGGAGCTATAGCTATATCTGAACCGATTTCGATCAAATTTGGCATACTTAATTTCAGGCCTAATTTGGTTGTATGTGCAAAATTCCATACTATTCGGGCTGATATTACACATTTGGCGCAGAACAAAAAGCAAATCGGACGAAGATATATATGGGAGCTATATCAAAAATTTTACCGATTATCTCCAATTTCAATAGGGTTCGTCCTTGGACCAAACAAATGATTTGTGCGAAATTTCATCTGGATCGGGTAATAAATGCGAACTGTACTTTGTTTTCAAAAATATATGGACAGACGGACAGACGGACGGGCGGACGGACAGGCATAAATCGTCTCAGAATGTGATTCTATGCAGATCATCAAAAGGAAATATGGGTCTATCTCGTTTCCTTTTGCCTGTTATAAACAAATGCACAAATACATAATACCCTGACCACCTTGTGGTGAAGTTCAAGACTAATTTTTTATACTATCCACCAGTTTTAAGATTTCATTATATGGCGGCGATATCTACATTGCATATTCTAGAGATGGGAGAATTATAATCAGAAGGCAGCCTTACAGGGAGGCTATACCAAAAAAACCTTAATTGCATTTTTGCGAGAAGTTAACGTACCTCCAGAAAACCTGAAATATCAAATTATAAGTGATTTTGTTGGAAATTTTGCCAGAAACCTAGAAATATGGCGAAAATCTGAATTTACCTTGCTAATTTCAATACCACGGATGACCTAAATCTTACTATGATCCTATATTCACCACTGAAGATTGTCGATATGGTTCAACTTTGTAACAAGTACCTCCATCATAAATGGCCAAAGTGTCGAAAAAGTCAGTCAGTCAGTCGGTCAAAATGTGTAATGAAATGAAGCGATTAGAGTTCACACACAAGTCCAAACTTTAAATACGGCAACATTTGCACCAGACTCACGTTAGGTGCAAAAATGGAAAATCTCCGTCTATACGTTCAGGTTCTTGTTGAGGTTAAAATCTTGAATAATTCTGATTAAAAAACAAGTAAAATAGTATCAGTCGTTTTGCAGACAGATTTATACCCCCAGCCTTGAGTTATGAATATTCAAACTGTGGTCCCTTTATGGGGGGAGGTCTCCGAAGCAGGTTTCCTACTGTTGACCCTTTATGGGGGAGGTTTCGAAGCAGTTGACCAATATTGACCAAGTCTGATAAAAATATTACAACGTGCCAAATTTGGACTATATCGACTACTTCCTATAATTTATAAGAGATATGTGCACATTTTGGAAATTGTGACCCTTTGTGGGTGAGGTACCAGAAGGGGTTTGCAGATATATATCATCTTCACATCAGATCTTGCCTTAGCAAAAATATTTGGATGTTTGAAATTTAAAGAAAATTGGATGCTTATCTCGCTTTCTTTGAGCGTTTTGTTTTTCCAAAAAAAATTGAACCCTGTGTGGGGCAGGTCCCAAAAGAAATGACCCGATCTGTACGATCTTTATTACAGATTTTGTGTTTATGGAAATATTTAGATGTACCAAGTCTGAATCGAATCGGATGTTAATATCGTCTTTTTTTTTTTTTTTTGAAAAAATCTTGACCCTTTGTGGGGGAGGTACCAGAAGGAATATATCCATATATTCCATCTTCACCCCAGCCCTTGGATTAATAAAAATATTGTGATGTGTATAATTTGAAGACAATCGGACTCTTATATCATATTTTATAAGAATTACAATTATTCAAAATTTGGACCCTTTGTGGGAGAGGTACTGGATGGATTGTACCGATATTATCCATTTTCGCACCTGCCGTAGCACTAATGCAAATATTAGGATTTGCAAAGTTGGAACAAAATCGGATTATTCTTTCTCTTTCTGTGCTGAAAATTATTTTCTTTGAAAATTTTGACATTTTGTGGGGGGAGGTAGCAGAAGAAGTGGATCGCTATTGCTCATCTCCGAACTCGATCTAAGTTTGACAAAAATATAACGATATAATAAGTTTGGACCAAATCGAAAACTCCCTTAGAGATTTATCATGCACACCAGCCAGACAGACGGACGAACGGACATCGCTAGATCGACTCCAAATATCCTGAAACGGATTTGGCCCAAAGAGACCTAGGGTCTAAAACCGTTATTTCGATGAGACACGTTTTGCCCGTATCAAATGATATATACCCTCTCTAGCCATATGGCTGATGTAAATGTAAAAATTATGGCGTTTGACTTTGTTGCAGTTTTTTTTATCTCACCCGTGCATATGACTCTAACATCATATGTAATCGGACTTTTAGACGTTTTCTGGAACCGGAATTTTGAAATTAAAGCTAATTTGCTTCACCTATTGATGAAATTTATAAGTATTTTAAACCAGGAAATTATTTTATATTGGAGGGTGAAATAACAATTTGAAGCTGATTCGGATTAATACTGGGGTTCAAACGTCAAAAATTTCGAAAATTGGGAGGTAAATTTATCAGCGTCTTATACCTAAAGGTAGGGCCATATAATCTATTTCCATATCGGACAAATGTCAAAAAACAGTCGATTTTTTTTTAAATCGCCTTTAATTTTTTTTCCGTCCAGAATACAAAATATGTGAAATGAGGTTCCCGACAAGTACTTTTAGGTAGAAGTAGTTTAAGTAGAAATTACGAACTTTTTTACTCTTTAATGTGAATATACCATAAAGAAGACGCAGTGCAAAAATCTTTGAAAAGACTTGCTGGCCGCAAATTGTAGATATTTCAATGACTTTCCGGCAAAAAAATCAAGAATTTCTGAATCAAGAAACGTATTCAAAATAGATGAAAAAATGTTACATTTTTAATATATTAAATGTATCGTTCGTCTTGTAATTCATAGTAAAATTCATTTAAGACCATACATGTAGGTCTGTGGTAATCACTCTCACTTTTGAAGGGATCGATTTCGATGGCTAGAATATGTCGGAAAATTTTTATGGAATTGAAATTGTCCATATTGGGGTTAGCCAAATTTTCATGTAATTGTTTCATATGTTAGTTTTTGGCTATTTGGTAGTAGCAGAAGCAGAAAATTATCAAAGGTTGCGAATTAGACCCCAAAAAACGCTTCCGCCCACTTTATTTTTTTTTTTGACTGGCTTTAACCACATTTTTGTCCAACCAATTCCACTGGCAATAGGAGTTACAGATGGAACTCGCTCGAATATTAAATCCCTATATTTTTATTATCAAAAGATTGATTCACTTCATGGTGGAGGATATAAAAAGTTCGGTCTTTTTAATTGTTGAAACATTTTTCAAGGACCTCAGATTAACAGAGAACATTTTTAAAAGGTCTCCCTGCAAAAAACATTTCTAATTTCTAAGAATTGTTATTTTTTCGAACAAAAATTGCTGATGTTTGAAAATTCATTCAAGGATTTGAGGCCACAAAGTTGGCAATTTTTTTTTTCTTAATAATAATTATACCCTACACCACAAGGTGGTCAGGGTATTATGTTTTTGTGCATTTGTTTGTAACAGGCAAAAGGAAACGAGATAGACCCATAGTTATTTTTGATGATCTGCATAGAATCACATTCTGAGTCGATTTATGCATGTCCGTCCGTCCGTCTATCCGTCCGTCCGTCTGTTCATGTATTTTTGTAAAAAAAAGTACAGTTCACATTTATTGCCCGATCCAGATGAAATTTTGCACAAATCATTTGTTTGGCCCAAGGACGAACCCTATTGAAATTGGAGGTAATCGGTCAAAATTTAGATATAGCTCCCACATATAAGTATCTTCGTCCGATTTGCCTTTTATTGTGCACCAAACGTGTAATATCAGCCCGAATAGTATGGAATTTTGCACATACAACCAAATTAGGCCTGAAAATAAGTATGCCAAATTTGATTGAAATCGGTTCAGATATAGCTGTAGCTCCCATATATATTGTTCATCCGATTTGTTATTTTTGTCCCCCGCAACCGTAATATGCACTCTGTAAAAACAATATTTGGGGAAATATATCAAATACAGCTCAGAAATATCTTTGCCAAATTTTATCGAGATCGGTTCAGATTTGGATATAGCTCCCATATATAACTTCGTCCGACTTAAATTTTATTGTACACCAAACGTCTAATATTTGCCCAAATGGGATGGAATTCGGCACTTACGACCGAATTGAGTCTAGAAGCTAGTATGTCAAATTTGGTGAAGATCGGTTCAGATATAGCTATAGCTCCCATATATATTGTTCATCCGATTTGTTATATTTGTTACCCACAGCCGTAATATGCACTCCGTAACAACGATATTCAGGAAAATATATCAAATACAGCTCAGAAATATATTTGCCAAAGTTTAACGAGATCGGTTCAGATTTGGATATAGCTCCCATATATATCATTATCCAATTCAAATTAATTGTGCACCAAATGGGCAATACAAGTCCGAATTAAAAAGATACAAATGCTTCAGCATATTTAGTCTTTTGAACTTTAAATTATAATTATAACCATAGCGTGTATGATTGAATTCTTCCATAAAAAAACTTTCAATTGTTATGCGGAGCTCTACTAAATTAGCAAAGTGGTGTAGAGTATCATAAAGTCGACCCCGCCCGACTTTAAGACTTTCTTTACTGTTTTTTTTTTTTTCTGGTAAACATCGTGAAATTGTTAATAACTGCCATACATTCTATCGCACCGAACAGTAGGCTACGAGTTGATATCAGTTAGCATACTAGCTGATATTTTTAAACTTGATCAGGGTTTTTAAATTTAGTAAGGACAAATTGTAAAGTAATTATGCTGAACACTTATATGTAAAATAGCTGCTTACCTTATTTTTGTTGTTCTTGTTTTAATCCGTGTAAGCAGCAATTAATGATTTGTTGTGATTTTAATTTTCTCGTAATTCCTCCAAAAGATTGCCTTGGCGTCGGCAAACACCAATTTCTATTAAATCAATTTTTAGTTATTTAAGGTTTCGTTGCTGTTGTTGTTTTTATTTACCTTCGCTTTGTCTCAATTCTCACACACACTTTCACTTGGAAGCGGATATGCCGATAATTTGTCAACACAATCGACCACAAAGTCGGCACAGACACTCTCACTCACACACACAAACACCGCCGCACAAAACAATAACGGAAGGAGTCCAAAGGACAGGAAACTCAAAGGTTTGTTTTGCCCTTTAAAGTATGCAACTATTTTTGTACGATTCGGGGTCCTGTAGACGCGTCGTCAACACACCGACACAAAGAAACACACACACACACAGCGTAAGATTTGCGAATAGTTTCACGGGAAACTCCTGGAGAACAGGTGGATGGTGAATTTGGGCAAAAGAAGTTTGGTTGGTTGGTTGACGTTGGCAGACGTTAGTTTGTTTGTGTTTTTTTTCGGGGCGAAAAACTCTCCAATGAAAACGAAACCGTAACAAAATTTCAATAATTTCCGTTTGAATGGTGCTGTCCGTTTGTTCGTTTCACTGGCAAAACCGGAGTATAGGAAATAGCCGTCCTCGTCGACGACGTCTATTGTCGTCGAGCTTTTAATAATAATAATAATGATTATGATGTTGCGCCTGAAGGTATGCTTCAATTTCTGTGTATCTCCTCTGCCAATAGAAAAACACTGTTCACAGTTCACTCACTAAATTTCAAATCATGTATTCCCGAACTTCAGCTTCGTAGAAGTACTTTTTATGATTCTTTTTTTTTTTGGTAAAAAAAAATTATGCCGAATGGCCACACACTGTGAGCTGTCCTGGGCCAAGAAAAGGAAACACTGACAAGAAGCAACAAGCTCTCTGGTGGCCAACTTTTTCGTATTGCGGTAACTAATGTGTGGTGCAAACGTTGTCCCAACTCTTGGCTGTCTGATGGGATATGACCACTTGGTGCCAGACAATATCAAGTTCCGATACTATATGTCACAAATGCTCGCACACACACACACTCACAGAGATTTGTGTGAAGGATGTGTGGACTTTTTTATAGTTATTTTTTGTTGTTGTTTTTTCTTGATTTTTTGATGTTTTAGTGAAGGTGCGCTCTTCACGTTGTTTTTGCATCCAGTCGCTTAAAGGTTTAAATTTTGATTAAACATGTCCTGGAGCTCAAATGTCCTGCTGCTCTACTACCATTTGCTTTTTTTGTTGTTGATGTTGTTGTTGTCGTTGAGAGCTCCAAACAAAGCCTTTAACAATACCATGACAAACTGTGTGTGGGTGGGTGAATGGCTTTTCTTCTTGGAAATATTCTCGCCAGGAAGGTTGTTGGCTGTTTTTCTTGTTGCTATCTTTGTTGTTGTGCCAGACGTTAACACTGGATGTGCCTGGGTTGTGAGGGCCCAGAATTGTGGTGGATGATGAAATTTGTTGCTATTGCTGTTCCGAGCACCAGAACTGTGTCTCAGGCTAACCTTAACCACAAAGTATTGGACAACAATAACAACAACAACAAAATGGCTGTTTATCATATTCCCAGCTATATTGGGACCATGGCGCTGCTTCACACCACTGGCATATGAGCGTGGCTGGCGTTGGATCATCCATCCATTTCGCTTTTAAGATGGCGTCGTTACGTTGCGGTTCGATAATAATTTACTCCTCCCACCGAGAACAACAAGTAGCGTGGCGTATAGACATTTAATACGCCTGGCTGTTCTATGAGCCAGCCAACATAACATCACACAAGATCTGTATCTCAGACGCATACGTTGCCATATACGATTCCATGGCATAGGCACACATACAAACAAACAAACAAACACCACCATTGCTAAGGCAAAGATACTTGCAGGGATTCCCAGTGTATGTGTGATTGCGTGTGTATGTCTTTGTGTCTCCATAACTGTTGTTGCTATTAATCCTTCGCAAGGATGCCTCAGTATTGTCACACTCTTCTTACATTTTTGGTATGACAAGCGTCTGCGCAAAAACAAACCCTCCGCCTGTACACAGCACATCATCGGCTCATCGGTAGGCGGAGTTACGCACATCCTGTGTGTGTGTGTCGTCTATCTCTGCAACGATGCTCCTCCATTTCAATTTATATCTTAAATTTCAAAATACAACATTTCTTATCTACGATTTTCACACTTTAAAGTCGGCCAGCAACGAATATCATCAGGACAAGCCAAAAAGTGACCAACATTTTGAAAGGAGTCTCTGTGTATAACTCATGGCCAGTGTGTCCATTCTGAAAGCAGAAAAAAAAAATAAAAGATAAAAACATGAAATCAGAACAAAAGTAAATAAGTAAACAAAAGGGTGAAGAAAGAAAAAAAAAAAAACTTTTCAATATTCTTAAAGTTTTCTTGTTCGGCGATATGGGAAAAAACTTTTGCTGATATATTGGCCAACCTACGGCTATTTATTGTTGTAGTTGTTGTTGATAAAAGATGAGTGTTAAGATTTCCATTTTTTCGAAGTAAGCCAATAAACTGTTAATGGACAACGAGTTTCAAGGGTTGCTATATATATTTCAGACCTAGGAACAGGAGAGGCAGTAGATAGGAAATATATCAAGAAGCACTCTTTAAAGTCATTCTATAGGATCTACAGAGCTCAGATGTTGCCTTTCTATAAGATAGGAACGTCTTTAAACAAATTCTGTAGATTGAAGGTCTTCTATAAACAGAAGGCCTGCTAAAATTCTTCTAAAAACAGTTTAAAAAGTTTCAGGCGGTTTTGCCGACAGATGTGTACCCTCAGCCAATATTCGATTATTTAAATATATTTTGGCTTTTGTTAAAATTATTAAAATTGTTGACCCTCTATGGAGTATCGGACCTAAATAAATATGATATAAATATAGTGACATGCCAGGTTTGGACTATATAGAACACTGTCTTCACTTTATTTGAGATATGTGATAATTTTTAGAAAATTTTAAAATGTGCATGAGGTACCAGATATAGTCGACCGAAGTATTCCATTTTCATACTTCATCTAATACCGATAAAAATATTGGCATAATCACACGAAAATCGAACATTTATATCCAATTTATGGGAAATCTTAAATTCCATATTCATCTCAGGATTCTGGTTGAGAGACATATATTTAGTATAGCATGTTGTAAAGAATCGCTGAGTTATTTCGCAATTTATGACAGATTAAAGTATTGAAAATTGTGTCCCTTTGTGGGTGATGTACCAGAAGGGGTCCGTAGATATATAGCATCTTCACAACAGATCTTGTGTTAGCAAAAATAATTGGGTATGTGAAATTTGAAGAGAGTTGGATGCTTATTTCGCTTTCTTTGAGCGTTTTGTTTTTCATAATCTTGAACCCTATGTGGAGCAGGTAGCTAAAGAAATGGTCCGATCTCTACCATCTTTATAACAGATCTTGTGTTGATGGAAATATTGAGATGTACCATGCCTGGAATAGAATCGGAGTTGCTATCGCTTTTTATGAGCTTCATGGATATTCAAAATTTGGAGGAGGTACCAGAAGGAGTGGACCGCCGATATTGCATCAGATATAGCTCTGACGCAAATATTAGGATTTGCAAAGTTGGATCAAAATCGGATATCGTTTCTCTTTCTGTGCAAAAAATATATTTTTTGAAAATTTCAACCATTTGTGGGGCAGGTACCAGAAGGAGTGAACCGATATATTCCATCTTAAGACCAGGCCCCGGTTTTTTTAAATATTGGGATGTGTGAAATTTGAAGACAATCGGACTTTAACAACACATTTTATGAGAGTATTAAATTTTCAAAATGTTGACCATTTCTGGGGGAGGTACATGATGGAATGGACCGATATTGTCCATTTTCACACCTGACCTAGAACTGACGCAAATATTAGGATTATTTGCTTCCCTTTCTCTGCATAAAAAATATATATATTTTTTTGAAAATTTTGATCTTTTGTTGGGGAGGTACCAGAAGGAGTGGACCAATATATTCCATTTTAACAGACATTGGGTTAATGCAAATATTGGGATGTGTGAAGTTTTAAGAAAATCGAACTCTTACATCACATTTTAAGAGAGCAATTGAAAATTGAGACAAAAACTTTACGGTAACTAACACCACTATGAAAACCATTAAATGGACCCATGGGTCTATCTCGTTTCATTTTGCATATGACAACCAAATACATAAAGACATTATACCCAGTATTTTAACCCTGCTCTATAGATGAAAGAAGTCTTTAACGAAATCTAATCTATGTTAAAAAAATGGGTTTATGTCGATCCACTTTCTGAACCTTAATTCCAAGTATGTTTTTAGCTTTTGTCATATTCACCTTTGAACATCGCCATTTTTATATTTTGAATTTTTATTGTTGCAAAATAGATGTCTTGTCTGTGTTCCGTACTCGGTATATCAATCGCCTCTATCTTCTGTTTATTTTGGCATATTCTACAAAAGTTAAGGTCACAGGGATCCCATTTGGAGTGGAGAAAGGAATGGGTTCTTTGTCACTACAAGGACTTCTTGAAGCAGCCTCAACTCAATAGCTAATCGGTAATCTGAGAGTATCATCGGTTAGTATATCAATCGTCTGTGCAGCAACATGAGCTAACATTTTGGTAAAAAAAATCATTTTTGTGTGTTGCCTGACAACACCGTTTGCTATCCAATACTTATTCAATACGTGCAGCTTAAGTAGTCCCTAGGGTAGAATTTAAGGCATTGTCTTTGAACAAGTCGAAGGTTGTTTTTTACGAGGTTAAAGTAATTTCTTTGGCCAATATAAGGTCTCTTGGACGAACAGAAGGAAGTATTTATAAACAAACTGAAAGGAGTCTCTATAGACAAACTGAAGGGAGTATCTGAGGACGAAGATTAAGAAATTATCTTTAAACGGGGAATGAAGTCTCTACAGATGACCTAGATAGATATCTAAAGATGATCTAAAGGAAGTCTCTATAGACGAGCTGAAAGCAGTCTCTATAGACGAGCTGAAGGCAGTCTCTATAGACGAGCTGAAGGCAGTCTCTATAGACGAGCTGAAGGCAGTCTCTATAGACGAGCTGAAGGCAGTCTCTATAGACGAGCTGAAGGCAGTCTCTATAGACGAGCTGAAGGCAGTCTCTATAGACGGGCTGAAGGCAGTCTCTATAGACGAGCTGAAGGCAGTCTCTATAGACGAGCTGAAGGCAGTCTCTATAGACGAGCTGGAGGCAGTCTCTATAGACGAGCTGAAGGCAGTCTCTATAGACGGGCTGAAGGCAGTCTCTATAGACGAGCTGAAGGCAGTCTCTATAGACGAGCTAAAGGCAGTCTCTATAGACGAGCCGAAGGCAGTCTCTATTGACGAGCCGAAGGCAGTCTCTATAGACGAGCTGAAGCCGGTCTCTATAGACGAGCTGAAGCCGGTCTCTATAGACGAGCTGAAGCCGGTCTCTATAGACGAGCTGAAGCCGGTCTCTATACACGAGCTGAAGCCGGTCTCTGTAGACGAGCTTAAGCCAGTCTCCTAATTAAGGTAATCTATATAGACGAATGAAAGATTAGACCAGCCAAAAAAGGTCTCTACAGACGATCTAAAGGGAGTCTCTATAGATGACCTAGAAGGATTCCTAAAGTTGACCTAAAAGAAGTCTCTATAGACGTATCGAAAGACGAGCAGTAGGGAGTCTCTACAGACGATTTGAATATTAAAATTATTACAAATGAAATTGTTATAAATCATACCACTACAGACCCCAGGTGATTATTTAAGTGAATCATTTCACTTCAGGAGATAATCAGTTATCATGTCATCATTCAGATACATTTTCATTTCATTTCTACTCATCTACTCTACTCATCAAATGTTAAAGACGTTTCTAGTGGGCACTAAACATTTACTCTAATAAAACCAATTATTTTTACCTAACCTCAAATCCAAAAAAAATCTTTCTCACAAATGTCAACGCCCAGAATATAGTGAATTAATTAAATAATTCGTAATTTGTTAACATATCTACTATGGCTTTGAGTAGTTTTTATAATAATTGGGCTATCCATTTTCATTAGGGCATATGATAATGGAAATTGTGGGGGGAGAAGTTTGGGAAAAATAAATATAACAATGGTTATCTTTGAGAATTTCATTGACAAATACTAATAATTATGTAAACAAATATTGAGGCCAACTAACAACAACTATGGGAAGGGGAACAAAAACTACATTTACCTTCATTTAAATTAATTTCATAACTTGATTGTAATTGAAATTGGTTTTTACTTTGCTTCATTATCTCTTCATATGGATGATTAATTGACTTGATTTTCTTGATTCCTCTAACCCCTATTGTTCGCAATTGAATTTCAAAATGTCTCCTTGGATTCTTGCCCTTGTCCTGAAAAAACAGTTTTAACACTTAGTTTTTGTTTTATTAGATAGCATACAAAAATACATGATTGTTGTTTTTTTAACTATTTTCAATTAATAAAATACATCTTAAAACACGCACAGAAAACGTTTTAACATTTCTTCTTCTTTTTAAAAAGTAATTGCATAGTACCCTAATGAAAAAAAAATATTATGAAAAAAATGTGCGTAGCAATACCATATTTAAGGGCCATAATCAAATTGTTCCATTCACGAAGGAAGAAAACAATTCAAGAATTGTATATTAGCCTGGAAATATCATTGGAATTGGAATCTTGCAGTTCCGAAGAAAAACTTGAAGTTGTTGTTGTTGTTGCAATATATAGAATGTTGATGGCAATGATGACAACGTTTTATGTTCACAGTGGCATAGAAGTCTTTTGAGTTGAATGAATGAAGTATTTAATCAGTTGCACAGCGATTTTTGTTTTTTTTCTCTTCTCTAATTTAAATGCGACTTCTGGATGAACCATCCTTGACGTTGAATAATTTGCGAACAAAAAATACCTAAAGGAAGTGGGAGAAATTTGCATTATATTTGGAAATTATAGAAGATATTGCATTACGACTTACCTGGACGGAACATGTAATTACGATAACCAAAATTTGACATAAGGAGAAGGTCTGTACATAGCTGTAGTTATCTTGGATTAAGGCATAATCACGGGCTTCACGATTCCTGCTGTGATATTGATAGGCCAACATGTCGTTGATGTTTCTTTCCACCGTACCAATTGTGGTCTGAAAAGAGGTGGAAAATACGGAATTAAAAATATTATTAAAAAATCAAAGAAGTCCTTATAGACGAGCTAAAGACCATTTTAGACGAATTGATCCTTCGAGGAGTCTTTTAAGAGCGAACTGAAGGCCAGGGAGTCACTACAAAGAACTGAAGTCAAGAGAGTCTTTAAAGAGGTGCTGAAGTCCAAAGATTATTTCAAACGAAGTAACAATTCTTTATAGCCTTGGTCGAGGAACGAGCTGAGGGGATTCTCTATAGACGACCTAAAGAGAGTCTCTATAGATGACCTAAAGGAAGTCTCTATAGACGACCCAAAGGGAGTCTCTGTAGACGACCTAAAGGGAGTCTCTGTAGACGACCTAAAGGGAGTCTCTATAGAAGACCTAAAGAGAGTCTCTATAGATGACCTAAAGGAAGTCTCTATAGACGACCCAAAGGGAGTCTCTGTAGACGACCTAAAGGGAGTCTCTGTAGACGACCTAAAGGGAGTCTCTATAGAAGACCTAAAGAGAGTCTCTATAGATGACCTAAAGGAAGTCTCTATAGACGACCAAAAGGAAATCTCTATAGACGACCTAAAGAGAGTCTCTATAGATGACCTAAAGGGAGTCTCTATAGACGACCTAAAGGGAGTCTCTATAGACGACCTTAAGGGAGTTTCTATAAACGACGTGAAGGTAGTCTCTATATGGTAGAAAGGAACGGAGGGAGGGTCTCAAGTCGGTCCTTCCAAAAACTCACTGTGAAATTTTCCATATTCAACTGCAGCGCCTCAATTTCCTTGGCATACTTGTCCCAGGCATCATATTTCACTACCGTAATATAGATGTTCACCAACTTGCCGGCAAAGCGGGAGAATTGATTATCAATGCACACCGAATAATAGCCACCAGGTGAGACTTGATCAGTATAATCTGCCGTCGCTTGCCATTGATAGGGTTTTACAATGGTGCCAGCTGGATTGCGGACGGCAAAACCGGCCATCCCGTCACCACCACGTACCACCTAAAACACACAATATTATTACAAGAAATTACAAACAAAAAATCCAAAATCTTTCCAGCTTACACTAAAAGAAACATAAAAGGTGGCTCCGGGTTGAACATATTGATGGTAGCAGTCTTCTTTTCCGGCATCTATGTGGACCTGTTGCGCGACAAGAACAACGACGTGTTATTATTACATTGCGACATTCACTTTCTATTTGCTTTGACTTTTTTTTGGCGGATATTTACCTTATAGTCCATTGCCACAGCTGGAAGATTTTCATACCATGGCTTAGGCACTTCTTGGGATACAATTTGTGTGGATGCAACATTCAGGAGAATCACAAAAATGCTTAAAAAGGCTCCTATTTGCCACGTCGCCGAGGAATGCATTTTGTTTGGATTTGTGGAGATAAATAATAGCAAACAACAACAACATACGCAGGGATTTCCACTAATCGATATGGATAATAATCGAATAATCGATTTCATCAACCATTGTCCAGTTGCAATGGTGTTGTCAATTTACCAAATGGAAAAAAACGCCAAAATATAAATGTTCGTATCATAATTGCGTTTTGCCCAAAAATGAATATTAAATAATATTTCTAATTAATTTTTTTTTTAATAAGAGGGGTTAACTCTACCATACGTCAAAAAATATATCCCAAAATTTCAACTCGACAGTTAAAGGACAAAATTAAGAAAAATGCATGAAATCTGTATTTAAGTCGATAGTAGGTGCAAAAAATGTAATGCAACATGTAAAATACGTTGAAAAATACCGCTTTTATTTAAAACATTTCGAATGTCAGAACCGTATATGAGGCTGTGCGAAAACGTAGACTTCTGCAACCAATTATCTGCCATATACGAACTCCAAACATAAGGTTTAAGATAATTTGGTTGAAAAATGTAACAAAAATAATCAAAATACCGAATATTGGGAAGTACCGTAATATGGATGCTACACGTATTTTGTATGGATTTGTATGGACAATTTTCTGTCAAAGGTAACAGTGTTCATTGCGAACTCCAAATTCCGAATATTAAATATTTCTGGTGAAACTTGTGGCAAAAATGAAAATTCCGGGTATAGGAGGTAAAATTATATGTGAGCTATACAAAAATGATAACCTCTATAAGCTATTTTCTATAATGAGAGGTAGTTCCCAATACAAACTCCAAATTTGAAAAAAAAAAACGGAAAAAGTGTAACACAAAAATACAGAAGGTACAGTCAAATGGACCTACATTAACCTTGGACCTCTCAATTACCTGCGTGCGTAGGTGATGCCCATTGCGAAGTGCACATACAAAGTTTGAGATAAATCTATTGAAAGATGTGGTTAATATCATAAAAATGCCGAATAATGGGAGGTACGGTTATATATGGGGTCTATACGAAATCGCGGACCTATGTAGCCTGTTCTCTTACAGGGAGTAAGGTGCTCAGAAGGAACTCCTTGTGTAGAATTTCACACAACTCCATTGTAAAATTAGGTTAAACTCATCAAAATACCGAATATCGGGTGGTTCCGTTATATGAGGGCTATACGATATCGTGAACCTATATGGACAATTATCTTCCAGGGGATTAAGTATTCAAACGGAAGTCCCTGTGTGGACTTTCAGACAATTCCATTGACAAATTTTGCTACAATAATCGAAATACCGAATATCGGGAGGTACAGTTATATGGGGGCTATACGAAGGTGTGAACCAAAATATGAAACTTTCTGCTATGTGATACTCATTATGAACCCTAAATACCAATTTTTAACAGTTACGGTGAAAATTGTCACACAAATCGTCAAAATACCGTATATTTGGAGGTAAAGTTATATGGGGTCTATAGCAAACTCGTTTGTAGAGATGCTTCCAACATACTTGGAATACATACTCCCAATTTACAGAAAATTAGGTTTCAAATTTTGACTAAAACAAGCAAAAAATCTGAAATCTGTCGCTACAGTTATATGGGGCCTATGCCAAAACGTGGACTTATATAGCCCATTTTCATTACCAAACGTACTGTAGAGCTAAACACATATGAGTAAAAATATTCCAACTTACTTAATTTCGTTTGGAAGCTAAAGATATTTCACAGACGGTCCAATCTCGCAAAATCGACATTTTTGCTGATCAAGAATATGCATACTTTGTGCTGCCCAAAATGTATACTTCTAGGTGTTACAAAATGGAAATATACCCTAAATACTATGGTGGAGGATATAAAAAGATTTATAAATGTTTTCATTTCAAATTATCCACTTTTTACATTTTAATATACAATTTTATATTTTCTAGTAACACCAATTTCTATGAAAATCGAAAAGAAACTAAGAATACCGTGTTAAGGGATATTTTGAGTTTTTAACCACCATTTTGGCGTTTTTTCCTTTTTTGGGCATTGATATACTGCAATGTTCTTCCACGTACGTTATATTTTATTATTAATACTATAAAGCTATTCACCACTAGATGGCGTTGCTAACGCATGGCCATTGCCTTTTCATCCGTTGAACTTGTTGACATTACTACTTTCAGTTTGATTTAAATTAAAGATTTGTTTATGTGTGGAAGAAACATTTTTTTCAATACTGGATGTTTCTATTTTCATTACTTCATTAATGAAAATAATATGGAAACAGGGATACCATAGAAATAGGGATACCAAGAAGACTGACTCCTTTCCCCTTCATCAATGCCACCTGTTGATCATACCAAACGACCACAAAACAATCAGTTGACAATTAGCAAAGCAGTTTAACATTTTGATGCAGTTTGTGCTGTTGCCGTTTTACGATGAATTAATAAATTAACTTTTTCGGAGTTTTTGAACTTTGCACGAGAAATTATTTCGAATCTCTTTTATTAACTTGTAAAAAGATCATTAAAAGTTACATGTTGTTTCCTTTTCAATTAAAAAAGGCAACGGAAATGCATTATCGTACTATTTTTCTTTCTCTCTCGCTCTCACTTCGCATCTACTCTCCTAGAAATCAATCATTTGACAATTGGCAGTTAGTTTATTTCTCTGGAAACCGGTTTTAATGCGTGCGGTCGTGAATTTACAAAGTAAAAGAAAACGGGGTAATTTTGCAATTATTTGTTAAAATATTAATAAAATAACAAGTGTAAGTGTTAAATAAACATATGTGTAACAAAATATAATCAAATAATCCGTAAAATCATTGATAAATATCTTATTTTTTGCAAATTTACAAAAGCTTTTATTGTGGCGTCCCTAATTTCCGATTGCCGCAAATTTCGATGAGTATAAAAAAAGGCAAAAGAGCACAAATACAGTGCCATGTTATTCTCTGTGTTCTCTCTATGCAGAGGATATCAAATGTGTGTTTGATCAAAGTTTGTTGTTTTGTTAGTGTATTTGATGTGCAAATAATAAAAAAGCGGGAAGCGGGTCGTTTAATGCGAGAAATATAATTTGTTATTGTTATTCTTGTTATAGTTATTATTACATGTTATTCTCTCTATGCTCTATGCAGAGGATAACTAATGAGAAAAGTGTTTTTGATCAAAGTTTGGTGTTTTGTTAGTGTGTTTGATGTGAAAAGAATAAGAAAGGCGGTAAGAAGGCCGATTAATACGTGAAATATAATATGTTATTGCTTTTTTTTTGTTATATTTATTATATTTTGGGTATATGTAAAATTAAATGTAGTTTAAAAAAGAAATAAAAATGTATGAAAGCAAATGCAAAATAGTAAGTAAAGTGTTTATAAAGTGAAGAGAGTGTTGGAGATAGTACGAAACACAATGGACACATTTTCTTGGATTAATTTTAATTAAGGTAAGAACATATACTTATGAAGAAGTATTGTTAGATTTATTAAGATTATTTCTATTTTTTTTTCTTTTACATTTATAAAACTCATTTTGTGTATGTGTGATATTATGCTTGTATGTTCCTTATAGACTCGAAAGGGGCTGAATCGATTTTACTAAATTTTTAACAGAACATTCAGAAATTTACGGTAGTGAAAATAGGCTATTAATAATTTGACATATTGTCATCGATGAACAATGTCCTATGGGAATTTTATTAAAAAAGCCACCATATTTTTTTCTCACTTTATTTAGCTCAAAAATTAAGTAGTTAGTAAGTTGTACATAAATGTGGAAAAAATTCACAATAATTTTGCCCATTAACTGAGGACAAGAACTTTTTAAAACTAAAACAACGGGTCAGCGACGTACTATGTCGCAATGGTGGAAGTATTTCGGTACAAGTACATGTTGTTAGCTAAGAAGGTCGAGGACCAAATATTGGAAATGTAGGTCCAAGTTTCTTCCGATATTTGGTATGTTGACGATTCAAGCCAAATTTTCTAATGGATTCTTTTCAAATTCGGTATTTAGAGATCATGAAAGGTTTTATACGTAGATTTTATTATAGTTTTTTATGGTCCTTATATACAATTACCTCATGGTATTCATCATCTTAATGATTTTAGCCACATTTTCAACTTTTCGATGGAACTTGGAAAGAATAAATATTTCTAAGAAGGTCGAGGACCAAATATTGGAAATGTAGGTCCAAGTTTCTTCCGATATTTGGTATGTTGACGATTCAAGCCAAATTTTCTAATGGATTCTTTTCAAATTTGGTATTTAGAGATCATGAAAGGTTTTATACGTAGATTTTCTTATAGTTTTTTATGGTCCTCATATAAAAGTACCTCATGGTATTCTTCATCTTAATGATTTTAGCCACATTTTCAACATTTCGATGGAACGAATAAATATTTCTGTTGAATTCCGTCTATAATTTTAAAAAATCGAAATATCAAGTGTTACAGTCACATATATATTCAAGAAAACATTGGCAGATACCAGGACAGATACCAAGTTTGAGAAAATTCTGTTGAAAAATGTAGCTAAAATAATCAAAATACTGTCATAGAAAGCAGTAACCACTGTGCAATCCAAATTCCGAATTTTAAATAATTCAAGTGAAAAGTGTGGCTAGAATTGTAAAAATATTGAATATAAAGAGGTACAGTGATATAGGGGCTATACTAAGATGGGAACCTTTATAGGCAATTTTCTGTCATAGGAGGTAGTACTAGTTACAGACTCCAAATAGCAAAATTTAAGCCATTTTCGTGAAAACTGTGACACAAATCATCAAAATACCGAATATCTGGAGATACTGTTTTGTGGGGTCTATACCAAAACTTTAGTCTTTATGTGCAGTTCTATGTTCTATATAACTTTCATACCATTTTAGAGGGTATAAAATTAATCTGGGAACTGAAAATCCTCTTGGACTTTCCGAACAATATTTTTTATACCCTCCACCATACGGTGAAAGTTATATTAAATTTTTCCCTCGATTTGTAACTCCTCGAAATACTCATTTTATACCCAACAAAGTATGTAAATTCTTGATCAGCGTAAAATTCTAAATCGATTTACAATTGTCTCTCGTCTGTCTGTCCCTCCATCTGTTCCTCCGTCTGTCTGTCATAATCACGCTATCTTTCGAACGAATTGAGATAGACGGCTAAAAGTTTGCACACATGTGTATTTCGCCAGTAGGCAGGGCAAATGGGCAATGTCGGTCCACGTTTTCGTATAGCCCCATATAACGGTGCCTCCCACTATTCGGTATTTTGACAATTTTTGCGACATTTAAAATTGTTTTGAATTTGGCATTTAAGTTCGTAATGGGAACTACAGCTTATGTCACAAAATTTGCTTATGCAAGTCTTATGCAAAATTACTTATGTTTTCCTTTCTAGTGGTAATTTTCTTCAAGTTCCTTCCAAATGATGGAGGGTATTACAAATTCGGTACGGCCGAAAAAGCATCAACTCGAAAAAAGATCGTGGAAAAACTAATCGAAATATGTAGAAATGTTTCCCGTTTTTTGACAACAGTGATGCAAATATTTCCTAGAAGTAGAGATTTTTTTCTTTGACAACTTATAGTGAAATTTAATGAAGAATGGTTTTGTCTTTGACGTCATCCTTCTGGATGATTTCAAAGAATGAATTTTTCTTGTAGGAAAATGTTGACGGACAATTTTTTGACGAATAATTTTGTGGAATATTCTGATGTGCTACGATCCCTTTAAAATGTTTTTTTCCATATCTTGAAAAAAATGCAAAAAATAATTCTTTGGTGACTCGCTTGAGGGTTAATATTTTGACCAGAATTCCCATCTCTAATTATGACCCGAAGACCCTGTATACCTAAAATGCAAGGATTCCAGGGAATCGTAATACAAAAATTGGTCTTTTGGTGCAGATTGCCAGAACAGGGGCTCCGGAATCGGAGCCAATTTTTCCTATCAAAGCATGAGTGGTTGTTAGAGTTCGTAACCAAAGTCGAGCCTAAAGATATAGTAGTTCTGATACGACTTAAGACACAGACACTGGATGCGATAGCTAGACAGAAACCTTTGCCAGAAACTCCATCGTTCACTGCTTAGTGTTATTTAGTCACGTAAGTTTTTTGCACATCGTAATCCTTTTATGTGTCTTCTGTAAATCTTTAAAGTTACCTAGTAGGTCCTCAATAGTTTTATAGTTAGAATACCTCCCTCCGATCTTATACACAATATGATGTAAATAAAACTTCAATACCACCATTCATTTCCGAACATGTGCTTTTCTTTATTTTTACCTTTCTCATTCATATTTACTTTTCTTGCTTTGTTGGCTGTTGTTATTATTATTTTTCATTCTTTTTTTATAATTAATTATTTATATATTATAATGTATTGTTGTAGTTGTTATTATTATTTGTTAAATTATTTTCATTATTTTCTTTTGTTTTTGTATAATTTAAATGCATTGCTATGTTTGTTTGTTGTATTTGTTTTTATTGGTATGGTGGTTAATGATGTGTATATGTGTGGGTGTGTGTGTGTCTGATGCTCATGAATATGTTAATGTATTCGTGATTGAGGATGTATGTATATGTATGGTTGTGTGTATTTCCGCTGGCTTCATTTCCTTTGTTCTATCGTTCTATCGCTTTGTTGTCTTCTTTGTTTTTTTTGGTATTTAGGTGTCTCTATATAATCGGTGATTTCTTTTCGTATATTTTGTTTTGTTAGATTTCTTTGCTTTGTTTCTTCTTTGTTTTCACTAAATATTTTTGCTAATTCGTACGTTTCTTTTACACAATCGTTTCGTATTCTTCTTCTCGTCCTTTTCTCGTCTTGCTCATCGTGATCTCTGATCATATTACATGCAGTTACTTATGTTGATTATACATATGTATGGGTGATTGTTATGTGAATAAATAGATCACAGGTTTATATACCAGGATTCTATGTTTATAAATATGTATATGCATATGTATGTATGGGTGTTTTGGTTTGTATGTATTGCATATGTGGGTGATGATTTAGCAGTGATTTGATGGGTAAGGGGGTGGCGCATTTTGGTGAGCATGATTATGTGTATGTATGTATGCATATGTAGTTGTCAATTTTGTTTTAGTTAATACTACAGTTTTGTGTGTCTGAATGTGTGAGTTATTTGTTAGAAATTTTGTATTCAATATCTCTTTTTTTCAATTTTCATTTATTTCAAATCGAACCTATTTTTGTTTTTGCTTGGAATGAGAATAAATTTAATTTTTCTTTGGATATTTCAAAAAGCCAAAAGCGTAAATAAATCTTTGAATGAGGAACAAGAAATTATAAAATTTGTTAATTTTTTTCTTGGTTTTTGCTTTTTTTTTTGGAAAAATTTGTTTCGATACTCTATTTATTTAGTTTAAAGTTTATGAATAGAATTTCCGTTAAATAACCCAATGGAAACTTGTTTCGCCTTTTTGTTTTATCGAAAAAAATATCTAAATCATTGAAATTGTAATAGTAATAGAATTTGTTGTAATTTAAAAAAATGACTTACATACATACGTATTTGTTGGCTATTTTTTTTAGTTTTATTTTTTTATGTTTGTTTTGTTTCCTATAACATTATTTTATTTTTGTTTCATATCGGCATTTTTGGTATTATTATTTATTTGTTTATTTTATATTTATTAATATTATTTTTCAATATAAATTTTAATATGTATATAAATATGATTTTGTGGTATTTATGTGTCTGTGTGTCTTATTTTGGTGTATATATAAATTTGTATCATCGGGTAGGGGTGAAGAAATGCAATATCTGTGGAACATTGAAAAATCTACATTTCTAAATATTTTGTTTGGAATTTTCAAAATGAACATAACAACATAAACAAGTAACAACGCAGTTAGGTTCTGCCAGACTGACTGGGGTTTATACCATGAACGGAAATATATTTTGCTATAATAATTTATTTGCAAACACGATTTTTTGGCAAAAGCTTTCAAAATACCGAAAATTGGGAGGTAATTTTAATATGGGACTCTTTGAAAAATCCTCAACAAATATATGTGTCGAGGATAAATTGAACCTAATTATAGCCTAAAATATAAAATAGGAGATTGAGGCAGAGACCTTCAAAATACCAACAATTCAGAAAAAGCTATTCCAAATAATCGACCTATTTTGAACATATACCTAATGAAAATTCGAAAAGTCAATAAAAATCAGGAATCACCGGTATAAGGGGCTACTGCAATTACTCGACTTATATGGAAATGTGGAATTGCAACTAACTCTGTTGGAACTTGTTGTTGAAATCTCAAAATTATCTGGGACTAAAGCAACAATTGAGAAGAAATTGAGCCTAATGGAAGCAAATTTATTGCCATCACATACGTATGAGCGCTATTCCAAAACCTTGTCCCACATCAAAACCAAAAAATACCACCATAGGGGAATTTTGAGTTTGGATTTTTTCATTTTAATTCTTTAGCAGTAAGTACGGATTTCTTTCGTTTTGAAAAAAAAAAAAAAAACATTTTCTACAGGCTATGCAATAGTATTTTTTTATTTGCAAAAAATGAATTTACATCGCAAACAAACCTTTAAACGGGGAAATGTTGAAGAGATCTCCTTTTCGTCATTCCTTTTTAACATTTTCGTATTACAATTTTTGAAAATCCTTGAATTTTAGGTGTATAGTGCCTTCGGCATTATTGCCAATATCAATACGAGTAGAATTTAGTCACCCAGTAGGTTTTAGGTCCTTTTTCAAAGGATGTTCTCCCTTTAAATGCAAAATCGTAAGAAGTCAAAAGAATTCCACCAAATTACTTGTCATAAAATGTTGAATTTAAAAAATGTTGAAATTTAAAACAATTCCGGTAAAAAATGTCGCTAAAATCATCAAAATATAAAATGATTGGAGGTATCATTATATGGGGACTATACGAAGACGTGGAACTGCATATGCAATTTTTTGTCATAGCTTGTAGTACCCATTAAGGTCTTCCAATGCGAAATTTGAAACAATTCCGGTAAATAATGTCGCTAAAACCATCAAAATCCCGAATATCGTTATATGGGGGCTATACGAAGACGTGGACCTGCACAGACAATTTTCTGTCATAGGCTATAGTATTCATTACGAACTTCAAATGCCAAATTTGAAATAGTTCCGGTAAATAATGTCGCTAAAATCATCAAAATATCGAATATCGGGAGGTACCGTTTAATTGGGGCTATACGAAGACTTGCACCTACATGGCCCATTTTCCGTTTTATGCTGTAGTATCTATTACAAACAACAATTACCAAATTTGAAACAATTCCGATAAATAATGTCGCTAAAATCATGTGTTACAAACGGAATGACAAACTTAATATACCCTCCATACTATGGTGGAGAGTATACAAAGAGAGTCATTTACATTAAAAATGTTAGGATGAAAAGTGGGGGAACATTTAAATAGGTTCAGTAAACACACAATGCTCCACTCTGTGCAAACCTTCCGTGGGTTTTTCTTCCAAGTTTTTTTTTTTTTTTGATCGTCGAATGTCATGGTCTTTGTCTACGTTCTCTGGAGAATACGTTTAAAAAATGTCCGAAAGCTAGTGCTTTAATAGGATTGAAACCCTTCTCCAAGTCTTCTAAAGATAGAAAACTTTCTGGGATCATTCCAAAAATGGAGGTCACGAAATAAAAATGCCTTCTAGAGATATTCTGTAGCTGGGATTATTTCCAAATATTTTCCTTACATAGGAGACTCTTTTGAAGAACACTGTGCGATAAATTGCAAGTTTTTCAATAACTGGAAAAATCCGGAATATTCTGAATGAAAAGCTAAAAACAAAATTAAAATTAGTAAAAAATTATATAATTTGTACAGATCTTATATAAAGATGCCTTCGCGAGGGTCTGCGCTTTATTTTCTACTAGATATTTCTAAAAATTGTGTATTGCAATTCCCTTGAGGGTAAAAAACTTCCGACAAAATCCTAAGATGCAAGAATTTCAATGAATCTTAATTTAAAAATTTGTTGAAGAGTGGAAACTTGGAAACAACTCTAGTTTAGTAGAAAATTTTCGATTTTTTTTCCAGAAGTAGGTATTTTTACCCTGATTTCCGGGACCCCAGATTTTCGACCCGAAAGTCCGGGTTCAAGACACGGATCCACTTACCCGATATAGGCAAAATAGGTATCGTTTGAAAGTTTATGGAAATGCCTATCCAACAATCGTAACATGATTATAAGCCGTTAGGAATTTATAGTTAAATTATCGATTTTTTGCAATAGCAGCTAAGTTCGGCCGGCCGAACTTTTAATACCCTCCACCATTTCGAAGGAAATTCAAAAAAATTCCGAAAACTACCAATTAAATGAAAACCGTTATATGGGGACTATACGAAGACGTGGACCTACATACAAAAATTTATGCCATAGGCTGTAGTACCCATTGGTATCTTCCAGTACGAAATTTGAAACGACGCCGGTGAATAATGTTTTTGAAATCATCAAAATATCGAAGACTTGGACCTGCATACAAACATTTTTGTCATAGGCTGTAGTTCCCATTACGAACTTCAAATATGAAATTTTAAATAATTCCGGTAAATAATGTTGCTGAAATTGTCAAAATACCGAATATCGGGAGGTACCATTGTATGGGGGCTATACGAAGATCTGAACCTGCATACATACCCATTGGTATCTTCCAGTACGAAATTTGAAAGACGCCGGTGAATAATGTTGCTGAAATCATCAAAATATGGAATATCGGGAGGTACGGTTATATGGGGGCTATACGAAGACTTGGACCTGCATACAAAAATTGTTGTCATAGGCTGTAGTACCCATTATGGACTTCAAATATGAAATTTTAAATAATTCCGGTAAATAATGTCGCTAAAATATTGAAAATACCGAATATCGGGAGGTACCGTTATATTGGGACTATACGAAAACATGGACCGACATGGCCCATTCACGAATACTAAACTAGAGTTAAGGCGTCTTCTTTCATAATCTACTGGATTTTTCCCGTAATAATTTTTTGTGTTGCACAGTGTAATTGAAATCTACAAACGCAATCGGCATTTCTTCAAATGTGTGATTTTCACTATGTCGGTCTGGTATGGATCTCTGTGTGTGTGTGTCCGTGGGTATGTGTGAAAGAAGTGTGTCTAGTGTTGTTTTCTTTTTCCTTTTGTTTTATCGACTAACATATACACATGCAATATATGTATGTATGTACATTAGAATGGTTGGTGTCTAGACTACAATCATCGTATAAAATTGTCATTATTTGGTATTTATTTTTTAATTATTTATTATTAATATTATTAATATTATTATATTTAATATTTATTTTTTTATATTAAATGTATTTTTTTTTAAATTTTATTTCTTGTTGTTTTTTTGGTTTTGTAGGCAAAAATATATATGTTATGTTGTATGTATACATTATAAAATGAGTATATTTGGTTTGGTAGGACAACTACGGAATTGTATCAGTAACCGGCATAACTATTCTGCTTCAGCTTCATCTGGTTTTTGTTTCCTTTTGCTAGCATTTTTTTTTCTCTTTTTGAGATTTTTCTTGTTTCTGTTGCTAAATCAGTCACTTCCGTGTTGTGTTCAATTTTTGTTTTTTTTTTTTTGGTTTTACTTTCAAATTTTCTTTAAAAATATATTTTTGTTGTTGGTTTTAAATTTTGTTTTGTTTTTTCTTATTTTGCTTGAGTAGAAAATGAGCTAAATTATCTTTCTTTTTGTTGTTGTTGCTGTTGTTTCTGTTCAGATAAGTTTTTGTTTTTTTTAAGATTTATATGTAATTATTTATTTTGTATTTGTTGTTATTAGATATTTGCATGGTTATGTTAGAGGGGGAAAGTTTGAGAATTTTTCGAGCGGGGGCTCCAGAGTTTTGGGGTAAGCCTTGGAAATGTCTATGTGGTTACTTTTGGCCTTTTTCTTGCTCCACGATAATGAAAGCTCATCCCCATAGCCTTTGGGAATATTTGGAATGGCAGTCAATGCAGTGTCGTGTCAAGAACTCTGAATAGGAGAAAAGCAGGGTCTTTGGGTAGTGTCAGATTTTTTTAACCATGTTTGCAGGTTTTCCTTTTTAAAAGCTCAGCATATTTTTGTATGTTATCATATGTTTCATAGTTTTACCTTTTTGGGCGTTTGGGATATTTGTTTTTCGGGGAGTTTTTCTTTTGTTACTTTTAGCAGGGGTTTAGTTTTTAGAACAGGAATCGTTTAACGAGAATTTTCTTTCCATAGAAATTTTGGTATTTTCTTCTTTTGCTTCACAAATATTTAATTTGTTTTTTATTATTAATATTATTGTTGTTATTGCAATTGTTGTTATGTTTGTTGTTGTTGTTTTAAGATTATTTTCCATAATAATTAATAGAATTAGAATTATAATAATAAATTGTTGCAAAGAAATGCTTAAAATTATGACTAGACTTAGTTTAGGGCAATACTCAGTAGATCATCAGTCGCATTCCGGTCCATCGGAGAAATGACCGCGCACATCGAGCGCCGTTGCCAGCTGGAATATAATATGCGACAATGTGGGATGCTCTAGCAGTTCATTGGATGGCAATGGTGGTTCACAGCGTGGTCTCATATGGCGTCCCCGGAAACCACGATGCAGTCTCAATACAACATCACAGAACACAAAGCGTAGTATGAGGGTACGTAAGAAGTCATCACCAAAGAATTGAACATACGATGAATCTGTAAAGAAGAGAAAAAGACATTAGTTATTTATGACGATAAATACGAATTATTTTAATATGTGAATATTTTTAAGACTAAATTTTTGTAACCTTTGGCCTACCTGAAATAAAATATGAAGTAGAAGACCTTTTAAAAATATTCTATATATAGAAGACCTTCCACAGGTATTCTATATTTTAAAATTCCTTTCCACTTTTTTTTTATAGATTCTAGATCATGTTGCTTAGTATTCTTGATGTATGCAAGCGTAATGAGATGTACAAAATATTGAGGAGGATTTCGAGAAAATATATTCAACTCTATAAACGAACATCGATCTTGGAGCACAAGTTGTCAATTCCACTTGAAGAATAAAATCGAAATCCACCCTCGATTTGAGTTCCACCAAATAAAACTAGGATTCGCTGAGACTACGAGTCTTACAATGCTTTATTCGCAAATGAACACACGTCTTTAGTTTATACAGTTCACACTCGACATAGCTCACAGCTCGCAACTTTATTTAGCACACATCATTTTTTTTAATTTTATTGAATGAAAGCAAACAATGTCGGAAATAGCATCAAATTTTAGAATAAGTCTAGATTTGTTCGAATTGGTCACCTTTGGCGCGAATTATGGACTCCAAACGACCAATGAAACCGTAACACGCTGCCCGAATGTCTGCGGTATTTTGGCCCATTACCGGCCAAGTGCTTGCTTGAGGTGATTGACACTTTGGTATTTTTAGTGCCAATCTTGCTTACTCCAGACACAATAGTCCAACGCATTAGTATCCGGAGATTTTGGTGGCCATTGTGCGCTGGAAATGAAGCGAGGAACCTCATTTTGTAACCATTCTTAGGTGGCGCGTGCTATTTTTATATTTTATATATTTTGCGACAATATTCGGCATTTATTCTGATTATAAAGAAATCACAGTCACACCCTTGAATTCCATCACGAATAACTTTTTTTCTGGAAAATTCTCACCAAAATGCTTTTGTGCGCTTGTAAACAATATAATGAGCTGTCACTGGAATAACTTTAACAGCTGTCGGACGAGTGACTTAGAAATGACAACAGTCTGAATTTGGTTGCAGTTCTTTCATTTCACCCTGTAGAGAGGGGTTATACGAAGACGTGGACCTGTATAAGTTATTTCTCGTCATTGAAGGTGGTATACATTACGACCTTCAAATACCAAAATTGATACGATTCCAGTGAAAAATGATATACGCTCCATACTATGTACGGTGAAGGGTATAAAAAGGTTGTGTAGGAATTCGAGAATGCGAATATCACTCAACTCCATAAATGCCGTTAAATGTTCGAGCAGAGATCACAGATAACCCCACAAAGAGAATAAAATCAAACCATAAAATCGACCATTTTCATACTTCATCAAATGGAGATAAAAATATTGGTATGGGCAAAATTACAAAAAAATCGAACATTTATATCCAATTTTATGCGAAATTATAAATTCCGATTAGTTCCATATTCATATCAGGTTTTTGGTTGAGAGCAATATTTAGATATGGCAAGTTGTAAAGAATCGCTGATTTGTTTCGCAAATTTTGACAGATATAAGTATTGAAAATTGTGACCCATTGTTGGTGAGGTACCAGAAAGGGGTTTGCAGATATAAATCATCTTCACAACAGATCTTGTGTTAGAAGAAATAATGGGGTGTGTGAAATATGAAGAGAACCAGATTTTGTGATCGTTTTGGTTATTCAAAACATTGCCCCTTTGTTGGGGAGGTACAAGAAGGAATGTTTCGATCTCTACCATCTTTATAAGAGATCTTGTATTGATGAAAATATTGAAATGTGCCAAGTCTGAGTTCAATATTCTGACCCTTTTGTGGGGGAAGTGCCCAAAGGAGTAGGCCGATATATCTGATCTTCCCAGCAGATCTTGCGTTTAAAGAAATAATGAGATGTGTGAAATATGCAGAGAACCAGAAACATATTTCGGATTTTGTGATCGTTTTGTTATTCAAAACTTTGATCCTTTGTGGTGGAGGTACCAGAAGGAATGTTTCGATCTTTACCATCTTTATCAAATATCTTGTGCTGGTAAAAATATTGAAGTGTGCCGAGTCTGAATGGAATCGGTTGTTAAATTCGCGTTTTATGAAAATGTTGACCCTTTTGTGAGGGAGGACCGAGGAGTGGATCGATATATTCCATCTTCCCACCAGACCTTGAGTTAATAAAAATATTGGGATGTGAGAAATTTGAAGACAATCGGACTCTTATTTCACATTTTAGACGAGTTGTAATTATTCAAAATTTTGACCCTTTGTGGGCGAGGTACTTGATGGAGTGGACCGGTATTGTACACTTTTGCACCTGACCCAGCACTGATACAAATATTAGGATTTGCAAAGTTGGAGCAAAATCGGATTGTGTTTTCTATTCCTTTGCAATTTTTTTTTTTTGAAAATATTGACATTTTGTATGGGAAGTATCAGAAGGAGTGGACCGATATTACCCATCTCCGAACTCGATCTAAGTTTGACAAAAATATTACGATGTACCCAGATTGGACCAAATTGGATACTCCCTTCGAGAGTTATCGTGCGCACCAGCCAGGCAGACAGACGGACGGACAAACGGACGGACATCGCTAGATCGACTCCAAATGTTCTGAAACGGATTTGGTCCAAAGAGACCTAGGGTCTAAAACCGTTATTTCGACTAGGCACGTATTGACCGTATCAAATGATATATACCCTCTGTAGCCATATGGCTGAGGGTATAACGAGTTGTTCCAAATAGACCTAGGGTCTAAAATCGTATTTTGATGAGACACGTTTTGGCAGTATCAAATGATATATACCCTCTCTCAGCCATATGGGTATTAAAAGGCACATTTGGAAAAAATATGAAAAGCTATGGACATTTTTGAAGAATTTGGTAAGGACAAATATAGAATTAAAAAAGCCAAAACATCAATATGCGTGAGTCTTAAAAATAACATGGGTATGCACGAACAGAAAAGTTGTCCTTGCCTCCTTAAGAAACACTAGTTACGACGAAGTTTTAAAAGTTCCATTGACGCAATTAATAAATATGGCCCCAGATTAAGAAGCTATTCAAAATAATAATCAAATAGAGCAATTTTGGGAGAAATCTGATATCATGAAATTAGTGGAAATGTATTAAATTTATAGAAAAACGGATGACCTGAATGCCCAGCAGAAGGCGGTAGATATGTAGATTTAAATGAAATAAACAGAGAAATTTAAAACGAAGTCCAAAAATAGGATATAAAAGAAAAATTCGATATTGCAGATGTTTTCACTATCAAAATATTAATGAAGAAATGTCGAATTTTGTCAAGAGACTTCACAAAAACCATTTAAGAAATTAAAAGAGCCCCCCTGATCACTTTAATGAAGCTATGGACAATTTTGATTTGAGACAGCTTAAACATCTATAGGCAAGTGAACAAGTGAATATTACAGGGATAGCCGGGAAGTCGAGGAGGTTTATCATGATTTTCGTCCTGACGGCTTCATTCATGATGCACCATTGCACAGGGATTCTCTAAGAGAACACCTCCATAGAAGTCTATTTCAAATCGAAGATCAGCTATACAGGATTTAAACCCCCCTGGGTAAGGGGTTGAGGATTATTTTGCATCTCTGCTGTTTAGTGAAGAAATTGGAAAAATCGTGGCGATCACTTGTGGAAATTTTTAATAATTGTCTCTGCCATAAAGAAAGCACCGAAGATGTTGATTCTCCATATATGGACAATGGGGTTTCGACTAGAGAATATATGTATTGTGCATCGGCGATAAAAAGATTGTTGTCTAAATTTCAGAGAGATTCATATGTGTCCCAGAGCTTGTCTAATAGGATTGCACCCGGCTGAGAATGCAACACCACATCGAGCTGAAGCTCTCAGCGCGAGTTGGTCATAAACCATGACCACCGCGTTGCACCCGAAACAGGGATCTTTCCATAGTCAGTCTAGATCAACAGATCTAGGGGCTCGTTGAAATTACAGTATTTGTTTCATTGAACATTGTTCACCCAAAATGAAAAAGGTGTTTTGCAGGGATATATACGAACGGAAGGAGAAGTCGTTTCTTCTCACACAAATTGAAAAAGGAACATCGGAAACACCTAAATTGAGCGCGGAACAGACGTCTTCACAGTCGATGGTGTTTCCAAAAATATTGTCATCTAAATCTGAACATTGAACTATTCAATATCTTTGACTCAGATTGAATCTAAAACACCAACCAAAAATCGATTTACATCGCAATTTTCCACTCCCAATGTCGACATAAATCGAGGCATTACTGTATCCTCTTCAAAGGAATTTATCCACCTTCTCTTCTTACCTATATATCCTTGGTCAATTTCATCTATGCGACAGCGTGTTACTAAACGGGAAGCTTCTGTTATAAAATGATCCACATACGATTGGCAGCGTTCCCAGTGATGGATGGGCACATCGCCAACATTACAGATGTAACACAAAGCGGTGAGAGGGGAGTGCAGGAACAATGTAAACAAGGAGCCATGGTGTTGGACTTCAGCTAAAATAGAATAACAACAATTATAAATTAATATTTTTTAAAAAAGTATAATCTCCTACCCTGAAAAGCTGGTGGTACATCCTGAGGTGACATGAGCACAACCAATGGTTGGCCAAAATAACGGGGTATATGCTGAAACACAAACGAATTATCCGAATCGATAATGATGAACATGGGCCGTCGGGTGAAGGGATATAAATCGCCTGGATACAGACAATGGGTTTCCTTGTAGGATTTCCCTCGACACGCCAGACCGCCGCCATCAACACCATCACGTTTGACACTTGTGGCCAGGCCACCTAATTCATAGCCATCTGAAATGGAAGAAAGGAGTTAATTTTATGTTTTGAATAGTAAAGTTGTTGGAACCTACAATCTTCGGGATGTTTGGTGGTGGAAAAACAGCCATCTGCCGACATGTATAAGAGTAAGGCGCCTCCCGGAGGCAATTCTTTAAAACCGCTAGCTAAGAACACCAGAAGTTGGCTAATCGAAGGCTTATACAATAAATACTTATGAGGATTGTCACGATAATGGCGGCTATTTTCCAAATAGCCCTTGGAACCTGGAACACCGTATGGTGGTATACGACTGGCCGCTGGACTGGCATCGTGTCCATGCATGCCATGTGAAACACTCATAGGATGTGTGGTTTCTGTTGGTTCCCGTTCTAGTGTCTGTAACATTCTGTCGAATTAAAAAGAAGAATATTGTGTTCATAATTCATTTGATTTTGAAAGTGAGAAGATGACTTACCTAAACATATCCATTGTTAGCTCCGAAAATTTGGCCTGTTCGCATGCCGAGCCCACAATCAAGATCTCCTGCAGGCTCAGCGTCATGTGCGGTGATCTTTCGCATGGCGGTGTTGTTAGCGGCGACAACCTAGAACCGGAACCACTACTCATCAATGGGTGAAGTTAACCATACTAAAAAAGCTCTTGCTAAGGCCCGTGCTTTCACAGAAGAATTGATTTGATGTGATGCTAATGAGACACTTGTGATTTCTTTTTTTTTCTTTGAATTTTCATCTTTAGGTGGAAGCGTTTGATGGCGACACTCGATGTGGTAGGTTCCTTACCAACCTCCGAGGTTTTTAATTTAGAGTTGTTGGCGGTCTGCCACATTGAGCGCCGTATCGAACACACAAACATACACCTTCTTATTACAACTTGTTTAATAATTTTTATTTATTTTTTTAATTATTTATTCTTTTATTTTTATTGATTTTTTTTATCTGAACAAAAATGAAATACTGAACGTGCAAGAATTTTTGTTAGTTTTGATTTTAGTATTTTCATGTAAATTCTTTTTTTGCGATATTCAATGGTGATTAGTATTAGAAAAGATGCGATAAGGGAAAAGGTTAGAATTACGTCTCATAGATATAAATTTTTATAACACCACAAGGTGGTCAGGGTATTATGTCTTTGTGCATTTATTTGTAACATGGAGAAGGAAGTGAGATAGACCCATAGTTACTTTTGAGGATCTCCATAGAATCACTTTCTGAGTTGATTTATGCATGTCAGTCCGTCTGTCTCTCCATGTATTCTTGTGAACAAAATGCAGGTCGCATTTATTATCCGATTGAGATGAAATTTTCCAAACAACATTTGTTTGGCCCAATGACGAACCCTATTGAAATTGGAGATAATCGGTAAAAATTTAGATATAGCTCCCATATATATCTTCGTCAGATTTGCCTTTTATTGTGCACCAAACGTGAAATATCAGCCCGAATAGTATGGAATTTTGCACATACAACCATATTAGGCCTGAAAATAAGTATGCCAAATTTAATCGAAATCGGTTCAGATATAGCTACAGCTCCCATACATATTGTTCATCCGATTTTTTATTTTTGTCCTCCGCAGACGTAATATGCACTTTGTAACTACAATATTTAGGGAAATATATCAAATGCAGCTCAGAAATACCTTTGCTAAATTTTATCGAGATCGGTTAAGATTTAGATATAGCTACCATATATAACTTCGTCCGATTTACTTTTGATTGTTCACCAAACGTCTAATATTTGCCCAAATGGGATGAAATTTGGCATTCCGAATTTCTCATCCGATTTGTTGTATTTGTTACCCACAGCCGTAATATGCACTCCGTAACAGCGATATTCAGGGAAATATATCAAATACAGCTCAGAAATATCTCTGCCAAATTTTATCGAGATCGGTTCAGATTTGGATATAGCTCCCATATATATCTTTATCCGATTTCAAATTAATTGTGCACCAAATGGGGAATACAAGTCCGAATTTAAAAGATACAAATGCTTCGGCATATTTAGTCTTGCGAACTTTAAATTATAATTATAATCATAGCGTGTATGATTGAATTCTCCCATAAAAACTTTTAATTGTTATGTGGAGCTCTACTAAATTAGAAAAGTGGTGTAGGGTATCATAAAGTCGGTCCGGCCCGACTTTAAGACTTTCTTTACTGGTTTTTATCTTAACTTGACACATTTTATTTTCCTATAACTTTTATGTAGCAGTTCTGTATATATATAAGTTCCTACTCATAATTGCAAAGTTTTCTAAAAAGAGAAAACAGGCCCGGAAGAAATTAGACATTTACAGGGTTGCCCATATTCGACGGACCTTTGGGCCCTTTGGGCCCATTCCAATCGACGAGGCTTGTCCGCAGGCAACATTCTTTGCGTCAATTGAATTTTGTACGGGAACAAATGCAAATCAATGCGAATAATCCGTTGTAAAGTGGACCGAGCCATACCCAAGCCATTTCTAACATGTTAAATTGTCCAGCGAGCAACAACCTCTTTCATGCCTAACCGCATATGAAAAAAGTTAAGAAGAAGTAAGTTCTTTGAATCCACCTACACCATTTGGGAAGAATTTGTTAGTTTAAAAAAAAAATAAATAAAATTATTAACAAATAAAACGTGTAATCCGTTATAAATTCTGTTCAAATCTAAGAAATACCCAATATAGGATGTTAACGTTTTTTTGGGGTATTGTACCTGCAGAGACAATTTTCTGTCACATTCTGTAGTACCCATTATAATGTTCAAATACGAAATATGAAACAATTCCGGTGAATAATGTAGCTAAAATCATTAAAATACCGAATATAGAGAGGATCCGATATTTAGGAGCTATACGAAGACGTGGAGCTGCACTGTACGAACTTCAAACACCAAATTTGAAACGATTTCGGTGAATAATGTCGCTAAAATCATCAAAATACCGAATATAGGAAGATACAGTTATATGGTGGTAATGCCAAGACGTGGAGCTGCACAGACAATTTTTCATCACAGGCTGTAATAACCATTACGAACTTCAAATGTCAAATTTGAAACAATGTCGCTTAAATCACCAAAATGCCGAAAATGGGGAGAGACAATAACAAAACGTGGACCTGCACAGACAATTTTCTGCCATAGGCTGTAATATCCATTACGAACTTCAAATAACAAATTTGAAACAATTCCGGTGAATAATGTAGCTAAAATCATCAAAATACCGAATATCATGAGGTACCGCTATATGGGGGCTATACGAAGACGTGGACTTGCACAGACAATTTTCTGTCATTGGCTGCAGTACCAATTACGAACTTCAAATACCAAATTTTAAGCAATTCCGGTGCATAATGTCGCTTAAATCATCAAAATACCGAAGAAAGGGAGGTACATTTTATGGGGGTCATACCAAAACGTGGACCTTCACTGACAATTTTCTGTCATAGGCTGTAATATCCATTACGAACTTCAAATATCAAATTTGTGTATTATAAGAAGACGTGGACCTACATGACCCATTTTCAATACCGAAAGTCCTGTAGACATAATATACATTTGAGTAAAATTTTATCAACCTGCTGTCATTTCAAAGCCACTCGTCCGACAGCTGTTAACATTATTCCAGTAACAGCTCATTATATTTTATACAAGCGTACAAAAGCATTTTGGTGAGATATTTCCAGAAAAAAAGTTATTCGTGGTGGAATTCAGGCGTGATAGTATGATTTCTTTATATTTGGTTGGAAAACAACAAGTGGATGTCGTTAGAGCACTCCAGCATTTAAATGAGAATAAATCTTTTGTGTTTCGTACCATCGCTCGTTACCGTGATACTGGTAGCGTAGCCCGACGTTATGTGGAAGTGGACGGAAGAAAACAGCAACATCAGCAGAAATGGTTCGAAAAATAATGAAGCGACCTGATCTAAACCCGCGTAGCGTTGTCTTAAAAATGGCACGTGAGCTGAACATATCGCAATATTCCATTCGCCAAATACTGAAAAATGAGCTCGGGGTTAAGCTATTGAAATTCCAAAAACTGTGAACTGCCGAATTTGATTTTCTCCGATGAGAAAATAAACTAAACAGCCGATGGTCACTCGTATTAATCGGTAAATGTTAAAAAATGAGCTCGGCGTAAAGCCATTGAAATTCCAAAAAGTGCAAGAACTTACACTGCAACAGAAAGAAATCGACTCAAAAGAGCTAAAAGAAGAGTTGCTTCGCCTGGGCGAAAGTGGTGAACTGCCGAATTTGGTTTTCTCCGATAGGAGTGAAACAAAGAAATAGATCGTGTTTACTTGTCAAAGAGGTCAGCTGAAACTGTATACCTTCGGTTGGCCACCGTGGCATCAGAATAAATGCCGAATATTGTCGCGAAAATATTCTAAAGGGTGTATTAAAGCCTTGGGCACGCAAACATTTTGGCCGCAGACTTTGGACGTTCCAACAGGACTCAGCACCATGGCACTCAGTACGCGCCTCGTATCAATCGACCGTGGCATCAGAATAAATGCCGAATATTATTGCGAAAATATTCTGGAGGGTGTATTCGAGCCTTGAGCACGCAAACATTTTGGCTGCAGGCCTTGGACATTCCAACAGGATTTAGCACCATCGTACTCAGCACGCGCCATCCATGAATGGTTACAAAATGAGGTTTCTCGCTTCATTTCCACCAAAATCTCCGGATACCAATCCGTTGGACTATTGTGTCTGGAGTATTTTGGAAAACAAGGTTGGCACTAAAAAATATCAAAGTGTCGATCACCTCAAGCAAGCGCTTCGCCGGGAATGGGCCAAAATACCGCAGAGCAACATTCAGGCAGCGTGTGACTGTTTCGTTGGCCGTTTGAAGGCCATAATTCGTGCCCAAGGTGACCAATTCGAACAAATCTAAACTTAAAATTTGATGCTATTTCCGACATTTTTTGCTTTCATTTAATTAAATTAAAAAAAATGTAAAAAATAATGCCCGTGAAGATAAATTGTAAAATATAAATGCAATGTGTTGGTGCGCAATGGGTTAATTGAAAAATAGTTTTTTTTAATATTAATGATTTTTACCATTTTTTTTGGATAAATCAACGTCTTTTTAAATTAATTTAAATTAAATTAACTAATTAAATTAATTTAACAGGAAAATGACACAATTTCCCGACGAGGACGAATAACCAGAGTGGTGTTGGCGGTAGGGAAACTGCATGGAAAATGCTGAATTGCACAAAAACTATGCTAGCTGCGTCATTGAGGCGGGTCTTAAATGAAAGGTCTCGAGGAGTACTTTCTGGCTATATATGCCTTATATTCCCAACTGATTTCAGATAATCGAATTTTTTCGATTTTCTAACCAAAGTGGCGGTTTCGGTAGGGAAACTCCATGGAAAATGCTGAATTGCACAAAAACTATGCTAGCTGCGTCATTGAGGCGGGTCTTAAATGAAAGGTCTCGAGGAGTACTTTCTGGCTATATATGCCTTATATTCCCAACTGATTTCAGATAATCGAATTTTTTCGATTTTCTAACCAAAGTGGCGGTTTCGGTAGGGAAACTCCATGGAAAATGCTGAATTGCACAAAAACTATGCTAGCTGCGTCATTGAGGCGGGTCTTAAATGAAAGGTCTCGAGGAGTACTTTCTGGCTATATATGCCTTATATTCCCAACTGATTTCAGATAATCGAATTTTTTCGATTTTCTAACCAAAGTGGCGGTTTCGGTAGGGAAACTCCATGGAAAATGCTGAATTGCACAAAAACTATGCTAGCTGCGTCATTGAGGCGGGTCTTAAATGAAAGGTCTCGAGGAGTACTTTCTGGCTATATATGCCTTATATTCCCAACTGATTTCAGATAATCGAATTTTTTCGATTTTCTAACCAAAGTGGCGGTTTCGGTAGGGAAACTCCATGGAAAATGCTGAATTGCACAAAAACTATGCTAGCTGCGTCATTGAGGCGGGTCTTAAATGAAAGGTCTCGAGGAGTACTTTCTGGCTATATATGCCTTATATTCCCAACTGATTTCAGATAATCGAATTTTTTCGATTTTCTAACCAAAGTGGCGGTTTCGGTAGGGAAACTCCATGGAAAATGCTGAATTGCACAAAAACTATGCTAGCTGCGTCATTGAGGCGGGTCTTAAATGAAAGGTCTCGAGGAGTACTTTCTGGCTATATATGCCTTATATTCCCAACTGATTTCAGATAATCGAATTTTTTCGATTTTCTAACCAAAGTGGCGGTTTCGGTAGGGAAACTCCATGGAAAATGCTGAATTGCACAAAAACTATGCTAGCTGCGTCATTGAGGCGGGTCTTAAATGAAAGGTCTCGAGGAGTACTTTCTGGCTATATATGCCTTATATTCCCAACTGATTTCAGATAATCGAATTTTTTCGATTTTCTAACCAAAGTGGCGGTTTCGGTAGGGAAACTCCATGGAAAATGCTGAATTGCACAAAAACTATGCTAGCTGCGTCATTGAGGCGGGTCTTAAATGAAAGGTCTCGAGGAGTACTTTCTGGCTATATATGCCTTATATTCCCAACTGATTTCAGATAATCGAATTTTTTCGATTTTCTAACCAAAGTGGCGGTTTCGGTAGGGAAACCCCATGGAAAATGCTGAATTGCACAAAAACTATGCTAGCTGCGTCATTGAGGCGGGTCTTAAATGAAAGGTCTCGAGGAGTTCTTTCTGGCTATATATGCCTTATATTCCCAACTGATTTCAGATAATCGAATTTTTTCGATTTTCTAACCAAAGTGGCGGTTTCGGTAGGGAAACTCCATGGAAAATGCTGAATTGCACAAAAACTATGCTAGCTGCGTCATTGAGGCGGGTCTTAAATGAAAGGTCTCGAGGAGTACTTTCTGGCTATATATGCCTTATATTCCCAACTGATTTCAGATAATCGAATTTTTTCGATTTTCTAACCAAAGTGGCGGTTTCGGTAGGGAAACCCCATGGAAAATGCTGAATTGCACAAAAACTATGCTAGCTGCGTCATTGAGGCGGGTCTTAAATGAAAGGTCTCGAGGAGTTCTTTCTGGCTATATATGCCTTATATTCCCAACTGATTTCAGATAATCGAATTTTTTCGATTTTCTAACCAAAGTGGCGGTTTCGGTAGGGAAACTCCATGGAAACATACACAAAAACTAGTCCCCTGTTATGATCTAAATAATTACACTCGTATCCATGATCCAAAATGCATCAATAATCATAACAGTGGCAAAGTCCAAAACTGCCTCACTTACCTAGGCAAGCGGCTGGCAACACTGAATACATTACGAACACAATTTCGAACAAGTTTGAACGTTCAGATGGAACTTGTTTGATGATTGCCTACTATAGTAGGCAATGGACAGAAGACGTTCTGGATAAACAATATGTATGAATGTGTGTGCGAATAACGTTTCATTGTTTTTTTTGTTTTTTTTTTTTTTTTTGAAGAGAAGCACATCGCTCAAATTTTAATTTGTGAAGTTGCACATAGACCGTTGAAGGAGTTAATTTGGTGAAATTGATTGGTTAAAAAAATGAAGAAACAAATTTGGCTATTTTCAATTTTTGCAAAAATATATTACATCGTAAAAAAAAGTGACGGGTTTAAATTAGAAGGATTTGCAAAAGGAAAATCAAATACAAAATTTATTGACTTTTTTAAAAAAATTAATGAAATTCAAGCTGCCATTGGTATGGCTAAAACTGCAGACAACCTTAAACGACGAAAACGAGTTTATGCTCATTTTCAAACAGCGGTAAGTTGTAGTAGTTTACAGCATTCGAAAATAAACAGTATGGTACTTGATACATCATAATATTTTTGTCAAACTTAAATCGAGTTCGGAGATGGGCAATATCGGTCCACTCCTTCTGGTACCTCCCCCACAAAGGGTCGAAATTTTAAATAATTACAACTCTCATAAAATGTGATATAAGAGTCCGATTGTCTTCAAATTTTACACATGCCAATATTTATATTAACCCAAGGTCTGGTGTTAAGATGGAATATATCGGTCCACTCCTTCTGGTACCTCCCACACAAATGATCAAGATTTTCAAAAAAAAAAAAAATTATTTAAAAATATATAAAAAAATATTTTCTGCACAGAAAGAGAATCGATAATCCGATTTTATTCCAACTTTGCAAATCCTGAGTTTTACGTCAGTTCTAGGTCAGGTGCAAAAATGGATAATATAGGCCCACTCCATCAAGTACCTCCCCCACAAAAGGTCGAAATTTTGAATATTCATCACGCTCTTAAAACACTTGAACACGATTCCATTCCAAAGAATCCGAAATAAACATCCAGTTCTCTTCATATTACACACGTCCCATTATTTCTACTAACTCAAGATCTGGTGTGAAGATGGGATATATCAGTCCACTCCTTCTGGTACCTCCCCCACAAAAGGTCAAAATTATGAGTATCCATGAAGCTCATAAAACGCAAAATTATCATCCGATTCTATTCAGACTAGGATGATGTATTTTATCTGTATTAGATGAAGTGTGAAAATGGAATACTTCGGTCCGCTGTATCTGTTACCTGATGCTTATTTCCATTTTCCGAAAAGGTGCACATACCTCATATAAAGTACAAGAAGTAGTCGATATAGTCCAAATCTGTCACGTTCGTAACTCAAGGCTGAGGGTATACATCTGTCGGCAAAACCAACTGATACTATTTTACTTGTTTTATTTGTCATGAATGTTTGGATTGGTTGGGAAATTGAAGAAAGTAGAAAAATATGGGAATAGGTAGAAAGAATAAAAAATTACCAAATCTGAAGTTAAAATAATTTGTATTTAACCATTGAAAATTGAAATTTTCCGCGAAAAAAGTTATTATGCAAATAATTTACCTGTTATTTTGTAGTACCAAAAAATCAATAAATGTAGGCGTAAAAAACTAAATATTTTACAAAGTATGGCTTTTAAAATCAGTTTTATGATTTAGATTTTTTTAATGTGGTGCATGTGGTACTCTACGAACATCGTAGTGTTCCGGTACAGTATCACTAAAATATTTTTTAGTGATACTGTACCGCTACAGTCCTCCGACTCCGTTACACTACGATTTTTTAGTGTTCCGACTGGGTACACTACGATCATCGTAGTGTTCCTGTATAGTACACTATGTTTGTGTACTGTTTATTTTCGAACGCAACATTCTTTTGGCGACACACACACGTTTATAGACGAAAGAAAACTGAATTTAGTCGTCTCCTTAGTTATTCATCCTGTTGTAAATATCTTGTGTGAATTTACTAGCAAATTCCTATTCTAATTGTTTCATTTATATTTTCAATTGAATTTAACATTTTAAATACTAATAGTAGTCTTACTGAAGTAGTACTAAATATGTAGAAGAAATGTTGTACACCCATGACAAATTACAGAAAATACGGCTAGTCAACGCTAGAATGACGTACGTTATTATCGTATAAGAGTAGTTAATACATACTAAATACTACATTTCTTTCATGTTTAATAGGAAAAATTGAAACTACAATTGACCGTATTGTTGGAAGAAGTGGAAATACGTTCAAAAAATATCAACATTCCAAATCTTTTAAATTTGATGGTTAGGGTTTTAAATATACGCGCTGAGTATCAACATACATCTCCTACACATGACCTTGAAGGGGCAATTGAAGGGGCTGGACTTGAAACAAAATCATCATTTGTGCAAGATATGAATCCTGCTAATGAGACTAAATCGGAACACGTCGACTATTGTGTTTTGGCAAATAAGGATATAACCTTTGAAGAGACTTTAGATGAAGTAAAATCATCATCTGGACAAGATATAAATCCTGAGAATATAATCATAGATGAAACTATTAATGAGTCAAAATCGGAACAGGTCGACTATTGTATTTTGTCAAATGATGTTATCTCTCAAGTAGATACTTATGTATTATGTTCCACTATATCATTTTTCAATAATGTGTCAATGTCATCTACGAAATTACCTGAAATTAATCTCTGTAACAGTTCAATGAATGATACGTCAAAAACTGAAAGAATAACCTCATCATACAGTATATCTGAAACCCAATCTTTAGACCGTGTAACTAATGACATATCTATCAAAAACACTCAACAATATCAAATCAATCAATCAATTAAAATATCGGAAAATCCACATTCAGAATGCAATTATATATCAGTCAAATCGGCCGAAAATCCAAATTCAAATTTTGTAAATAATCAATCTTCTAAAAAAGAGCCTCATGAAATAACAAATTTCGAAGAAACCACTCTTGAAGACTATGTTCCGCTTAGAAAAAAATATAAGATTGAAAAAAAACCAAATACGAAAATAGAATTAAAAAAAAAATACTCATCGTGTTCTCTAAAAAAGGAAAAACTTAATTTTATAGAATATGGGCAAATGGAATTAACACCTGCAGAACGTGTATTTTTCGAAAACACATTAAATAATAATACAGATCAAGGAATTATAATAAAATTTATTGAAGATTTGCTACGGCTAAAATTTCAGGGTAAAAACAATGTTTGTCCGATTAATTTTTACACTTTTTATCCTAAAAAAGCAATTGAGAAGAAAAAAAAAATTTATTTCTACACAAGATGTCTTTATTTTAACTATGGCTGCGCAAAATACAAATTTTCGGTGAATATGTTTACGGAAGAAATTGTGGTTAATGTATTTTCTACAAGAGAAACCCCGTGTCATCCAAATTTTATTATTAAACATCAATTGAGAGGAACAAGAAGGAAAGTGGCAAAAAAAGACATTTTGCATGTGAACCCCTCAGTATATAGGGATATGAATTTATTTAAGCAAAGTAAAGAATTAAGAGATGTTGGGAATGACCAGGGAATATTAACAAAGGTAGCCTGTAGAAAGTTGAAGTCCGAGGCCATGTTGGATATTTGTAGGGATTCGGACCATTTTGTGGATATTTATAAAATGAGACTTGACAAGCAATGGAAAGACTACATACAAGAGATAGCTGTACCACAAAAAATATATTTATTCGCTGAAAGGCATTTGAAAATATTACATGCTGCAGGCAAAAAAATTTTAAAAATTAGTCGAAACACTTTATTTATGGATTCGACGGGAGGAGTTATAGATAAATTTGATGTTGCATCAAAACGTTTGCAACTCTATTCGGTTGTGGCTCATATTTCCCTTGGCCCGAAAAAAGATGGTATATTGCTACCCGTAGCGGAAGGAGTATTGTGTAGTCATTACGCTACGGACATTCTTTCTTTTCTCAATTCTCTACAAATCTATTGCAAAGAACATAGCATAGTTTGGCCCTTAGCTAAAAGGATTTGCTCCGATTGGTGCGCAACACAAATAATTGCTATTATACAAGCATTTAACTCAGATTTTGGCATTGCATCAATAGTAGATTACGTGCAAGAATGTTACAAAATCTGCGATACCAAGAAAAAACCTAAATTTGTTATTATTCAACTTTGCTGCGCCCATTTAATGCGAAATGCAGTAAAGGATATAAAAGAATTAAAGAGAGAAGAAAACATTTCTAATTTTTTAAAATGGCAAATATTTGTTGCTATTAATATTAGCGATATAAATGAACTTTTTCTATGGTTGAAAAATGTATTAATAATACTTTGTTCACCAGCTAAAGGAAGCGAAGTATCGCAGGCTTTTGAAAACCTGCGACAGTCGAGATCAGATGATGATTTGGATACATTATTAATCGACAAACACAACGACGAGGAAGAGGATGTTTTTGGACATCTGACCCCTGCTTATAAAAAAAGTCCATTTTATATAAAGGCCAATAAAATATATTGTTCAATAAAAAAAAGCATTAGTTCTGATGGGGATGTAAATAAATATCACTCCGAAGAGTTTGCATTGTTGCTCATCAAAAAGTACATGCCATATGCCCCATTATGGACGAATATAATGGGGCATTTTGTAGAAACGGAGAACACAAGAGTATCGAATAGCCCCGTTGAAAGTTATTTTAGTTCATTGAAAACTAAAATCTTACATGGAAAGGTCGTTAGAACATCAGATTATGTAAGAAAATCATATGTATACAAAGAAGCGAAATGCAATGAAATCGAAAACTTTTTTCCGGAAGTGAGCAAACCCACCAAGGGAAAAAAGGTCAAATTAGATGAAAATATTTGGCTTAGAACTCCAAAAAGGGAAGAAAATAAAAAAAGTAAAATGCAGGTTTATGAAATCCTGCTTAGTAAGTACCAAAAACTGCCACGGAATAAAAAAGCAGAAGGAAATCATACAATGTTCAAATTTAGTTCAATTTACAATAAATTATCATACAAAAATGTTTGCGATGTGATCAGTTTTGAAGAGTTTAAATCTTTGGAAGGTACTAAACGGTTATATAATGTAATCGTAGACACAACAATAGCCATATTAATTTGTACGCATCAGTCACAAACAAAGATATACAGTACAACATGTGAAGTTGGACAAGGGCTTTTCTACAGCCAAAATGACATAGCCTTAGATGTTAAAAAATATGATCAAGTTTTTATTCCCATAATATATAGGAGCCACTATACATTGGTATATTTGGATGTCACCAGACAGTATTTCTGCTACATTGATCCACTAGGAGAAAATGAATCTTACTGCAAAAAGTTGTTAAACATTTTTGAGAGAAAAACCAATGAGAAGGATTGGGAAATAAAGCTTTTTGAACATGATTTTCAGCAGGACTTATTCAACTGTGGCGTTTTTGTTTGTCAGTTCGTGCAAGCGATTATTACTAAGAATAAATTGACAGGGCTTTGTAATCCTAATCGATTCAGGGAAACAATTAAGGGCTTACTAACAACATACTCTGATGACAGTAGAGATTTCTGTCTCCATTGCGGCTTTAGTCGCAATTTAAATATTTTTTGTAACACTTGTAAGAGACCCGTATGTGAAGGGTGCTTTAAACATACATACAGCAAAAGCAATCTTACTCTGCTTAAATGCAAACTATGCGATTGATTACTTTGATACCAATTTACCATCGGAATGTGGGGTTTCGTAAGTTTGAATAGAACATAATGTCTGCAACATTTTCCTTCCCATACAGGTAGAAATATGTAATCTTCTCTATCGAACCAAATATAAGCCAATACGAAAACAAAGTTAATTTTCCTTATTTTTTCTTTACCCACTTTTTTATTATAAATAATGGACAACATTGTTTTTACAAGTTTCCTACTTTGCACTTTTCATGAACATTGCTTTTGTTTTTAGATTTAAGTCTTGTATGTAATGGTGATCATATTTTTGGTAATACGTATTATATGCTTTTGTTTTGTTATATGTTTTTATCATATATTTTATGTTAACAATATGAATTTCTTCTAAAATATGCATGTAAAATAAAATTCCAGGACTGATTAATTTTTTAGCTTTTTTCGTATGTTATATTTCGAAGATGAATTTGCTGTAAAAATTAAAATAAAATTAAAAAATTTATATATTTATATTTTTGCAAAAATTGAAAATAGCCAAATTTGTTTCTTCATTTTTTTAACCAATCAATTTCACCAAATTAACTCCTTCAACGGTCTATGTGCAACTTCACAAACTAAAATTTGAGTGATGTGCTTCTCTTCAAAAAAAAAAAAAAAAAAACAAAAAAAAAACAATGAAACGTTATTCGCACACACATTCATACATATTGTTTATCCAGAACGTCTTCTGTCCATTGCCTACTATAGTAGGCAATCATCAAACAAGTTCCATCTGAACGTTCAAACTTGTTCGAAATTGTGTTCGTAATGTATTTAGTGTTGCCAGCCGCTTGCCTAGGTAAGTGAGGCAGTTTTGGACTTTGCCACTGTTATGATTATTGATGCATTTTGGATCATGGATACGAGTGTAATTATTTAGATCATAACAGGGGACTAGTTTTTGTGTATGTTTCCATGGAGTTTCCCTACCGAAACCGCCACTTTGGTTAGAAAATCGAAAAAATTCGATTATCTGAAATCAGTTGGGAATATAAGGCATATATAGCCAGAAAGTACTCCTCGAGACCTTTCATTTAAGACCCGCCTCAATGACGCAGCTAGCATAGTTTTTGTGCAATTCAGCATTTTCCATGGAGTTTCCCTACCGAAACCGCCACTTTGGTTAGAAAATCGAAAAAATTCGATTATCTGAAATCAGTTGGGAATATAAGGCATATATAGCCAGAAAGTACTCCTCGAGACCTTTCATTTAAGACCCGCCTCAATGACGCAGCTAGCATAGTTTTTGTGCAATTCAGCATTTTCCATGGAGTTTCCCTACCGAAACCGCCACTTTGGTTAGAAAATCGAAAAAATTCGATTATCTGAAATCAGTTGGGAATATAAGGCATATATAGCCAGAAAGTACTCCTCGAGACCTTTCATTTAAGACCCGCCTCAATGACGCAGCTAGCATAGTTTTTGTGCAATTCAGCATTTTCCATGGAGTTTCCCTACCGAAACCGCCACTTTGGTTAGAAAATCGAAAAAATTCGATTATCTGAAATCAGTTGGGAATATAAGGCATATATAGCCAGAAAGTACTCCTCGAGACCTTTCATTTAAGACCCGCCTCAATGACGCAGCTAGCATAGTTTTTGTGCAATTCAGCATTTTCCATGGAGTTTCCCTACCGAAACCGCCACTTTGGTTAGAAAATCGAAAAAATTCGATTATCTGAAATCAGTTGGGAATATAAGGCATATATAGCCAGAAAGTACTCCTCGAGACCTTTCATTTAAGACCCGCCTCAATGACGCAGCTAGCATAGTTTTTGTGCAATTCAGCATTTTCCATGGAGTTTCCCTACCGAAACCGCCACTTTGGTTAGAAAATCGAAAAAATTCGATTATCTGAAATCAGTTGGGAATATAAGGCATATATAGCCAGAAAGTACTCCTCGAGACCTTTCATTTAAGACCCGCCTCAATGACGCAGCTAGCATAGTTTTTGTGCAATTCAGCATTTTCCATGGAGTTTCCCTACCGAAACCGCCACTTTGGTTAGAAAATCGAAAAAATTCGATTATCTGAAATCAGTTGGGAATATAAGGCATATATAGCCAGAAAGTACTCCTCGAGACCTTTCATTTAAGACCCGCCTCAATGACGCAGCTAGCATAGTTTTTGTGCAATTCAGCATTTTCCATGGAGTTTCCCTACCGAAACCGCCACTTTGGTTAGAAAATCGAAAAAATTCGATTATCTGAAATCAGTTGGGAATATAAGGCATATATAGCCAGAAAGTACTCCTCGAGACCTTTCATTTAAGACCCGCCTCAATGACGCAGCTAGCATAGTTTTTGTGCAATTCAGCATTTTCCATGGAGTTTCCCTACCGAAACCGCCACTTTGGTTAGAAAATCGAAAAAATTCGATTATCTGAAATCAGTTGGGAATATAAGGCATATATAGCCAGAAAGTACTCCTCGAGACCTTTCATTTAAGACCCGCCTCAATGACGCAGCTAGCATAGTTTTTGTGCAATTCAGCATTTTCCATGCAGTTTCCCTACCGCCAACACCACTCTGGTTATTCGTCCTCGTCGGGAAATTGTGTCATTTTCCTGTTAAATTAATTTAATTAGTTAATTTAATTTAAATTAATTTAAAAATACGTTGATTTATCCAAAAAAAATGGTAAAAATCATTAATATTAAAAAAAACTATTTTTCAATTAACCCATTGCGCACCAACACATTGCATTTATATTTTACAATTTATCTTCACGGGCATTAAAAAATATTGCTTCTGACTTTGTTGCAGTTTTTTTATCTCACCCTTTTCAGTTCTGCTGTTTGTTCGCACCTTTTCTAATTATCATCACAATTAAACAATAATTTTCTGATATGTATGTAAGTGTGTTTGTTGTGTGTTAAGGTGTTTGAAAATTGATTGGTAATTGGTGAGTGTGGATGTGTTTGCTGAGCGAGAGAGTGAACGAATGAGAGAGTGAGTGAGTGAAATGGAAGGAAATGGAGTTGATGGTTGGATGGAATGATTGAAGAGATGGATGACGTGTTAATAGTAATGACAGTGACAATTGGTTAGTTTGGCCGGTAATGGAATGGAGCTGGAGGGGGTGGAGTGGTGAGTGGTGACATTTGTTGTTTCAAGTCTTCTGTGATAAGCACAATATTATAATAAATACTGCCATTTAAAAAAGTTTTGCATACAATACTACAATATATAAGAGAGTTAGAGGAAATTATTTCAAAACTAATATTGGCTCAAAAAAGAGGGGGGTTAATTGTTAAATTAAAAAAAAAAAGTAGAAAAATAAAAATGTAAGCATAACTTGTATACCTCCCAAAAATCATAAATTTACGAGTTAATTTGCATTTTTTTGGTTAAACTTTTTTGATTTGGATTTTTAAAAAATTAAAAGGAAATAAAGAAAATTTGAAAAATAAGGATTTTTTTTGCAATAATCGAAAGAATAAATCAATCTGTCTACTAATTTTCTTGGTTTATTTTTACATTCAATTTTTCCTTCCCAAAGAAAGCACGGGCAAAATATTGGGTAAATTTGCCGAAATGGCTCTGGCTAAAAGTACCTGTGTGATAGTACGATGGGATTGGAATCCGCATGAAGAACGGCCACAGCTGCTTCGGCTTTAATAAAGCCCTTGATCTCCTCCAAAACTAATGACCATTCTAAATGGTCTTCAGGTTCATAACTGGAAGCATTGAATCAATATGTCATTAAAAATTAAAATATTTTGAAACAATATTGTGTAAATTCTGAGTTATTCTTACGTGGTGGTATATTCCTGTATTTGTTTTTCCAATTCGGTCACCAATTCTCGCACCAATTTCATTTTCTTCAGCAGCAAACAAACCACAATAAAACGTGCATAATAGCGCAGCTTTTTCACCATCAAATCGGGACGATCTTCTTTGATCGCTCGCGAATAATAGGCTCTACCTCTAATAGCTGCATAAAATTGATACGCTTCATTCAGGTAATTCGTTTCGCTGGTTCTTAAACTGCAAAGAAATATCAAAGGCGAATGTTATGGAGATCTTTTTTGTTTTTGTAGAGGTGGGGGCTTCACTCACTAGTAATGATAGTAAAGCTGTCCAATTTTACTTGCAATTTCACCAATTTGCCACCGTTTCAAACCATATTTCGAATCCAGTACCATGCGATGCTGTTGCTGGAATTTCCATAGTTTTGTGTAGACATCGAATGTTCGTCCAAAATATGCCTGCCACTGACGATGTCCATATTGTGGTAAATCTCTGAAAGTAGGGAAAAGGAAAACATTTCAATAAATTTCTTTGTCAGATAATGGAGTGCGAATTGATTACTATTATATATTCTTCCCAAAACCTATTCTTAAAAATTTTCTAGATTTATGTCTTATTGCTTAGGGTTGTATAGCTCCTAGTTCGTTTGTGAGCTCAATTCGATTGAGTGAATTATTTAGTCTCGCCAACGTTTCTGATCAGAATCATCAAAATATCAAGTTCCTAGGAAAATATTCCCAAAGAATGATCCACAGATACATTAAGAAGACATTCTGTTTTGTTTCCCAGAATGGTGTTCTGTAGTCTGAATACTTCTCAATTGTAGTCAGCTAAGTTAAGGAGCATCCAGGCTCTTCAAAAGGACCAGCTAAACCCTTATGCAGTTGGTTGGAATAAGGTCAAGTATAACTGTCTACCCCATACCCTCTAATGTTGTTAATAGTATTCTTTCCAAGTGCTCTACGAGTGCTAGCCTTGGGTGTTTGCTACAACTTTCGAATTTTCTCCCATCATCGGGCACCAGTGTGAATGGTGTTTACTGAGTTGTACGAATGTTTCTGCTCTGTGTGTATGAGTATGAATGTGAAATGAGTGTGTGGTTTGGGGCCTCTAAGCCCGCTTGTTCAGCCTAGGCGTGTATAACAGCCCCAATTGGAAGTAGCTCAGTTACCAGATCTGACCAAAGGTATTTTTGGTACCACAGGTGGCGGGGACTCACAGGGAATCTCAACTTTATTGCCCCAACATCACAGATCCTTCAGATCTTGTTCGGGGCACTTTCAAACCTAATCGGTTGCCGTTCAGAGGGGAAGAGCTGAATAGGCCTCGCTCCTCGCAGTAAGAAAGCTACGTCCACGGCAACTCTTCTAGTTTCGCGGGCATGAGGACCCCTAGATCGGTTGATTTAGCCTAACTATGAAAATTCCCTAGTTTTGGGTTTTGTTTTTATCCAAATGGTTGATTAAATGTCTCTCCACAATCTCCTTTCTTCCTTATTTCCTTTCGCATCTTCTTCCGTTATATATCAGTCTTAGCTTTATAGTTTTCATTGTGACGCCATTAACCACTCTCTCTCTTTCTTTGTGTATGTCCAAATTTGCGAATAGATGTGGTTGCTTCCGAGCCGGTAATATTTCTACATAAAACCACTTTTTATAAATATTTTTTCCGGAGACCAAATATTATCTTTCTTGAGTTGACTGCACGGAATTGTTTTGTAATAGAAACTTTGGGTCGTTTTCCCATAAGAGTTTCGGTTCATTGCTGCCACAAGAAATTTGTTTCCTTAACCCACATAATTACGTACTCGCAGGAGTTCAGATTCGCTCCATATTTCATAGCATTTTCTGTTCGCTGTTCCCATAGGAGGTTCGACTAGTGTTTCCTACAGAAGCTTCGATTAGTTGTTTCTACAGGATCTTTAGCTCGATGATCCCACAGAAGCATAGGTTATTTGTTTTCATAAGAATTTGGGGGTTTCGTTTCCACGGGATTGTGGCCACGCAGTTCTCGTAGGGACATTGGTATCACACATAAACTTTTATTCACTGTTTGCAACGATGCTTCAGTTAGCTGTTCCCATATAAGTTGATCCAAAGATTTCTGGGTTTAGGGCTCTCATCGGACTTACTGTTCCCACAGGAACTGCGGTTCGCATCTTTAACATAAACTTAGGGAACCAAGCTAAATTGTGAAAAAAGTTTGGAAGTTATGTTTTCCGGGAAAACAGGATATATTCTTCTAAGTATTGCGACCCGTCGTCCAATCTGGCAAATTGATCGAAATGTCGTGGAAAAGCAAGGCAGGATAAACTTAGGGAACCAAGCAAAATTGTGAAAAAAGTTTGGAAGTTATATTTTCCGGGAAACAGAATATATTCTTCTAAGTATTGCGACCCGTCGTCCAATCTGGCAAATTTTATCGAAATGTCGTGGAAAAGCAAGGCAGGATAAAATACTTTATGGTCATATTTCATAAGAATCTTCACTTCAAAGATCATATTGACTTTATTCGGGCCAGAGTCAAAACAAAGACAGATGAAGAAGCGAAGCGGACTAACTCCCTAAGGTTGATTTTATATCGGCAAATAAAGCGAGGTGGAAAGGCTTAGGAAGTAGGAACGTAGTGTGCTGGCTTCATGTTTATAGATGAGATGTATCAGATGGCATTCAAATGTGACTATCTTAGATGGGGCAAATGGGGAAAGAATTGACAAGGTCTTGAACTCAGAAACACCGAAATTCGTAGACAGGTCTGATAAATTTAAGAACTCAATGATTGACAAGTTTTGTGACGTACCGTCTGGTGCTGCAAATTGGTCTAAATATCGTGGAGTAGCTGGGCTGGATAAAATACCTTGGGATTATATTTCATAAGAATTTTGACTTCAAAGGGAATATACAATTTATTCTGGCCAGAGATAAGAAGGTCTTCTTTAACTACCAATGGCAGATGAAATGCGAGGTGAGGTAATGCGGCATATTGTTGCCTACGCTTTTCCCCGTCTGGTTTGGCATGTTGTCCAGCCAGATATAAAGGCATTGGATGTCTAGGTTTAATGCTTAGGCTTGAGACGACTAATATTTAGTCATTAAGGCATTTTTAGATGACATTCAAAAAGGCCAATCTATGATAGGACGGGTGGAGAATGGATTGAGAGCGGTCTGTATTTAGAAGCGCTGAAGATCTTATACAGATCTGACGAATTTAAGAATTCAGTGATTGAAAAGTTTTGCAACATAACATTGAAACAAATCTAAGAATAATAAGAATTTTGACTTCAAAGGATATATAGACTTTATTCTGGTCAGGGATAAGAAGGATTTTTTAAGCTACCAAAGGGCTGATAAAGATATGAAGCGAGTTAATTTTGTTGCATACGCTTTTCCCGTCTGGTTTAGCATTTCGTCCAGCCAAATGGAAAAACATTGACTTTTCCATTAGAAATGACGGAACTGATGGCTAGAACATAGCGATTTTGCTAGTTATAAGTAGCGTGTAACTATATTTTTAAGGTTTAGCACCGTAAGTCCCACCTGCAAGATAATAAGTGAATATACCAATAAATATAGTCCCTTCCAAAAAGGAAATTATGTTCCTACATGAGCTTTAGTTTACTGTTCCATAATCTGAATATTGGTAGCATTCATAGTACCGAAAGAAATTGTCTGATCTCTACCACAAACAAATCTTGTGTTGATGACCCTTTGACCCTTTGTGGGGGTGATACTAGAAGGAGTGGACCGAAAAATCTTAACCATCTTAACAGTAGATCTTCTGTTAGTAGAAATAATGGAATGTGTGAAATATGAAGAGAACCGGATGCTTATTTCGGATTTTATGATCGTTTTTGTAATTCAAAACTTTGACCCTTTGTAAGGTAACAAAGCGAATGGTCCGATCTCTGGCATCTTTATAACAGATCTTGTGTTTATAGAAATATTGATATATGCCAAGTCTGATTGAAATCGAATGTTAATTTCGCGTTTTATAAACTTCATGAATATTCAAAATTTTGACTGATATTATCTACCCTCACACCAGACTTTGTGTTAATAAAAATATTGTAATGTGTGTAAATTGAAGACAATCGGACTCTCACATCACATTTTACTAGAGTTAGACATCTTTTAAAAATGTTGACCCTTTGTGGGGATGTGAGGAGGATGGAGTTGATCAATATTGTCCATTTTCGCACTGATTCAAATATTAGAATTTGCAAAGTTGGAGCAAAATCGGATTATTCTTTCTCCTTCTGTGCAGTAAAATTTTTTTTGTGAAAATTTCGATCTTTTGTGGGGGAGATACCAGAAAGAGTGGACGAATATTCCCCACCTACGAACTCGATCTAAGTTTGATAAGAATATTACGATGTAGTAAGTTTGGACTAAATCTGATACACCTTTCGAGAGTTTTCGTGTACAGCAGCCAGGTAGACAATTAGATGGACGAACATCTCTGCCTCTGAATCGGATTTCGTCCAAAGAGACCTAGGGTCTAAACCATTGTTTCGATGAGGCACGTTTATATATACTCTCTGTAGCCATATTGTTGAAGGTGTAAAAATATTGGCGTGTTTTTTATTTCCGAAATCGGTATTAATTTTTTATAAAAATGACACTTTTTCAAATATTCGAATTACACAGGAGAGGGCCATTGAGCCATTTTCTTTCTTGATTCCAAATGTTTAACTTTCATTTTTCAAAACAACACCAAAAAAGTGTAAATAAAAAATCCAAAAAAAAAAAAAAAAAAAAAAAAATGCTGACTCACCTTAAACCATTGAACAACTGTTTGGACTTCTCCAGCAAATGTATAAACTCCAAAACCAACTTTCTGTCCTGTTCTTCTGTGGATTCCATTTTCACCATACCGTTCTTCGATTCAGTAGTGTTATGTTGCTGTCGTTAAAGAACTGCAAATGACCAAATAAAACAAAATAGTGAGAAAGAGGCAATGAAAATAACAACAACTGTGAATATAAATTGAATGAGAAAATAGTAAAAGTCCTGGCAATAGGAGAGAGGGAGGGAAGAAAGTAGCAGGGCGGACATATTAAAATTATATTGTAACACAACAGCTCAGCCAGCATCCAATAACGGCGACAACAGAGAAAAAAGATTAATTAAAATTGATAATTAAAAAAATGGCAAAGACCAGGAGAGAGAGAGAGACAGGGAGGCAGTGAAAAAACACAATGACAACAAAAAAAGGAGCAACAATGTCAGTGGGTTTGTCGAACACCGAATCTCGATTTAATGGCAATGTTAAGGAGGAAGGGCGTGAGGTAGGCGGGGAAATGGGGATAACTATCGATGTAAATTTAAATGTCGAACTGCCATCGTGGTTGTTGTTTTTGTTTCTCATCTAGGCAGCAGACCTAGATTTTGTGTTAATTGATGTTGGCCAATTGATGTCTGTCCACCACTTGCTGCTGGCCAGCTCTCTGTGTGTGTGTTTGTCACTTAGTGTTACCAAAACAATCTCATCTTCCATTCAATATAAACTGCTGGAGGAGGCTTTTTGTGCTTTGTTGTTTTTGTTTTTTTGTATTTTTTTGTTGTTCTATGGAAGCACTTGTAAATGGCAACAATGGATGGCAATGGTGATGCTGATGGACTGATTGACTGACTGTCCCCCAAACGTTACAGTGTTCTCCAACTACACTATCAAACACTAAACGCGCCTTTATTGTTTAACTGAGAATGTGAATGACAGACGTAGAAAAAAAAATGAATAAAAATCCAAACAATAACAACAACAACAATTGCAAAATGAAACTGATTTTCATTCAAAAGCCATTCACCACAACATCTACTGCCTGCCTGCTAGGTTTGAATGCGGCGCGTAGTATTACTCAGGCGACCATAAACCAACCCACCCACCATTTCTTGCCCCCTCAACCACTTTCCAACAAACAATGTGAGATTCAATAATTTCTTTGTCTGTCGTCGTCCTCCCCCCCACGCCACTTGTATCTTGTGAGTTGTTTGATGATGCATAAGATGATGATGGTGATGACGACGACGGCGACGATGAAGATGACATCATGGGACAACTCCATATCAGATTTCCCCCTTTGCCCGGTAACAATGATTTAAGTTTTTTTACGATGGCCCCATGAATACTAGGAATTGTTTTATGGGGGACAGTGGGCTCAAAGTGAAAAAAATTAAGTAAATATTATTAATGCGATTTTTCACAAGAATTAGCAAAACTTTATTGTGAATTTTTTTAAGAATATTTTCTCAGGGACCTATGATCTTTAAGCACTAATAAACCAACACATACAGATTTTAGGATATTTTTTCAAGGACCAACGAAGGCTGATTTTCAACAACGTCGGCGTATATTAGCCGTTGATAAAAATTCTTTAAAATCACCAATCCAGACATTGGCTCTTCGAACGAAAAAAAATCCATGTGTTTAGTTAATTGAACCTCGAAAAAAAATGTAAATATATTGTTGTTTAAATTTGTTGAAAATCAGTTTTCGTTGGTCAATTGCTCCTTTAAAATATCCTAAAATTTTAATGTGTTGGTTTATTAGTGCTTAAAAGATCTTCTTTAAGAAGCATTTTAAAGAAATTTTAAAACACATGAGTTTTATGAATAAAAAATGTTTTTTAGGACCAAACATGTTCTTCGAGCACACATAGATCAACACGAGTGGATTTCTTGAATCGAATTTGTTCAAACCATCAAATGTATTCCCATAATCCAATATATCTGGGTTTTTAGAAATTTTTTCTAAGGTACAGTAAATCAATTGAAGGAATCAATGCGACGGTATAAAAGACCAACAGAAGAGGATTTTTTGGACCAATATTTAAAAAAATGGAATATCCTACAAAATGTTTTCAAGGTATAATTTTCCAAAAATAGACCAAAAAATCGATTTTTTTAGAATTTTATTCAAGGACCAAAAACGTAGATGTTGTATAAATTTATGAACGTTTTTTCAAGGATCTAATGTGGGCTTAAACGAATAATTTTTTCAGGAACTAATGGTTAATTTTTTAAAAAACTTGAATTTTTTTTAAAAATTTTCCCACAAGGGCCACCAGGCAAATTTTGATTTTTAAAAACTTTTTAATTTGCAAGAATTACAGGGTGAGATAAAAAACTGCAACAAACCCCATAATTTTTAATTGTTATTGAATGAAAGCAAACAATGTCGGAAATAGCATCAAAATTTTAGAATAAGTTTAGATTGGCTCGAATTATGGCCTTTAAACGGCCAATGAAACCGTCACACTGCCCTTAGGTTGGTCTGCGGTATTTTGGTCCATTCCCGGCGAAGCGCTTGCTTGAGGTGATCGACACTTTGGTAATTTTTAGTGCCAACCTTGCTTTCCGAAATACTCCACACACAAAGGTCCAACGGATTAGTATCCGGAGATTTTGGTGACCATTATGCGCTGGAAATGAAGCGAGGAATCTCATTTTGTAACTATTCTTGAGAGACGCGTGCTGAGTGCGATGGAGCTGAGTCCTGGTCCAAGGTCTGTTGCCAAAATATTAGCGTGCCCGAGGCATGGGTGTATTAAACATTTTCGCGATAATATTCGGCATTTATTCTGATGCCACGGTCGATTAATACGAACGGAGAGCGACCATCAGCTGTTATGGCGATGCACACCATCACCACGGCCGGCGCTTGAGTTCTGGTGGCCACATTTTCAGCTGACCTCTTTGGCAAGTAAACACGGTCATTTTGTTCTTCTTTATTTACAAACTGCTGGACAACGAATGTTTTCTCATCGGAGAAAACAAAATTCGGCAGTTCACCACTTTCGGCCAAGTGAAGCAACTCTTTAGCTCTTTTGAGTCTATTTTCTTTCTGTTTCAGTGCTTGGAAATGACAGCAGTCTGAAGTTGGTTGCAGTTTTTTCATCTCATTCTGTATTAGACTACCAAAGGTGGATTTTTTTTTGAGATATTTTTTTATTTGCCATGAATTTTGTTAGTTTTTTTAAGGACCATTAGACTAAAAAACGTGGATTTTGTAAGTTTTTTTTTAATAACCAATGGACCAATAAACGTGGATTTTGTTATTTTTTTTTTCAAGGACTAAACGCATGTTTTTAAATAATACTTTTAGTGGGCCAAACTCGGACTTTTCAAGGGCCCAAACCTTGAGTTTATCAAAACCAAACCTTGATTTTTTAGGGATATTGGTTCAAGGACCAAACGTAGATTTAATCAAGGATCAAACTTGGATTTTTAAGGGTATTTTTTTTTTAAGATCAAACGAGGAATTTTCATGACGTGATTTTTTCAAGGACCAAACATGGATTTTTTAAGTTTTTTTTTTCTTCAAGGACCAAACGTGAATTTTTCAAGGATATTTTCTAGGGGCAAAACGTATTTTGTTAAGGACAAAACGTGGATTTTTAAGGATATTTTAAAGCACAAAACGTGATTATTTTCAAGAACTAAACGCGGATTTTTTAAAAATATTTGTTCAAGGACCAAACGTAGATTTGGTAAGGACACTTTTTGAAAGCATCAAACTTGGATTTTTTAAATATATTTGTGCAAGGACCAAACATAGATTTGTTAAAGATATTTTTTCAAGGACCAAATTTGGTTTTTTTAAGGATCAACATGGAGTTTTTAAGGAACAAAATTGTCAAGGACTAAACATAGATCTGTTAAAGACATTTTGTCATGGACCTAACTTGGATTTTTTAAGGATCAAGATGGAGCTTTTAAGTAACAAAATTGTCAAGGAACAAATGTGAATTTAAGGGGTATTTTTTAAAGAGCAAAAGTAGATTTTTAAGTATAGTTTTCTCAGGCGTAGATTTTTTCAAAGGCCAAACATGGATTTTTTGAGAACCACATGTGAATTTTTTTCAAGGACTAAATGTGTATTTTTAGGGATACTTTATTAATGATCAAACGTCATTATTTTCAAGGTCCAAACGTGGATCTTTTAAGACCAAACGTGACTTTTTTAGGAGCAAACGTGAATTTTTTTCCAGGACCAAAGGTGGATTTGTTAAGAATATGTTTAAGGAGCAAACGTGGATTTATTTAGGACCAAACGTGAATGTTTTTCCAGGACCAAACGTGAATGTTTTTCCAGGACCAAACGTGCATTTGTTTAGAATCAATCGTGCATTTTTATGGATATTTTTGCAAGGACCAAGCTTGTTTTTTGAGGACCTAAGGAGCATCGAGCACGAATTTTTAAGCATTTTTGACAAAATGGCAGATGTTTTTTTCCCAGCCACTTTTTTATATCTTCAGCCATATGGCTATAATGGATATATATCATTTGGTCTGTTTGGACCAAATTCATTTTAGGACATTTGGAGTCGAATTAGCGATGTTTGTCCGTCTATCTGTCTGGCTGGCAGGTGCGCAAGATACTTCTCGAAAGAATTATTCGATTTGGTTTAAACTTAGAACGAATTCAGAGCTGAGAAATATAGCTTTAAAAGATAACTATTTTTACAGAAAATAATTTATCTTATTGACCAAGACTGGATAATGTAATTTTATGCGAACGTTGCAAATATTAGAGTTTATATCAGTGCCACTCCATCAAGTACCTCCCCCATGAAGGGTCAAAATTTTTAATAATTATAACTCATAAATTTCGCACATCTAAATATTTCAACAAACACAAGATCTGGTATAAAGAACAGATAGAATGGACCACCTTTTCTTACCTCCCTCACAAACGTTCAACATTTTGAATAACCATGAAGATGGGAATAAGTGTGAAGATGGGATATATCGGAGAACTGATTTTGGTACCTCCCCACAAAGGGTTTAAAATTGTAAAAAACCAAAATGATCATAAAATGCGAAATAGGCCTCCTACTCTCTTCAATTTTCATACATCTCAACATTTTTACTATCGAAAGATCTTGTGTAAAGGTAATTGATATCGGCCCACCCCATCGGGCACCACCCCTATAAATGGTCACATTTCTTAAATGTTGCATATCCCAATATTTTTATCAGTATTAAATGAAATGAAACACTTCGGTCCACTATTTCTGTTACCTCACGCGAATTATCACACATCTCAAATAAAGTGAAGGAAGTAGACGACATCGTCCAAAGCTGGTAATTTGTAATACTTATATCAGACTCGGTTATTTGTTTTAAATTTTTATTAAACCACTGTCTTATGTATGTCTTACATACTGTGTCGTATCTTTATACTCTGACCGTTCCGATGAATAGTCATTCGGCGTAGTGCATTGAATATCATTCAAGTGAGATGAGTGGCTAATGACTGCTACTACGATGACTACTACTATCAATGTGTATATACAGACACATACACACACACCTACCCACACACCATCGTGTTGCCAGTGTGGACAATAACACTACCATTAAAAATATTATCATGGGAAAATGGAGGGCGGATTTTACCCTTTGAGTGACAACAACCCCCTGTAAATGCATCACTTAAAAGTCAATCAAAGATTTTTTGATAGTTAGTTAGTTGGTCGGTTGGTCGCTCGGTCTGTTTGGTTGCTATTTTTACATTGATTGTTTATTTGGTTTCCTTTGTTTATTACACACGGCGATAATGACTATCTATCGAACTTTGTTTTGGGGCCCATATTTACCTGAGCGTTGTTTTAAAAAGGAACGCTACCTATTTATGGTGGGGAAGTTGGTTGTTTATATTTTTTCTATCTTCCCTTCATTTCCTTTTGTCGCTTTTTCCTTGTTTTTTTTTTTTTTTTTGTCGTCACCTTGTATGCGTGAATGCGTTGAGGGATAGCTGCTGTGTGTGCGTGCCTGCGTGTTTTGCTTTGTGCCAAAAGCGTGTTTAAGTATACAATGCCTGACTAAATGCTTTCACATTGATTTTCATTGAACGCATTATGTAGGTCAAACCAAAAACACAAGTCCTTAGGGTTGCCAGAGGACATTTTCGGCGAGTCCTGGAATCAATGATTTTTTAGAGAATATTTCAGGGATCGAAAAACCGGACCTTTTTAGAATTTTATTCAAGGATGCATATTTTTTAAAGAATGTTTTTGAGGACCTAAACAAAGAAGCAAACATAGAACTATATGGATTTTTTTAAAATATTTTTTGAAGGACCTTAACAAATGTGGATTTAAAAAATATTTTTTCAAGGACGTTTACAAACGTGCATTTTATAAAAACTAATTTTTTTTATGGATTTACAACAACGTGAATTTTTTTTAAATATATTTTTAAGGATGTACAACAATCTGGATTATAAAAAATATGTTTTTTTCAAGGAACAACTGTTACGTGGATTTAAAAAAGAAAATTATATTTTTGAGCCATTTACAAGAACGTGCATTTTTTAAAAATATATTTCCCAAGAATGTTCATTTTTAAAAAAATAAATTTTTTCATGGACCTAATTCAACGTGGATTTTTTTAAAAAAATATTATATTTTTTCAAGGACCTATACAAACGTGGATTTTATTTAAGATTATTTTTTCAAGGACCTAAACATACGTGGATTTTTAAAAAATATTTTTTCAAGGACCTATACAAACGTGGATTTTATTTAAGATTATTTTTTCAAGGACCTAAATAAACGTGGATTTAGAAAAAAATGTTTTTTCAAGGATATAAATAAATGTGGATTTTAAAAAAAAAAATAATAAAGAACCTTAGTAAACGTGGATTTTTAAAAAAAAATAATTTTAAAGAACCTTAGTAAACGTGGATTTAAAAAAAAAAAATAATTTTAAAGAACCTTAGTAAACGTGGATTTAAAAAAAAAATATATTTTTTCAAGGACCTAAATAAACGTGGATTTTTTTAAAAAAGATTTTTTCAAAGACCTAAATAAGCGTGTCCTTTTTTTCAGGGACTTCAATAAACGTATATTTATAAAAAAATATTATTTCAGGGACCTAAATAAACGTAAATTTAAAAAAAAAATAGCTAAATAAACATGGATCTTTTAAAAAATAGTTTTTCAAGGACCTTAATATACGTAAATTTTTTAAAAAGTATTTTTTAAGCGGACGCAGATTAAAAAAAATATTTTTCATCAGCCTAAACGAACATGGATCTTTTAAAGAATATTTTCCAAGGGCCTAAATGGACGTGGACTTTTTAAACATATTTTTCAAGGATCTAACCAAATGTGGATTTATTAAACATTTTTTCAAGGACCTAAACAAAGGTGGATATTCTTAAAAATTTGTTTAAGGACCTAAATAATCGTAGTTTTTGTAAAAAATATTTTTTCAAGGACCTAGATAAACGTGGATTTTTTAAAAAATATTTTTTCAAGGACCTAAATAAATTTGGATTTTTTAAAAAATATTTTTCAAGGACCTAAATAAACGTGGATTTTTTAAAAAATGTTTTTTCCAGGACCTGAATAAACATGTTTTTTAAATATTTTTTTCAAGTAGCTTAATAAACGTGGATATTTAAAAAGTTTTTTTAAGAACCTAAATAAACGTGGATTTTTTAAAAAAAATTTCAAGGACCTAAATAAATATGGATTTTTTTAAATTTTTTTTTTCAAGGACCAAAATGAATATGGATTTTTTTAAAAATATTTTTCATGGGCCTAAACGGACGTGGATTTTATAAAAAATATTTTCAAGGGCCTAAACGCACGTGGATTTTTTAAAAAATATTTTTCAAGGGCCCAAACGGACGAGGTTTTTGTAAAGAATATTTTCTTCAAGGACCTAAACAAACGTGGGTTTTTAAATAAAAATATGTTTTCAAAGACCTAAACAAACGTGGTTTTTTTTTAATATTTTTTGAAGGACCTGAACAAACGTGGATTTTTAAAAAAATATGTTTTCAAGGACCTTAATAAATGTGAATTGAAAAAATATGTTTTCAAGGACCTTAATAAATGTGAATTGAAATAAATATGTTTTCAAGGACCTTAATAAACGTGAATTGAAAAAAAAATATTTTTTTGAAGACTTTAATAAACGTGCATTAAAAAAAATATTTTTTCAAGGACCTAAATAAACGTGGACTTGCATTGGCAAGTTTCTGTAATAGTCTGCAGTATCCATTACCAACTTCAAATACTAAATTTGAAACAATTCCGGTGAATTATGTCGCTAAAATAATCAAAATACCGAATATCGGTAGGTGCCGTTATATGGGGGGCTATACGAAGACGTGGACCTGCACAGACAATTTTCTGTCATAGGCTGTAGTATCCATTACGAAGTACAAATACCAAATTTAAAACAATTCCGAGAGACTCCCCCTCCAGCTCGTCTATTGAGACTCTCTCCAACTCGTCTATTGAGACTCTCTCGTCTATTGAGACTCCCATCCAGCTCGTCTATTGAGAATCCCATCCAGCTCGTCTATTGAGACTCCCATCCAGCTCGTCTATTGAAACTCCCATCCAGCTCTTCTATTGAGACTCCCATCCAGCTCGTCTCTTGAGGCTCCCATCCAGCTCGTCTATCGAGACTCCCATCCAGCTAGTCTATCGAGACTCTCACCAGCCCGTCTATTGACACTCTCTTTCCAGCGCGTCTATTGACACTCTCTCTCCAGCTCGTCTATTGAGACTCTCTCCCCAGGTCGTCTATCGAGACTCTCACCAGCTCGTGTATTGAGACTCTCTGCAGCTAGTCTATTGACACTCTTTCCAGCTCGTTTAAAGATACTCTCTCTCTCCAGCTCGTCTTTTAAGACTCGGTCCCACACATCTTTTCAAGGCTATCTCCGACTAGTAAATTTCGAGAAACCATGGATTGAATTTTTCAGGATCCAAACAGAATACCAAGTGTACTTTCAATAATTTTTTTTAGGGACCCAAGAAACAATAAACGTGGACTTTTAAGAATTTTACAAGGATCAAAAGAGCACGAACCCAAGGAGAGTTAGTTTTCAAAAATTCTTTGTAAGGAACCAGGAGCAAAATTTTAGATTTTTAAGGATTTTTTTCAAGGATCTAAAGAGGAAATAATATGAATTCTATAATAACTTTTTTCAAGAATCCCAGCAACAACAAACTTTTCTTTTTATGATTTTGTCAAGGTCCGAAGAAGCAACAAACTAGATTATTAGCCCACCGAATGGAGATTTTTTAGAATATTTGTTAAGGATTTTTTAAAAATATTTTTAAAGTACATCAAAAGTTTATTTTTTAAGAATTTTTTTCTACGATATTAAGTATTATTTTAAGAATATTATCGAAGTATTATTTTTTAAGAATTTGGAGATTTTTATGGCAAAAAATCTCAATTATGTCAAGTACCAATAGGCCAACTAATGTGGATGTTTTTAGGAAAAAAGGCCAAAGTGCTTTTTTAGAAAATTTTTTGAGGGGCCAATGGACTATCCATTTTCGTTTTTTAGAATGTTTTTGCAGGTTTTGCATATCTCTTAACATTCTTGATAGTTTCTTCAACCCATGACATCCTAACTTTATCATATTCCAGCAACTGGTTAAGTTGTCATTAGCATATCTCTCATATTCAGCTAACCATCCACTCTCCAACTGTCAAGCACTTGCATTTGCAACAAAAATATCATCACATTGTAAAAAAAGGTTGCTATTAGTTTTGCATCTTGTTTTACTTTCTTTGTTCTATATGATTTATAAATAAACTCTATTGAAATCTGGCTAAAAATAGCCATAGAGGGATTTTCTCATTTCATGAGATGTGTCCTTCACAACTTTCTCTTCTAGGTTTTCCCCCCATTCAGTGGGCTTTCTTTTCATGACGAACATAATCACACCAAAGCACACAGGCCTCCATCATACAATGTTGAACTCCCTATTATGGCAAAAATATATGTATGTACACACACACTCGCCAACAATGGAACCCAAGTAGAATGGAGCCCAAGGCAATGAAGAATTTACAAACCAAGCAAACATGGAGCCAACTAACCGACCAAACAACCAACAAACAAACCAGCCTACAACTATTTTTATATTCAAAGTTTACACTCAGGAACACGAAACACACACACACAAAGGCACCACACACACACACATACCCACATGCATGGAGATGAACGAAGGAACATATGAATATAATTCATATGCCATTCACATCCTCGTCATCGGCTACTCTCGCCGAGATAAGTTCAGTGAGTGAGTGAGTGTTGGTCGTCGACGACAACAGCAACAACACACTGCTGTAGTCGTAAATGAGCACTACTCGAGCATGAATGTGTAAGCGAGTGACAACAGTAAACATACGCACTCATGTACCCAAATACGAACACACACACACACACTCACACTCATGTATTCTATACGTATATGTACGCTCACCGATGTGTTGGCTAAGATTGCAGGACTCTTTGGGTCCAGCTTCCGCCATTTGATGATGGGCATCATCGTTAGGGAAGTGGGTCGACGAAACAAGTGCTGCGTTTCGCAAACTGTGTCACTTTCCTCGGCGAAATTATATCACACAAATTAAATTACTTCGAGGAAAAATCCAGTGGAAAAGAAGAGAGAGAGAATGATTGAATGAATTTAGCGTTATCGTTTTTGCATTGGGTTAGGAGTCGGAATACACGTTTGCTTCTGGAGGGGGGAGGGGTGAGAAAATGCGCCATCATGTCCTAGGGAATATTTCAGATCACTCTGTGCAACGAATAAAAATTATTATAGGGAAAACCCTGTAGGTTATGAAAGTAGAGCTAAAACTAGAAGATACGTGTATCGGCCGTTTGAAAGTTTACATTGGGAAGTCATTTAAATAGAGTCGGAAAATTCCCCCCATTCATTCACATTTTTGAAATTTTCGGATTAAGATTCCTTGGAATCCTTGCATTTAAGGTATATAGTTTCCTCTGTAATAATATTACTGATAAAAATACGAGGATGAATTTGGTCGGGTTAAGGCACTAAAGGAGTCTTTTTGGTCATTTGTTTAATATGATGAAAAACTTTTTATTAAATTAACTGTATAATCAAAATATTTTACAAAGGTATTAATCATAAAATTCTACTGTAGGTCCGAAAATACATCAAAAGTCTAAACCTTAACTAAACGACAAAAAAAAAAAAAAAATTAAAAAACAAAAAATCAGTAAAGAAAGTCTTAAAGTCGGGCGGGCCGACTTTATGATACCCTACACCACTTTGCTAATTTAGTAGAGCTCCGCATAACAATTAAAAGTTTTTATAGGAGAATTAAATCATACACGCTATGATTATAATTATAATTTAAAATTCAAAGGACTTAATATGCCGATGCATTTGTATCTTTTAAATTCGGACTTGTATTGCCCATTTGGTGCACAATTAATTTGAAATCGGATAAAGATATATGTGGGAGCTAAAAAATATCGATAAAAATTGGCAAAGATTTTTCTGAGCTGTATTTGATATATTTCCCTTAATATCGTTTTACGGAGTGCATATTACGGCTGTGGGTAACAAATACAACAAATCGGATGAACAGTATATCTGGGAGCTATAGCTATATCTCAACCGATCTTCACCATATTTGGCATACCAGCTTCTAGACTCTATTCGGTCGTATGTACCAAATTCCATCCCATTTGGGCAAATATTAGACGTTTGGTGCACAGTAAAAGGTAAATCGGACAAAGTTATATGTGGGAGCTATATCCAAATCTGAACCGATCTCAATGAAATTTAGCAAAGGTATTTCTGAGCTGCATTTGATATATTTCCCCAAATATTGTTGTTACAGAGTGCATATTACGGCTACGGAAGACAAAAATAACAAATCGGATGAACAATATATATGGGAGCTATAGCTATATCTGAACCGATTTCGATCAAATTTGGCATACTTATTTTTGGTTGATTGTGCAAAATTCCATACTATTCGGGCTGATATTACGCGTTTGGTGCACAATAAAAATCAAATCGGACGAAGATATATGTGTGAGCTATTACTAAATTTTGACCGATAATCTCCAATTTCAATAGGGTTCGTCCTTGGGCCAAACAAATGATTTGTGCAAAATTTTATCTGGATAGGGCAATAAATGCGAACTGTACTTTGTTTACAAAAATATATGGACAGACAGACGGACGGACGGACATGCATAAATCGACTCAGAAAGTGATTCTATGCAAATCATAAAAACAAACTATGGGTCTATCTCGTTTCCTTTTGCCTGTTACAAACAAATGCACAAAGACATAATACCCTGACCACCTTGTGGTGTAGGGTATAAATAGTAAGTTCGACCGGGCCGAACTTTGAATACCCTCCACCACTGGAAATTTTCAAAAAAAATAAAATATTTTAAAAATTCTGAAAAAAAATTTAAAAATACCAAATATAGCCGTTACATTGGGGTCTATACGACCCTACCCTGCCTACATAGGTATTGTTTGTCATAAGGCATTACCATATTCAAAATTGAAACTTGAAATAAACGGTGAATAATGTAGCTAAATTCATCAAAATATCGTATATAGGGAGGTACCGTTATATCGGAGCTGTGCGAAAACCTGGACCAGCATAGACAATTTCCTGTCACAGTCTGTAGCATCGATTACGAACTTCAAATACGACATCTAAAATAATTTCGGAGGGTATTGTACGTAAACTCATCAAAATACCGAATATTGGGAGGTACGGTTATATGGGGGCTATACGAAGACCTGGACCTGCATAGGCAATTTTCTGTCATAGGCTGTAGTATCCATTACGAATCTCAAGTACCAAATTTGAAATAATTCCGGTGAATAATGTCGCTAAAATCATCAAAATACCGAATATTGGGAGATACCGTTATATGGGGGCTATACGAAGACGTGGACCTTCACGGACAATTTTCTGTCATAGGCTGTAGTATCCATTACGAACTTCAAATACCAAATTTGAAACAATTCCGGTGAGATATCATTATATGGGGGCTATACAAAGACGTGGACCTGCACAGATAATTTTCTGTCTTAGGCAGTATTATCCATTTCGAAATTCAAATACCAAATTTGAAACAATTCCGGTGATCGGAAAAATCATCAAAATGTCGAATATAGGGAGGTACCGTTATACGGTGCAAAATTTTAGGCTTATATCTTAATTAGTTCGAAAGATGACGTGATTACAACAGGCAGACAGACGGACATCGCTAAATCGACTTAGAATTTAACGCTGATCAAGAATATATATACTTTGTTGGGTCTGACATGAGTATTTCGAGGAATTACAAACGGAGTGACAAAGTTAATAGACCCTCCATAGTATGGTGGAGGGTATAAAAACAATGTAACAACTAAATTTTTCCAGAAAACAATTGCCTAAAAAATCCTAAACATTTGGGACTTACTGTACGTTTAATGGGTTAACCCACTGGGTTTGGATTAAAATTGCTATATTCGTTTCTTTTACTTCAAATAAATCCACCTAAAGTAGGTAGGTACCAAGAGTTCTAACATAAACATGGTCTAAGCCTATATATCAAAACCTGTTAAAGAACATAAATAATTGTGGTCTATTCAGTTAAAATTTTGGTCAGACCTTTCGAAACCACCAAAAATGAAAGATTTTCTAAAATCTCGCCATACGTTGAACATTTCTTATGTAATTATTTTTCTAAAATATCAAATTTCAGCCACTTTAGCGGGAAAATCGGACCAAGAACTAAAACACCCAAAAAACGGCCTCTGTCCCAACATGAACCTAAAGGGCCAAACTATTGCAAATTCGGTTAGAAATTGGCTATGGGCGCCTTGCCGTACCGAATAGGCCTTATCTGGCTAGAGGAAGACCCATTATAATCCAGAAGATCTCTTAATAGTCTTCCCTAATCAGATATTCAAGTCATCCTTCGAGGCATTTTCTGTCTAAAAAACCTCTTCTCTGGCCCAAAGACCTCGTACAAACCATCTCCGGCCAGGTGACCTTTTACATACTTTTTCCAACCAGAAGACCTCTTACAGGTCTTTTATAGCCAAAAGACCTCAAAAAATACCATTACAGGTATTATCCGGCCCGATGACCTCTTGCAGGAATTTTTGTTCAGAAGACCTTTTACAGGTTCGTTGCCAGAAGACCCCATACAGTTAACCTATATCCAGAAGACCTCGTCCAAGTATACTTTTACAGGCTTGTCTCAGCCTAAAAACCCGTGTACAGATTTTATCTAACCAAAAGACATCCTTCAGTAGGCAGGTTAAGTTCGTAAATGGGCCTTGTCGGTGCACGTTTTCGTATAGCCCCCATATAACGGTACCTCCCGATATTCGACATTCTAATGATTTTAGCAACATTATTCACCGGAATCGTTTCAAATTTCGTATGGAAGATCTTAATGGGTACTACAAGCTATGGCAATAGGTATAGTCCCGATATTCGTTATTTTCTCGTTATTTTCATGGTTTTTGCGACATTATTCACCGGAAGTGAAACAAATTTCGTATTTAAAGTTCGAAATGGGTACTACAGCTTGAGACGAAACATTTCGTAAGCATTTCCACGTCTTCGTATAGTCCCCATAAAAAGGTTTTAATTTAAGTAGTTTTCGGAATTTTGTTGAAATTTTTCAAGTTCCTCCTAAATGGTGGAGGGTATTAAAAGTTCGGCCTGGCTGAACTTTGCAGCTTTTTTTTAACTGTTCATACTTAATCTATTACAGATAAAAATATATTCTACTTGAGAGAAATAATTTGATATAGAACGTTGTAAAGAACCGCTGACTTGATAAAAGTATTGAAAACTGCGACCCTTTCTGGGTGAGGTCTTAGGTCTCACAGGTCTTCCGTTAGCAAAAATATTTGGATGTGTGAAATTTGAAGAGGGTTGGATGCTTATTTCGCTTTCTTAGATCGTTTTGTTACTCAAAATCTTGAGCCCTGTGTGGGGGAGGTACCAGAAGAAATGATCCTATCTCTACCATATTTATAATAAATCTTGTGTTGATGGAGACATTAAGATGTACTAAGTCTGAACGGAATCAGATGTTAATTTCGCATTTTATGAGCTAATACAAGATCTGCTGTGAAGATGGAATATATCGGTCTATTCTTTCTGGTAGCTCTCCCACAAAGGGTCAAAATTTAGAATATTCATCAAAATGTTGGCCCTCTTGTGGGGGAGGTACCGGAAGGAGTAGAAGATTTATTCCATCTTCACAGCTGATCTTGTATTAGTAGAAATAATGTGTGAAATATGAATAGAAACGGATACTGATTTCGGATTTCATAATCGTTTTGGTTATACAAAACTTTGACCCTTTGTGGGAGAGGTACCGGAAGGAATTTTCCGATCTTTATCATTTTTACAACAGATGTTGTGTTGATAGAAATATTGTGCCAGGTCTGAATGGAATCAGATCAGCTTCACGGATATTCAAAATGTTGACCCTTCGTGGAGGAGGTAATACAAAGAGTGGAACAACATATTCCATCTTCACACCTTCAGAACTTGATTTAATAAAAAAAATATTGTGATGTGTGTAATTTGAAGTTTTAACGGTACCAAAATAAGCTTTGAAAGTGGAATTGTTCTTTAGATACCAAAATAATACTTCTTATTCGGAACGCCTTTATACAGAATAAGGTTTTCGAATATTGTAGGGTTTCAGGAGAAAGGATTTAGGGTCTTCGAGGTTTTAGTGGGCTTTAAACTCCTGTTATACTTTATGCCTTTAAAAATAATCCTTTCAAATCCTCCTCCAGATCCCCAATCCTTTGATATTTACAAATCTCTTTTTTAAGATTTGAAAAACATTCGATTTGGTTTCCCCCTTTCCCCTCAATGAAATCATTACCATCTTTTTTTCGCAGATTTTTGTTTCTATGCCAAAAAGAAATGCTCGCTCATTTTAAAAATGGGTCTGAATCATAATCAACCAGGCTAACAGCAGAAGATGTTGAACTTCCTTTCTGTGTGACATAGTCGCAGTCATTCATCTATACATCCGTACCAAAAAAAAAATGAAAAAAAAAAACGAAAAACAAATACGCCAACAAAGATTTGTGGGCTAAAAAGTAAAAAAGAAGCAGAACAAAAAAATAACACACCAAAGAAGAATGAACAGAAAAACTAAGGAATAGAAGGAAGACAAAAAAACGTGAGGGTCCTTGGGTAAGGGGCATAAAGGACATGTGCTCACTGCTAGTTGTTGTTTTTGTTGTTGTTGGTTGGTGGATGAATGGTTGATTGGTTGAAGTTGTAACCAGTAACACCGCCATCACCACCACCACCACAGCCACGACCGCCACAACCGAAACTCATTCCGCCTCAACATTCATTTCGACAGCCGGTAATGCGCACTGTGACGCAGAAGAACAGCAACAACAACAACAACAACACAAAAAAAAAAAAAAAAAAAATCACAACAAAAGGAATCAAACGATTGTGAGGCTATTATAAAAATGTAACAATGTGTCTGTGTGTGTGTGTGTGTGACATCGATACAACCACGATTGCATTGCCAAAAAAAAAGGAAAACAGGACGACAAACAAAAATACACTTCCGCCGTCTGATAAGACAATTCGTTGCAGTTTTTGATATTTCACCAAAAATTGCACTTCCCTACACCCCCTTTCCCCTGAAAAAGGAAAAAAAGACTCTGGCCGGGGAGGTTTATGCTTACCTGTTTGGACCACAGTAGACCATGGTGTATTTGGCGTAGTTTCGCTCAATGAAACTCCTTGTTTTTTGTTGAGGGTTTTTAGGCTGCTGTAGATTTTTTTGGTTGATAAAATAGGAAGCAGATGTTGCCCCCACTTGCCTCGCTAGTAGCTAATGTTGTAAATTGTTGTCATTACGGAAACGGAAGTGTGGCTCCTTGACTTTTAGAGAAGACCAATACTCATTGATCCAGCATAGGCTTGGTTGTGGGTTTTTATCCTCCCTTTCGTCTCGTTGTTGTTGCTGCTGCTGCTGCCGCCGCTACTTTTGTGGTCCGGATTCTGTTCAATGTGCGTGGATTTGTGTTTTGAAGAAACGATATTTTGTGTTTTTTTTTATTGATTAATGTCTGGTTGGAGGAAAACTTAAAACAAAACTCAACTTCCTTTGGATTTTCACTTCACAACTTCACCAGAAAATTACTTTATTTTTCTTTCTTTTTTACTTTTCTTTCTTTATTTTTCCTCTCTTGTATTTTGTTGTTATACTTCTTTTTTGCTATGCTTTTTTTAATTCATTTAATTTTCATCAGAGATTTTTATGATATTTTTTTTTGAAATAATTTTCTCACTTCCAAAAAAGAGACGAAACCAATTTTTGTTTTTATTTTCTTTTCTTTTTTTCTATTTTGTATGGAATTTTCTTTTTTTTTGTGAACAGCGAAAAATTTCATTGAATTACTTCATTATGTTTCACTTCGACGTTTTCACTGCTGCTGCTTCTTCTTGTTTTACACTTTTTTTTTTGCCAACTTCCCCCCGGACGTTAAAGGCTCGCTGCTGGCTGGCAGTCAGTCCGCCTGGCAGACTGGAGTCGTGGGTATATCTACTGGCTTTTTTTGTTCCTTCCACCGTTCCGTGTGCTTGTTCTTCCTCTTCTTCTGCTGCTGCTGCTTCTTGCTCCTCGACTTTTTTCTTTTTTTTTGTTTTATACACGACAGCGACTTTGCCTACGACGACAGCGATTACATTTAACTTGGCATATGATTTTTTTATTGGATTTCTATTCTAGTTTGCCGGTTGATAATTTTCCCATTTTCTGAACACAACACACCGCGAATTTCAACAAAATTTCATTTTGCTACCGCAGAATTGCACTTTAATGAGACATTATTGGGATTTTTATTTAATCTAAACTAGTTTTTCTAGGCGATATTTGTAATTTTATTTCGTGATTTCGGGTTTTTCTTTTTTTGGTTGAAGTTACGTTCTTACGTCTACGTGCAGTCAAATGTATTGAGTTTCTCTGGCTCAGGTCGTTCTATTCACTGTTTCTCTCTCTCCCCCCTTAACTTGTTTCGCTTCACTTAGGGGTGGTTTATCGATTTCCTCTTTACTCATTTCGTGTGAGTAATACAACTTGAATATAGATGTCGCCTTATTCCACATATTGATATGGTAACGCTGTGAGGTAAATATTCTATTGGCAACTCGGTTATGTTAAACAGCTATTATTTTGGTATTTCAAAAAAATGATAAGAATAAGAAAAAAAAAAAAATAAAAAAAATATTCTAATGGCAATTTTCGAATTTGAAAACCAGATAAGAAAAAAACACTTCCAAAATAAAAGTTAAAAAAAGCGTTTTAGTCAGAGGCTTTACGATAATGTCTGTACGCGTTGCCAATCATATACAAATCGGTTATGTTAAACGGATATTATTTGAGAATACATGAAAGTGATAAGGAATAAGGAATAAGAAATTAGAATTAGTTTTAATGACAGTTTCCAAATTTAAACACCAGATAAAAAATAAATAAATTTCCAAAATACGGGTTAGAGTTAAAAACGTTTTATGCTAGGAACACAATTGGAGCGAACGACGAATTTTTTCGCGGCGTATGTTCGTCGTCAAAAATAAAACACATATGTGTATATGGAAGTGCACACAATCACGGCACCGGCGAAAATTTCGTCGGTCGCCGCGAACTCAATTAGCTTTATTTCTATTTCATACGCCGGCGACCGGCGAACAAAACAGTACAAGGTGGCCATACTTGTACGAATTTTATGTGTTTTAGTAAATAAAGTTACTTTTTACTTTAAAATTTGTTATGGTCACTCTACTATCTGTTACTCGTATAAAAAAAACATAATTAATTTGTTTATTTATTTGTGTACTTGCGCCTGAGTGAAGATGGATATCAGTGAATTTATAATAGAGAAGATGGACATAAGTGAAATTATAATAGAGAACGTAAAGAATTATGTGTTCTTGTATAATTCATTGTAGTTAACAAATGAGCAAAAAGTAAACAACTTCATCAGCTGTTTTATAATTTCGTCGGTATTGTGTTCCATACGACGAATTTTCGCGGCTCATTTTGTCGCCGCGTAGGGCGAAATTCGTCGTTCGCTCCAATTGTGTTCCTAGCATTAGTCGGAGAAGTTACGATAATGGTTGTGCGCGTTGCCAATAAAATTCACAAAATTATAACAGGGTGACACAGACTTTGCCAACTCACTTCTGATAACTTCGTTTTGTAACAGGCAAAAGGAAACGAGATAGACCCATAGTTCCTTTTGATGATCTGCATATAATCACATTCTGAGTCAATTTATGCATGTCCGTCCATCCGTCCGTCCGGCCATCCGTCTCTCCATGTATTTTTGTAAACAAAGTACATGTCGCATTTATTGTCCGATCCAAATGAAATTTTGCACAAATAATTTGTTTGACCCAAGGACGAACCTATTGAAATTAGGGATAATCGGCCAAAACATAGATATAGCTCTCATATGTATATATATACAAGATGAAACAAAAAAAAACTGCAACAAAATCAAACGCCATAATTTTTACATTTTTTTTTAATTTTATTGAATGAAAGCAAAAAATGTCGGAAATAGCATCAAATTTTTGGAATAAGTTTAGATTTGTTCGATTTGGTCACCTTTGGCACGAATTATGGCCTTTAAACGGCCAATGAAACAGTCATACACTGCCCGAATGTTGCTCTGCGGTGATCGACACTTTGGTATTTTTTAGTGCCAACCTTGCTTTCCAAAATACTTCAGACACAGTAGTCCAACGGATTGTGCGCTGGAAATGAAGCGAGGAACCTCATTTTGTAACCATTCTTGGGTGGCGCGTGCTGAGTGCGATGGTGCTGAGTCCCGTTGGAATGTCCAAGGTCTGTGGCCGAAATGTTTGAGTGCCCAAGGCCATAATTTTCGGCATTTATTCTTATGCAACGGTCGATTAATACGAGCGGAGAGCGACCATCGGATGTTATGGCGGCCCACACCATCACCATGGCCGGCGTTTGAGTTCTGCCCGCCAACCGAAGGTGCACATTTTCAGCTGACCTCTTTGCCAAATAAATGTGATCATTTTGTTTGTTTACAAACTGCTGGACAACGAATATTTTATCATCGGAGAAAACCATATTCGGCAGTTCACCACATTCGTTCAAGCGAAGCAACTCTTTACCTCTTTTGAGTCTATTTTTTTCTGTTGCGGTGTAAGTTCTTGCATTTTTTGGAATTTCGATGGCTTTACCCCGAGCTCATTTTTCAATATTTGCCGAATGGAATATTGCGATATGTTCAGCTCACGAGCCATTTTTCGTCCACTGCGACGCGGGTTTTCATCAAGTCGCTTCTTTACTTTTCGAACCATTTCTGCTGATGTTGCTATTTTCTTCCGTCCATCATCACAGTAACGAGCGATGGTATAAATAAATCACACTATCACGCTTGAATTCCATTACGAATAAATTTTTTCTCACCAAAATGCTTATGTAAGCTTGTAAACAATATAATGAGCTGTCACTGGAATCATTTTAGCAGCTGTCGGACGAGTGGCTTAGAAATAACAGCAGTCAGAAGTTGGTTGCAGTTTTTTCATCTCACTCTGTAAATTATATTAAAATCTTAAAAATAAAAATATAAGGAGTTACCGTTCTTTTGGGGTCTATACGAAGACGTGGACCTGCACAGACAATTTTCTGTCTTAGCCTGTAGTATTCATTACGAACCTAAAATACCAAATTTTAAACAATTCCGGTGAATAATGTCGCTAAAATCATCAAAAAGTCGAATATCGGCTGGTACCGTTATATGGGTGCTATACGAAGACGTGGACCTGCACAGACAATCTCCTGTCTTATGCTGTAGTATTCATTTCGAACTTCAAATACTAAATTTAAAACAAATCCGATGAATAATGTCGTTTAAAACACCCAAATACCGAAAATAGGGAGGTACCTTTATGTGGGCGCTATACCAAAACGTGGAACTACATGGCCCATTTTCAATACCAAAAGTCCTACAGACATAATATACATTTGAGTAAAATTTTATCAACCTACTTCAATTCGTTCGGAAGCTAGAGTGATTTCCACAGACGGACGGTCATCGTTAAATCGACATAGAATTTTATGTATATTTCGAGGTGTTACAAACGGAATGACGAACTTAACATACCCTCCATTCTATGGTGGAGGGTATAAAAATATACATATTATTTAAACGTCAGGAATTCGTAAATATTAATAATTCCCTCCTTTTCCACATTTTTATACCCTCCAGTTTGAATAGAGTTTTAGCCACACATTTCCACCAATTTGTCTAAAAATTGGTATTTGAAGTTCGTTATGGGTCTTAGCTCTTGTGACGTATAGGATACCTCCCCGTATTCGGTATTTTTATGGTTTTACCAACATTTTTCTAAAAATTCGTAATGGGCTCTAGCTCCGTTTGCAGGTAACGGTACCATCGGATATTCGGTATTTTGAGAACTTAAGCCACATTTTCTAATAGATTTGTGTGAAATTAAGTATTTGTATTTTATAATGGGTTCTACAATCGGCGTCAAAACATTGTCCATATTGGTCCTAGTCACATTTATTCACGAAATAATGTAAAATTTGGTATTTTATACTCGCAATAGATTACAATCGTTGTAGTATAAAATTGTCCATATAGGCTCCTATTTTAGTATGGCTCCCATATAACGACTCCAACCATTCCCCTACTGATCCTAATGAAGTTTGTAGTTTAAGGTGGAACACTTTTGAATCCAGATATTTTTTTCATATAATAGTTTTCTTTACCCAATGGTGGAGGGTATTAGAAGTTCGGCCTGGCCGAACTTAATGTCTTTTTACTTGTTATACCCTCAGCCATATTTCTAGAGTGGGTATATATCATTTGATACGGCCAAAACGTGACTCGTAGTAAATTCTGTCTTCAAGTTACACACATCACAATATTTTTACTAACCCAATGTCTGGTGTAAGGATGGTATCGGTATACTCCTTCTGATACGCCACCCACAAAGGGTCAAAAATTTTAATATCCATGCGGCTCATAAAACTCGAAATTAACACCCGATTCCATGCAGACTTGGCACATGTCAATATTTCCATCAACACGTACGTCCCCCCAAAGGGTTAAAGTTTTGAATCACCAAAATAATCATAAAAATCGAAAAAAGCATCCGGCTCTCTTTAAAATACACACATCACAATATTTTTATTAATTCAAAGTCTGGTGTGAAGATGGAATATATCGGTCCACTCCTTCTGATACACCACCCACAAAGGGTCAAAATTTGTAATATTCGATTCTATTCAGACTTGGTACACAAAATCTGTCATAAAGATGGTAGAGATCGGACCATTACTTCTGGTACCTTCCCCACATAGGGTTCAAGATTTTGAAAAAAAAAAAACGCCCAAAGAGAGCGAAATAAGCATCCAACTCTCTTCAAATTTCACATACCCAAATATTTTTGCTAACGCAAGATCCGTTGTAAAGATGGATTATATCGGTCAACTCCTTCTGGTACCTCTCCCGCAAGGGGTCACATCACATGGCATAAGAGTTATAATTATTCAAAATTTTAATCCTTTGTGGGGGAGGTACTTGATAGGGTGGGCCGATATTGTCCATTTTCGCAGCTGACCTTGCTCTGCTGCAAATATTAGGATTTGCATATTTGGAGCAAAGTCGGATTATCCTTTTCGCTTTCTGTGCAGTAAATTAGTTTCTTTGAAAATGTTGACATTTTGTGGGAGAGGTACCAGAAGTAGTGGATTGATATTGCCCATCTCCAAACCCGATCTAAGTTTGATAATAATATTACGATGTACCAAGTTTGGATCAAATCGGATACTCCCTTCGAGAGTTATCGATCGCACCAGCCAGACAGACGGACACACATCGCTAGATCGACTCCAAATGTCCTGAAACGGATTTGGTCCAAAAAGACCTGGAGTCTACCACCGTTATTTCAATGGTATATGCCCTCTGTAGCCATATGGCTGGGATATTTGGAACTTTTTCCCCTTTAATCAAATATTAACTTTTTTATACCCTCCGTCATACATAGTATGGAGGGTATATTAAGTTCGTCATTCCGTTTGTAACTCATCGAACAAAGTATATATATTCTTGATCAGCGTAAAATTCTAAGACGATTTAACCCTGTCCGTCTGTTGTAATCTCGCTACAGTTAAAACGAATTAAGATAGAAAGCTAACATTTTGCACAGATCCCTCTTTTGCAGGCAGGTCAAGTTCGAAGATGGGCTATATCGGTGCACGATATCATATAACCCCCAATTTTAGCCACATTTTCCACTGGAATTGTCTGAAAATCTACACAAGGAGTTCTTTGTGAGCACTTTACTCCCTGAAAGAGAATTGTCTATATAGGTCCACGATATCGTATAGCCCCCATATAACGGTACTCCCCGATATTCGGAATTTTGATGATTTGAGCCACATTTTCCAATGGAATGGTCTGGAAATCCACCCATCCATCCATCACATCCCTTGAAATAGAATTATCTATATAGGTCCATGATATTCTATAGCCGCCATATATAACGGTACCCCCGATATTCGATTTTCTTATGATTTTAGCCACATTTTTAAACGGAATTGTCTGAAATTCTAACCAGAAGTTCTTTGTGAGTACTTTACCCCTAGACATAGATTTGTCTATATAGGTCCACAATATATCGTATATCCCCCCATATATAGGCACCTTCCGATGTTAGGTATTTTAAAGATTTTAACAGAACTTTTAATTAACTTTTTTTTTGAAAATGTCCTAATTCGCTCCAAATGGTGGAGAGTATTCAAAGTTTGGCCCGGCCGATCTTACTGCTTTTTTACTTGTTATATCTTTAAATTTTGAATTGATTCCAATTGAGTTGGATATAAAATACTTACTTTCTATAATTTACAGAGACTTTTGTGGGCTTTTTCGTTGTCGTATATTTTTATTTCCATATTCCTAAGGAAAACACTTTCAAACCAGATTTTAGTGAACACATTCATGCATTTATTTATTTCTTTTATTTGTTTTTTATTAAATAATCGTTTTTTTTTAGTTATACTAATTTCTAATAACAAAACATCCATTATATTTAAATAATTAAATTTCGATATTAAAGATAATTTTTTTTAAAATATTAAATATTATTTTATTTCTATTCTGTTTAGGTTAGTACCAAAAATTCACATCTACTATTCATTGTTTATAATTTATTTTTTTTAATCTTTAATCTATTTAAACTACAGCTGCTAAAGAGAAAGAACTTGGTTGGGAAATAGAGCCAAAAAAGTGACAAAATACATTTTTTTTAAATTCTTTTAATTTTAGCTAATTTAAAAATTTCCATTTAAAATAATTATTTTTTCATAAATGGGTGCTATACAGATATCACAATAGAATATATGAATGATTAATTTTTGTTTTTTTTTTATTTTAAGTACTATGTTCGAAATAAAGTGCAGTGGGGTTGAAGTGAGGTATGGGGGACAGATGACAGCATAATAAAAACAAGTTTTTTTTTCACTATCCTAGTAAACCTTTCAGTCTTGACTGTTTAAAAATAATAATGCTTAATTATTTAATGGCTTATGTTCAATTAATTTCTATATGTATGTATGTATGCATGTGTGTTTTATATGTGTTTGTGGGTATTATTTTATTTTATTTATTTTGCAGGAGTTTTATGCTTCTACATTCACAAAATAAATTTAAGCAACTGAAATTGTGTTTTTAGCAAATGATATGTCAATGAATATAAAGCTACACTAATGCATAAAAACTTGTTTCTTTCTCTATTTATAGCCAACAAACAGATTTTATCTGAAACTAAAACAACCGATTGGATTTCATAACACAACTATAAGAAATGGTAAGTTCGGATTTTATACGAGTATTTTTTTAAGTTTCTTATATAGATTTGGTATTAAAATTAACAAGATCGGACCGTGTTTAGAAAATTGGCATGTCTTTATGGAAAAACTTCTTATAAAACTGCACAACTCAAAATTATTGGCCGGAACCCTTTTTTTAGAGGGAGCTCTAAGAGGAAATACACTGCTCAATTTAGAAACGAGGATATTTAATACTATCCATCCATTTTACTAGTACTGGCAAAGAAGCAAAGCAAAGTTTAATAAATTTTTATGAGTAGGCAGGAAATGGGCGTTCAGAAAATTTTTCTTAAATAGTTAGCATTGATTGACGCTGTGTGCATTTGATTAACCTATATACACACATAGTGAAGTCAAATATAGATGTCTCCCTGCATTGCCAATAACAGTTTTTTTGCTTTAGCTACAAGCTTTCATATCTCGATACGACTGAATACTATTTCCCCGAAAAAAGTTTCATTCCATCCGAGTTACGGGACAAATGTTTATCAGTAGGCACAAAGTGGGCATTGTGTGTATCTATTTAGCCCAGCAACACACCTAATAAGTTGAAATATAGATGTCTCCCTGCGTGCCAGCAAAAGTTTTTTTCTTAACCTAAAATATTCCTTATCTCGATATAACGTAATACAATTCCTCCATTTGGCTAGAAATAACGAACAAGAAATGAAAAGTTTCATTACAGCCGAGTTACATGGTAAATGATCATGAGTAGGCAGGAAATGGGCATTCTGAGAATATCACTAAAATAGTTGCCGTTTATTGACGCTGTGTGTATCCGATTAGCCAATACACATACCTAGTGAAGTGAAATAAATATGTCTCTCTTTGCTCTTATTGGTAGCTTTTTCTCTTTAGCTGCAAGATTCCACATCTAGATATAATAGAATATATTCCCTACATTTGACTGGAGACTCTAAATAATAAGCAATAAAAAGTTCCATTCCAGTCGATTTACAGAAGATATTTTTATAAGTAGGCTGGGTGTGGGTATTCCGAGATAATGTCCTTTAAACAGTTGCTATTAATATGTATCAGCTGTGTGTATTCATTTAGTCTGGAAATACGCCTAGTGAGGTGAAATATTGGCGTCACCTTTGTGAAGATAAAAGAACTTCTAGAAGCTATTCCATGAAATGTTTAATTTCAACCGAGTTTTTGAAGATATGTTAGCGAGTAGGTAGGAAATGGGAAACCTTATTTCTTTCACAAGGTAGTTTTGTTTTTGGGAGAATGTAGTTTTTCTAAGACCTAATTTTAAGACACAAAGCAATAAAAATGGATCAAAATATTTATTTTGATACTAAGTCTTATACTATTTTTAATTACATGACAAAAATTGGACGAGGGGTCTGTTCTATGCCATCCTTTTTTAATTTCCTCAAATTTTTACCAATTGTTGTTCGGTAAATAAATGAGGGCGAATTAAAACAGCAATTTTGACTGATATCTTACCGACGGTTCTTAAATTCTTATTTGGAACATTTTCTCAGTTTCAGACATGTATTTATATGATCAAGGTCTTTGAAGTGGTCTAAAAGTACAAGCAGGTCGACCATGTTGTCATATATGTACATACATTATTGAATCACATACATCTACCAGCGTTCTGAAATTTGAGTGTTCATAATGTTTTCAACAATCTTAGAGAGATAACACAGTATTGAGAATGGCATATAATTAACGTTCGATTTCGGGATTGTTAAGACTTTTGCATCCTTCCAAATTTAGGATATGCGCTTACGACTTTCCAATCCCGATATCATGAATGAACTTTCCTATGCTTTTCGAGTCAATTGCGTCTACATTTCACGTCTTTTGATGCATGTTTAGCATAAGTATATAGAATGCCGATGTCCTATCTTCTGAATTATTATCTCCCAAAAAAAAATAATAAATAAATTTATTTATTTAAAAATGTAAATTTAAAATTCAAATAAATTTAAATTTTTTGGAAAAAGTTCTTTTCACTCTATCAACGCCTATGATTTCAAAAGTATTCTTAAATAATTCAAAAAAAAAAAAAAAAAAAAAAAAACTATCAAAACAGCCAAAAAAATTTGAGGTATAACCTGATGATTCATTTTTAAAAATAAATAAATTTACATACTTCCATCTGGGGAGACATAACAACAATCAATGGCTATCACTGAGCGATATCTATCAGCTTGAATCACAGCCGATTTCAATACAATTTGCCACCATTTTTATCAGCATTAGGTTTATGCCTTTACTTAAGACCTCATGGCGACATCTACATTTCATTGGATTTGGTGCGTGTCTAGCATAAGTGGATGGCTGAAATGATTGTAGAAATGCCCCATATCCTACCTACCAACTCAAACTGTGCTATTTAAATAAATTCAAAATTTTAAATCATTAAGATTGTGCAACGAATATTTGGTGACATACCTTTTTTTATCCATTTAAGATTATTATCTGAATGCCTATATCCTACCTACTAACTCAAACTACACTATTTTAAAGATTTACAATGCCAACTTTGTAAAGCAAATATTTGGGTTAATAATCTGAAAGCCGTTTAAGAAAAATTAATGTTTCGAAAAATGAAGATGGATATTTTCATCTTTTGATATTGAGAAAATTATAATGTTGACTTTGTAGCAGTTTATAAATGTAGGCCCTTTGAGTGATATAATCGAAGAAATAAATGAATGATATTAATATATGTTAAGCATTGTGTACATGGTATGGTGCATACAATTAGTACATTCGTATTCGATTTTTCAATATTCTATTACTCTAAATACTTATGGGTACAATTTGAATTTTCTTCTTCTTTTCTTTTTTTCTTTTTTCATTTTTGGCAAATATGACAAGACTTTTGTTAGGGGGTTCCGTTGGTTTTGTGGGAGTTATGTTTTGAGTGATTATTATGAACCTATGATATATGTAGCTATGATATAAATAATTATCTGATAAAAGATCTAAGCTAACCTATGTCGATGTGTCACGATGATGATGAGAGACGGTTGATGTGAATTGTTTTCCTTTGGACAATGATGATGCTAATTATAAATTGATGATAAGGGCTTCCGGGGACATGTAATCGAGAGCGAATTTCGACCTTTGGTTTCATTAAAAAGTAGATTTTGTTAAGCCATCTAGGTGATTTTCGATTTTTTATTCAGCCACCAAAAGTTGATTTCGATGATGTATATTTGGATCAGCTGATGATGGTATGTCAATCATTGCATACTTTTAGGCGCTTGTGAAAGTTATTTTCCGATTTTTATTCATGATTGCAAAATTAAAAATCGACAAAGGTCTACTTTGGGACCTTGTCATTGAACATAAGTCGCCTCATCGAAAGTCAAGTAACTTATCCCTAAAGGCAAGTTTACACATCATGTTGGAGTGTTATGCAAAATGATTTTTTAATTTCGGAAAATGACGGAACTGTTCAATATAGTGGAATATGCCTATCTACATAGAATAGTCACATGCCTATCTACATAGAATTTACTCTTCAGTTTGATGATAATTTTGTATTGGGTTATTTACGATTTGGTTTATTAGTTTTTGTAAATTATAATCTATTGTAGACCTAGAGCTCTGTTTGCCTTCTGCAAAAGATATTGAGAAAGATTTTATGACCCCCACAAGAAATATGCTGACAGGGCAAACTACGTGAGATGAGACACGTCGATCTTGCACGAATTTCTATGTCTTTTTGAATAGAAGATAAGGGTTTCGCAGGGTTAAGAACAATTTTGTAAGTTAGCACATAAGATGGAATTGTGAAATATAAAATCAGCGACGAATCAACTATCAAATCGAACATTTTCACTCTCCTCCCAAACATTTGGTCCTACGATCCGGATTGAGAATTTGTTCTACACCCTATAAAGTCGTCGAGTTCTTTTCTCGCCTTTTTACATTTGGTCCCGTCGAGCCGGATAGGGAATTGAATCTATACCCAAACGAAGCGGTCATGTTTCCTTTCTCACTTTCTACATTGGTCCTTCGAGCTGGATAGAAAATTGAATCTACCCCCAAACGAAGTGGTCGTGTTTCTTTTCTCAGTATCGATATTGGTCCTTGGAGCCGGATAAAGAAATTAATCTACACCCAAACGAAGCGCTCGTGTTTTTTTCTCGTCTTTTTACATTTCGTCCAGTCTAGCCGGATAAAGACTTGAATTCTACACCCTAACGAAGCGGTTGTGTTTCTTTTCTCACTTTCTATATTGGTCCTTCGAGCCGGATAGAGAATTGATTCTAAACCTTAACGAAGCGGTCGTGTTTATTTTCCCACTTTTTACATTGGCCCTTCGAGCCGGATACGCAATTGACTCTAAACCATAACGAAGCTGTCGTCTTTCTTTTCTCACTATCTACATTGGTCCTTCGAGCAGGGTAGAGATTGAATCTACACCTAAACGAAGCGGTCGTGTTTCTTTTCTCACTTCTAACATTGGTCCTTCCAGCCGGATAGAGAATTGATTCGTATTCTTTTCTAGCCCTCTTACATTTGGTCCGGTGGTGCCCGATATAGAATTAAATCTACACCCTAACGAAGCAGTCGTGTTTCTCTTCTCACCATCTTCATTGGTCCTTCGAGCCGGATAAGAAATTTAATCTACACCCAAACGAAGCGGTCGTGTTTTTTTTTCTCGCCTTCTTACATTTGGTCCAGTTGATCCGGATACAGAATTGATTCTATAACCTAACGAAGCAGTCTTGTTTCTTTTGTCAGTTTCTACACTGGTCTTTTGAGACGAATAGAAAATTGAATCTACACCCAAAACAAAGAGGTCGTGTTCTTTTCTCATCTTACGTTTGGTCCAGTCGAGCCGGATAGAGAATTCATTCTGCGCCTTAACGAAGCGCTCATGTTTCTTTTATCACTTACTATATTGGTCCTTCGAGCCGGATAGATAATTGATTCTATACCCTGACAAAGATATTGTGCATTTTTCGCCTTCTTACATTTGGTCCAGTCGAGCCAAATAGAGAATTGATTCTACACTCTAACGAAGCTTTCGTGTTTATTTTCTCACTTTTTACATTTGTCCTTCAAACCGGATAGAGAATTGATTCTACACCCTAAGGAAGTGGCCGTATTCTTTTCTCCCTTTCTTAAATTTGGTCCAGTCGAGCCGGATAGAGAATTGATTCTATACTCTAACGAAGCGCTCATGTTGCTTTTATCACTTTTCCTTTCCTTCTTTCTCTTTCTCTTGCCTTCTTGCATTTGGTCCAGTCGAGCCGGGTAGAAAATTCAATTAACACTCAAACGAAGCGGTCGTGCTTCTTTTTTCACTATCCACATTGGTCCTTCGAGCAGGATGGAGAATTGAAGCTACGTCCCAATGAAGCGGTCGTGTTTCCTTTCTCACTTTCTACATTGGTCCTTCGAGTTGGATAGAGAATTGAATCTACACCCTAACGAAGCGGGTGTGTTTCTTTTCTCTCTTTCTACAATGGTCTTTCGAGCCAAATAGAGAATTAAATCTACACCCAAACGAAGCGGTCGTGTTTCCTTTCTCGCCCTTTTACAATATCATAAATAGATTAAACGTGTCCATTTTAAATTCGAAGCGCCCACAAGTATGCTATGAAAATGTTTACTAAAAATATGCAAATGTCTGAGTACATATGACTCTAACATGATGTGGAAACTAGTCTTTAGACACCCAAAGTCGATTTCAATTTTAGTTTTACTTTTTTGATGAAAGTAATGAGATAATAATAATTGCATATTTTTAGGCGGCTAGATACTTCAATACTGAAATTCAATTTTTCCTAAATCGATTTTCTCATCCCCAATGGCGTCCCCTTTCTATGCTAAGAGGCATTTGGTTATATTTTTCTATTCCATCTTTCTTTTGAATATTTTTGTCGAAAGAAAGCCTTGATCTACTCCTAATTTATTCGAGATCGCTTTGAGATCACAAGGAAAAAAACTTTGATGCTGCTTTCCATTTCGCTATTTTTTCAGTTCCATCATTTAGGCCAATTGCAGCTATGATTGACCTAAACAAGCGATACCTACAAACGTGTCACCTCGGTGACTGTGGCAGCATTGGCGGCCGTTTGTGGAGAACCTGCAGTGGAGGTGGCGGCATCTGTCTTCGGCTGGGGCAAATGGGAATAGTAACCCATTTGACATTGGTTGTGATGACCGGCGGCAGCGGCATGACTTTGATTGATCTGCATTTGGGCCATTTTTATGGCCTGCTGATGCTGTTGCGAGTTGGCACATTCACAGGGATTTGCCGACGGAGGTCCCGTACCGGGCGACGCCAATATGTCTTCGGCTGATTTGGCAGTTATGGTGGTTGTGGTGGTCGTCACCTGTTCCAAGAACTCCGTGGGTGGCGGGGCATAGTTCTCCACATCGGTATAGGCCGAGTATCGCCCATAGGGATTTTTCCGGGGTATGGAATGACGTTGTTGGGCAATTTGTAAATTGACAATGGGTTTCATGGCCACCGTGTCCAGATAGCCATAACCATAGCCATAGGCCCCCAAATTGGCAGCGGTCAGGTTATCCCAGGACTTGGGTTTATGGACATAGGCGGTGTTGGGGAAAATCTGGGCTGGCTGTATCTGGGTGGCGGTGATATGGTAACGCTGTTGGTACATGTGATGCATGTATTGGGCCTGATGTTGTTGGTGAGCCTGTTGTTGGGCCTGTTGCTGGGCCTGTTGCTGAGCCTGCTGCTGATGGTGGTGGTGTTGATGGTGCTGATGCTGCTGTTGGCTGTGATGATGGTGATGATGATGTGGTGTGGGACCTCCTTGTGGCTCTCCCTGCTGCTGCTGATGGTGATGATGTTGATGCTGGTGCTGTTGTTGTTGCTGCTGCTGATGTTGTTGCTGACAGGTGGACTGCCTTGATTTTGTGGAATGCTGCCTTGAGGCCATTCCTGGATTTTCACTATTCGGATCATAGAACAGCGTGTCGGTACTTATCGAGGTGGTATAGGAAGCCGTATCCGGTTGCTGGAACTCACTGGATGTACAGGAGTGTAGGCTACAGTGGCTGGCCAGCCCTGAGGCCAAATCAAAGTATCTCGACCTTATGCTACCGCTATGGGAATCACAGCCATGTCCTGATTTTTGATGTTGACTGGAAATCGATTGTTGTTGTTGTTGCTGCTGTTGTTGTTGGCCTGTACCATAATACTGATAATGTTGGGCAGCGGTATGATGATGCCCCGGCTCATGGCCGATATGGCGATGATGATGATGCCTTGTGGCCGGTCCCGGTGAGACATGACTCTGTGACTTGGGCCGCGGTGGCCTCTCCTTGGACTCACTTTCCCGCTCACGATCACGATGTTTATGCTTGTGACTGTGTTCCTTGTGATGATGACGGACATGCCGCCGACTGGGTACACATTGTGTGTCACAACAGGGACTGGCCAAATCATAGGCATCCAAACTGACATTATCACCACCGCCACCACCATTGCCCGAGGCAGCCAGGGCGGCCGTTTTGGCTGAGGATTTCCAACGGAAATCAATGCAGGGATTGCAGGAACGTCCATGGCAATGTTTGCCAGCCTTGGTGGATTTTTGAGCCGAACACCCCTCCTGTTTGGGTGGTATGGACTGTTGTTGTTGCTGTTGTTGTTTATTTGGTGGCTTGTGTTTCTCACAGGTCCTGGGCGGTGGAGCTGGCGGTGTCTGCGAAACACTGGCCCGCCTTTGGCTAGTGAAGTGCTGCGACGTCGGCCCCGCCGTTGTGGTATCACCCGACTGGGCCCGACTCAATGGCTCTCCTATTGTCACAAAACAATCACCACTGCTGGTGGTGGAAATCGAAGGCTTCAGGACATAACGATATGTGGGATCAAAATACTGATAGGACAACATATATTGGGCCGGTGGTGGTATTATTGTTTGTTGCGATGATTGACGAGCTATGTTCGTAAAATCTTCGGTGGACAAGGCTGGGCGATAGTAGGGTAAATTTATCTCAGTGTCTGTGGGAGAGTTTCCTGTCTCCGTGCCACCCTCTGTGGCAGTGGTGGCCTTTTTGCGGGCCGGCAGGCTGTGTGTCTTCCACTTGCCCTCCAGCAGCTCTCGTTCGCGCACACAGATCCTTTCCAGCTCATTCATTTTATTTTGCAGAAGATTTTGCAACTGGATATAGCGCATGTGTAAATTGACCTGCAAAAAATTCCAAAAAATTTATTTTATTCCCAAAATTGTTAAATTTTTTTGCCCCCTTACCTTCCGCACACAATCCTCGAAAAGCACCACCATACGCATCCTGGAATCACAACTTTTTATAAAATCCACCAGCGTCTTGTGGTCTGCCTTCTCCATATTTTGGCCATTTATCGACAATATCACATCTCCCTCCCGCATACCCGCCTTATAGGCCGGTCCATCATACTCCACATAGTCCACATAGGTTATCATCTCCACCTCCTGGTCCTTTTTGTAATGTATGCCATAACTTTGCAGCGTAAAGCCAAAGGAATCATTTTTCTTCTCGACAATTATGGTGCGACGTCGACGATCCTCATCCACTTTAGATGATAGAAAACGTTCCGATTTAACACGTCCCAAAATATGGGTCGATTGAGATAACTGCAAAGAGACAAAGGCGCACACATACATTGAAACATATTAGCTTTTTTTCCTTTTCATTGAAAAATGTGTGAGTGTGTGTGTCTTTGTTTTTTAATGTAGAACAAAAGTAAACTAAACAAAATGCCTTTTGGCTGGATGGCCTGCCAACACCACAGCAATCAACTTCTTTGTTCCACTATTCATCCATCCATCCAGTCAGCCAGTCAGCCTGAAGGCAGCTTGAAAACTCATTACAATCTGCTTTTCAAAACGCAAGAAGTAGAGAAAAATGCGGAGCAAAGAAATAAAACATTCAAAGTATCGTCACAAATAGCCCGCAGCTATGCAATTGCTAATTGTGGCAGGACATTTGCACAACAAGTACAACTTACTGGCGACCGACCTGCCAACCTGCCACCAACCAGCTCCTGTGCTTTACGGCTTTGTCAATGTGTTGAACTTTGAATAATGCAGGGGGAGACAAAGCAAGAGGAGACGACTCAAGGGAATATTTGAACTTCCATTATCGAAGATGTAACCTAAGTGGACACTTGCTGAGTTTTCAGCACTCATTATGGGGGTTGGTTGGCTAAAAGGAAATTCAATTGAAAAAGCGAGCAAAGATATGGGACACTTAAAATAAAATCCAAGAAATAAGAAGTTCTTTAAAAATAACCTTAAAGGATAAAGGTGGATAAATAATACCCTTTACAATTTCCTAATTGGAGGGTCCATAAGCAATTACATTTTTGGTGGTCCAATAATCCATGAAAAATGTTCCTTCGCATCTACGTTTGTTGGCCGATTACTCGAATAATTTTTAATCAATTTTTAATAATTTTTAATTAATGTTTGACCTTTTTTTTTGAGGTAGGTACCAGAGGGGTGGACCGATAAATTCCGCATTTATATCAGATCTTTGAGTGAGAGAAATATTTAGATATACTAAGTTTGAAAAATATCGATGACTCGTTTCCCGAGTTCTGAGAGATATAAGTATTGCAAATTGTGGCCCTTTGGGGGGAGGTACCGCAAGGTGTGGGCCGGTGTCCACCACCTTCACTTCAGATCTTTTGTTGGAAGAAATAATGACTTGAGTAATATTTGAAGATAAACGGATGCTTATTTCGTATTTTATGAGCGATTTGTTATTCAAAATGTTGGCCTATCTGTACGCCTTATATTTTTTTTAGTAAAAATATTAGGATGTCTGAAAAGTGAAGAGTCTCTGATGCTTTTTTCCGTATTTTATGAGCGTTTGGATCACTTAAAATGTTGACCTATTTGTGGGGGAGGTACAAAAATGAGTGGACTGATATAACCCATATTCACACCAGATCTTGTATTAACAGCAATATTGGAATGTGTCGAGTTTAGAAAAATTTGGACGCCGGTTTTACAGTTTGTGAGCGTTTTGGAAATTCAAAAATTTGACCCATTTGTGGGGGAGGTACAAGAAGGAGTGGACCTATATTTAGCATCTTCATATCTGATCTTGTCTTCGAAAAAATATTTGAGTATGAGGAGTTTAGAGAAAATCAGATGCCCATTTCGCATTTTATGCGCATTTTGGTTATTCAAAGTTTTCACCCTTTTGTGAGGGAGGTGGCAGAAAAAGGTGGACCGATTTAATCCATCTTTTCATCTAATCTGGTGTTGATAGGAATAATTGGGATAAGTTGATACTGAAAGTAACCGAATGCTAATTTCACATTTTTGAGTTGAGTTTTGTTTTTTAAAAATTTGGACTCCTTTGTAAGAGAGGTATCCGAAGGAGTGGACAGGTCTATTCTTAGCAGAAATATTCAGATGTGTGAAGGGGGAACCGTAGCGAATGCATATATCGCATTTTATGAGAGATAAAAGTATTCACCGTTGTCGGGGAGGTGCCAGAAGTGGTGGTCCGTTCTAACCTATCTTCATAACAGACCTAGATTTGGTGGAAATATTGAGATGTGCGAAATTTGAGGATAATCGAACTCTTATTTCACATTTTATAAGCTTTATTATTAATCAAAATGTTTACACGTTGTTGGAAGGGTGCCGGAAATATTGGTCCGTTCTGTCCGTTCTCATGCAAAATCTTATGTTGGACGAAATATTGAGATGTGCCAAATTTAAAGACAATCGGACTCTTATTTTACCTTTTATAAGAGATACGATTATTCAAAATTTGGACCCTTTGTGGGGGAGGTACTTAATGAGCAGATATTTTTTCACTTGACCTAGCTCTGAAACAAATATTAGGATTTGCAAAGTTTGCACAAAATCGAATGACCCTTTCTTTTTCTATGAGAGAATTGCTTATACCCTAAAACATATGTGGTAAGAGTATTATGTCTTTCTGCATATGTTTGTAACATGAAGAAGAAAGCGATGTAGACCCATAGTTACTTTTGTGGATCTTCATAGAATCACTATTTATGCATGTCAGTCCGTCCGTCTGTCTGTCCATGTATTCTTGCGAACAAAATGTACGTCAAATTTATTAGCCTATTGAGATGAAAGTTTCCAAACAATATTAAAATATGATCTGCATTTCGGCACATCCGACCGAATCCAGCCTAGAAGCAAGTACATCAAATTCGGAGAAAATCGGTTCAGATAGCTCCCGTATATATGTTTCATCCGATTTGGTATTTAAGTCCCCCATATTCGTAATATGTACCCCACAAGAATGATATTTGGTATCAGATACCGGATACAGCCCAGAAATACTTCTGCCAAATTGTATGAAGATCGGTTCAGATTTGGATATTTCTCCCATATATATCTTAAACCGATTTCGGATTAATTGTTCATCGAATGACCAATATCTGTCCAAATGTTCTGAATTGTGGTACATCCGACCGAATTCAGTCTAGAAGCAAGTACATCAAATTTGTTCAAAGTAGGTTCAGATATATAGTGGAGTGGCCATCTCCGATCTACAAAGTTTTGACCAAATCGGATATTCGCTTCTAAAGATATCGCGCGCTACGGCCAGACAGATAGATCAATAGAGACGGACATCGATAGATCGGTTCCAAATGTTCCGAAACGGATTTGGTCGAAAGAGAGCTAGCCATATTGGCCGTACGACCGTTCTGGCCACATCAAATGACACATTCTTTATGTAGCCAATACAATACTGGTCCAATACTCATAGAAAAAATATCCTAAAAAATTCACCTCAACGCTTGGTGGCTCATTAATCCTTGAAAAAATATTCATTAAAAATCCACATTGACTGCTCCTTTGATCCTTGAAAAAAATATTCTTTGAAAATCCACATTTATTGCTCCTTGGATCCTTGAAAAAATATTCTTTGAAAATCCACATTTATTGCTCCTTTGGTCCTTGAAAAAAATATTATTTGAAGATCCACGTTTATTGTTGTGGTGGTCCTTGAAAAAAACATTCTTTAAAAATCCACGTTTATAACTCCTTGAAAAAATTTTCCTTAAAAATCCACGTTTATAGCTCCTTGAAAAAATTTTCCTCAAAAATCCACGTTTATAGCTCCTTAAAAAATTTTCTTTAAAAATCCACGTTTATAGCTCCTTGAGTCCTTGAAAAAATATTCTTTAAAAATCCACATTTATTGGTCTGTTGGTCCTTAAAAAATATTCTTTAAAAATCCAGGTTTATAGCTCCTTGGGTCCTTGAAAAAAATATTCTTTATTGGTCTGTTGGTCCTTGAAAAAATATTCATTAAAAATCCACATTTATTGCTCCTTTGATCCTTGAAAAAAATATTCTTTGAAAATCCACATTTATTGCTCCTTGGATCCTTGAAAAAATATTCTTTGAAAATCCACATTTATTGCTCCTTTGGTCCTTGAAAAAATATTCTTTGAAGATCCACGTTTATTGTTGTGGTGGTCCTTGAAAAAAACATTCTTTAAAAATCCACGTTTATAACTCCTTGAAAAAATTTTCCTTAAAAATCCACGTTTATAGCTCCTTAAAATATTTTCTTTAAAAATCCACGATTATAGCTCCTTGAGTCCTTGAAAAAATATTCTTTAAAAATCCACGATTATAGCTCCTTGAGTCCTTGAAAAAATATTCTTTAAAAATCCACGATTATAGCTCCTTGAGTCCTTGAAAAAATATTCTTTAAAAATCCACGATTATAGCTCCTTGAGTCCTTGAAAAAATATTCTTTAAAAATCCACGATTATAGCTCCTTGAGTCCTTGAAAAAATATTCTTTAAAAATCCACGATTATAGCTCCTTGAGTCCTTGAAAAAATATTCTTTAAAAATCCACGATTATAGCTCCTTGAGTCCTTGAATAAATATTCTTTAAAAATCCACGTTTATAGCTCCTTGAGTCCTTGAAAAAATATTCTTAAAAATCCACGATTATAGCTCCTTGAGTCCTTGAAAAAATATTCTTTAAAAATCCACGATTATAGCTCCTTGAGTCCTTGAAAAAATATTCTTTAAAAATCCACGTTTATGGCTCCTTTGGTCCTTTAAAAAATATTCTTTAAAAATCCACGTTTATTGCACCTTTGTTCCTTGAAAAAAATTTTCTTTAAAAATCCAAGTTTATTGCTCCTTTGGTCCTTGAAAAAAATATTCTTTAAAAATCCACGTTTATTGCACCTTTGTTCCTTGAAAAAAAAATATTCTTTAAAAATCCACGTTTATTGCTCCTTTGGTCCTTGAAAAAAATATTCTTTAAAAATCCACGTTTATAGCTCCTTGAGTCCTTGAAAAATATTCTTTAAAAATCCACGTTCATTGGTCTGTTGGTCCTTGAAAAATATTCTTTAAAAATCCACGTTTATTGCTCCTTTGGTCCTTGAAAAATATTCTTTAAAAATCCACGTTTATTGGTCTGTTGGTCCTTGAAAAAATATTCTTTAAAAATCCAGGTTTATTGGTCTATTGGTCCTTGAAAAAATATTCTTTAAAATTCCACGTTTATTGGTCTGTTGGTACGTGAAAAAATATTCTTTAAAAATCCACGTTTATTGGTCTGTTGGTCCTTGAAAAAATATTCTTTAAAAATCAACGTTTATTGTTCCTTTGGTTCTTGAAAAAAATATTCTTAAAGTTTATTTCTCCTTGAGTCCTTAAAAAAATAATCTTTAAAAATCCACGTTTATTGTTCCTTTGGTCCTTGAAAAAAAAATATTCTATAAAAATCCACATTTATTGGTCTGTTGGTCCTTGAAAAAATATTCTTTAAAAATCCACGTCTGTTGGGCCTCGAAAAAGTATTCTTTAAAAATTCAAGTTTAAAGGTCTCTTGGTCCTTGAAAAAAATCCTCTTCAAAAAGTATTCCATTGTGTTGCATATGTATTTGTAAAATATTTTTGTTGTATTTAAATTTTTCCATTTTTTCCCTGACATTGTGTTGTTGTTGTGTCTGCACCTCAACAGTCCTTCTATACAATTTGTCTCCATCAACCAAAAAAAAAAAGATAACAATGCGAATATCTAAGAGGTCAACACGTAAAGGTTGTTGTATGTGGTTTGTTGTTGTTGTTTTTTTTGCCCAGGTAGACAGTGCAAAAAAACGTCACCTTCGTGCCGACAAATAATTAAGTTCAATATCAATGCAATCAAACTGTTGTCTACGCCATAAATGATTCATGGTTCTGGGGGGCTGGGCGAATAGATAAGGAGGTAATTTATTTCAGAATATCCATATTCATTTCGATTTCTATGGTTAAATGAAATATTGAATTATTTTGTTTTTAATATTCCCTAATTAGTAGTTGACCTTAATAAGTCGTTTGAACTAAATTATGTGTGTGTATCCAGAGCTTCCTGAATATCAAAATGATAACGACGTTAAGACAATGTTTGGCATTTCGAACAGTTCAGAGTAATTATGATTAATTAAACTAATCATCTGTGAAATAGTCTGAGATTAGCAGAACATTTCTTCATCTACATCTAGGTACTTCTAATGATTTCGTAAGATATTATCACAATATGAGGGTATTTCATACACACATACTATCTCAAACATAAGGAAGGATATGCAAAGGACATCATTTTAATTGCAGACATATTGAGTCTTTATGTTTGCTTTGTATTCTTGTGCATATGTATGTGATGCATGTGGGTCTTATACACACATATGTTAGTGATATATCACATGTGAATGATTGATTGAATAATTGACAAATGTTTTACTCATTTGTGTAAACCTTCTTTTGAAATTTTATATTAAATTTCCATTACCTTAATGAGTCAAAAGCTTGATCCTTTTGACTGAAATGGTAATATTTATACTTTGAAGGATAAATGATGTTTGCACAAAATTGGATGATCTTTTCTTGGCCCTTGAAAAAATATTCTTTGTTGGCCTGTTGGTCCTTGAAAAAATATTTTTTAAAAAACCAGGTTGGTCCTTGAAAAATATTCTTTAAAAAACCACGTTGGTCCTTGAAAAATATTCTTTGTTGGCCTGTTGGTCTTTGAAAAAATATTTTTTAAAAAGCCAGGTTTGTCCTTGAAAAAATATTCTTTAAAAAAACACGTTAGTCCTTGAAAAACATAGAATAAAATAAAGAAATATTCTTTAAAAATCCACGTTTAGTCCTTAAAATATATTTTTTATAAATCCACGTTTGGCCCTTGAAAAAATATTCTTTGTTGGCCTGTTGGTCCTTAAAAAAATATTCTTTAAAAAACCAGGTTGGTCCTTGAAAAATATTCTTTTAAAAAATCACGTTGGTACTTGAAAATATATTCTTTGTTGGGCTGTTGGTTCTTGAAAAATATTCTTCAAAAAACCAGGGTGGTCCTTGAAAAAATATTCTTTAAAAAAAAAACAATCACAAAAATCCACGTTGGTCCTTGAAAAACAATCACAAAAATCCACGTTGGTCCTTGAAAAACAGTCACAAAAATCCACGTTGGTCCTTGAAAAACAATCACAAAAATCCACGTTTGGTCCTTAAAGATGTGTACTTTAGAAATCCACGTTTGGTCCTTGAAAAAATATTCTTTAAAAAACCATGTTGGTCCTTGAAAAACCATCACAAAAATCCACGTTGGTCCTTGAACGTGTTAAAGATATATACATTATAAATACACGTTTGGTCCTTGAAAAAATATTCTTTAAAAAACCATGTTGGCCCTTGAAAAACAATCACAAAAATCCACGTTGGTCCTTGAAAAACAATCACAAAAATCCACGTTTGGTCCTTTAAAAAATAATCATAAAAATATACGTTTGGTCCTCCAAAAACTAATCAATACGTTTGGCGGCAAATTTGTTACTTTAGTCTATAACAATTTGTATACACATATTTGTACTAAAACAAGTTAAAAAGCAGTAAGTTCGGTCTGGCTGAACTTCGAACGAATTTTCAAAAAACACAATATCGATCCATTCCACCAAGCACCTCCACCACAGTGGGTCAACATTTCGAATGACTAATTAAATTAAAATTAATTAAAAATTTGACAGTTCCCAATATTTATATTAATCCAAGGTCTTGTGTGAAGATGGAATATTACGATCCACTCCTTTTGGTACCTCCCCCACAAAGGGTAAACATTTTGAATACCCATAAACCGCATAAATCGAGAAATTAACATCCAATTTCATTCAGGCTTTACACATCTCAATATTTCCATCAGCACAAGATCTATTATAAAGATGGTCGGGATCGGACTATTTCTTCTGGTACCTCCCCACAAAGGCTCAAAGTTTTGAATAACTAAAACGATTATAAAATCCGAAATAAGCATCCGGTTCTCTTAATATTTCACACATATGATTATTTCTACTAACACAAGATCAACTGTGAAGATGGGATATATCAGTCCACTCCTTCTGGTACCTTCCCCACAAAAGGTGATTATCCATGAAGCTCATAAAACGCCAAATTAACATACGATTCCATTCGGACTTTTTACATCTCAATATTTCCATCAATCCTATATCTAATATAAAGATGGTAGAGATCGGACCATTTCTTCTGGTACCTCCTTTCTTTCTTCATTTCTTCTGAACCCTATATGGGTTCAAAATTTTGAAAAACAACACGCTCAAGAAAAAAGCGGAATGAGCATCCAACTCTCTTCAAATTTCGCACATACAAGCATTTTTGCTCAGAAAATATCTGTTGTGAAGATGACATATATCTGCGAACCCCTCAAGATAACTCACCCACAAAGGGTCCCAATTTTTAATGTGTCATAACTTGTGAGACAAGACAGCGATTCTTTACAACTTGCTACATCTTAATATATGTCTCTCAAACAGAATCATGAGATGAATAATACTTCGGTCGGCTATATCGGGTATCTTACGCATATTTTAATGTTTGAAGGAAGTAGTCGATATTGTCCAAATCTGGCACTTTGCAATATTTTTGTATATCATATTTATTTAGATTCGATACGAAATGGACAATGTTGACCCATTCCATTGGAACCTACTCCACAAGTCAAAATATATTTATATAATCAAACATTGGCTGAGGGTATACATCAACCAATTGATGTTTTTAAATTAAAATTTCTTTAAAAATGTATGATTTTTTGTCAAGAAGTCCTAAAAAAGTCTTGTATAGTCCCATTTTTCCAGGATGGCCTTGTACCATTATATGAAAGCTACAAGAAAACCTGGACCTTTAAAAACAAATTTTTAACCAGAGGTAATGGTAGTTATTGCAAACCCAAAATACCGATTTTCACACAATTCAGTTGGAAATATTTGACTTAAGTCCCTAAAACGCAGGATATTGGAAATTACCGTTTTAGGGGAACTATAGGACAACTTGGACCCATAAAAAACTTTTTTTTTTTAACAGAGGTGACACAAAATATGAAATTTTAAACAATTTAACTAAATCATGGAAAACTGAATATCTGGAGAACGGGTGGGGGCATCTTTGAATTTTATGCTCATCAGGAAAATATCTACTGTATGGGATCTACGAAAAATATTTCGAAGAGTAGCAAACGGAATGACCAATTTAATATAACCATCGCCTTATGGTGGAGGGTATAATGGAAAGTCGCCCAAAACGACTTCGAAAGGTGGTAATTGTCGTTTTTATCGGCAGCAAAGTCGTCTCTTCAAATTCTCAACACTAAAACTCGATTAATCGTAAGACGATCTACCTATCACTAGTTTGGGTTTAATTCTTGTCCTATAAAAATGAAAAATATTTTTTGAAAATGAAAAACATTATCTTCAGAAAATTTTATATTTCATTTATAGAAGTGTCCTGTGTAAATTTTCTTAAGACAAGAATTGAACCGCTGATGGTGTTACGTCCCTTTTTTAAGTTTTAAAGGGGTTTCACCTGGGTCTTCAGAGAAATAGTCCAGAAACAGGATACACCAATTTCATAATCATCTTATAATCATTTTCTTGAATTGCGTCTAAATTAAGAAATTAATCCCCACCTTAATACTCTTATCTATTCGTCTACATTTATTTTTTTTATGTGAAACAAAAGATTATATTTCTTATAGATTATCCGGAAACATATGTACGGAGGTATCTATTCACTGAACTTATAATTGAATTAAATATCATAATGGTTGGTTGGCCATCGACCAGGCGATGGTTAAATAGTGCAAAAAAAGAAAGAAAAACATGCCAAAGTATTAAAGGGGTGGTAAAGGGGCGAAACTCCAATTTATGGCTTGTGGAAGAGCCACAAATGAAAAATAGAAGAATAAACAACAACAGCAACAACAACAGCAAAATTTGCAGTCAACTGTGACACAATGTCAAACACCTACGATAAATGATGGGCCCAGCTGGTTGAATGGACTAAGGGCTAAAGGATGATACTACGCTAGGGTTATGGTGGAGAATGGCGAGGCGGTATTAATTAGCTGGCTGGCTGTGTATAGCTAATGGAGGAAAGTTGTAGAAAAAAAAAACAGAATTTTAATAATTTACCTGGGCAAAATCCAATTCTTCATCACTGGCGCCCAACGTTTTCAGCTTGAGTCGACCCAAACTACCGGTACCCATGACATACTGAGTTGTATTGCCATTGCCATTGTTGGAACGTAAACAACCACCAACGCTGGTGGACATGTTTGTAACAGCAGCGATGCTCTGACAACTACTGCTCATAGCATTGGCAGTGGCCATGGTCGGGTTGGATGGATGGTTGGTTTGTCACTCAGTCGTTTGTTGGAGTGTCAGTTAAGGGTGCCGATGTTGCTCTTAGCCGATTGTTTTGATTTTTATTCTTGTCTTGTCTCACGTCGCTCGTCTTGCTGTTGCTGTTTGGCATACACGACACTGTTGATTTCCGGATTATTCCTGTTTCAGATTAGTTGTGTGTGCGGGGTATGTACATTTTAATATACATACATAACGCATATGTCTGTGTGGGGAATGTGCGAGATTTCGTATCCTTTGATCCTGCTATTTTTTTTTTTTTGCATAGCTATTGATTTATGATGGTGTTATGCTGCTGACCATCCACCAACACTCAACGACGGATGGCCATTTTCATCATCATCATCGATTGGCCGGGTGATTTATGGGAAGTAGGGTAACCCCATTTTCCTTTTTTTTCATTAGCATTTAATTAATTTGATTATATAATTGCATTTCCACTTTGTGACTCTAATCAACACTCAGACACTCTCACATAACTTGAACTCACTGAGGAGCGGGGGGGAAGTTGCGGAGGTGAAGATTTTTTCCACGTTCAGGATACACAAAACACAAAAAGTACCGGATGAAAGTGACCCAACGAAATAATGCAAGACGTAATCACTTAAATCTCTACATATTTTGAAATCTTTTCAAATGGCCCCAGCAGCAAACAACCGAACCGAGCAATGAACCCCCAAAGCCATAGGAAACACACAATTTTTCTTTGACGTTGCTTTTGATTTTCTTTTCGATTTTCTTGGCGTTTTAGATGCCTTTTTTTGCCTTCCCACTAATTATTTATTAATTTTCCTTCTAAAGATAGCAGGGTATTTAAAATTGTTTTGAAATATTTTAGAAAATTCTTCTTCCGATACATTCGATTTATGCCGTGTATTTAAGAGAGAGTTTAGCTTTCAACTGTTTGTTGGGGGGGCTTTGGATTCATTCGAAAGCCATTCAATTCAGTTTAGATTTCCATAAGCAAATCAACCACCATTGCTTTGGCCATGGCTAACAAAATGTAACAACAAAAAAACGAAATGTCACTGAAACAAACTTTCTCTCCCACATACACGTGTTCTCTTCTCTCTCTCACATGTGTATTTCAATGCTATACTCATTTTGCCATTCAAAACAAACGGAAAAGGAAGTCATTTTGCATGGCCCGCTAGAACAGCCAAACGGGCCAAAGGGGGGAATTTTTTTTAATATGATTCCCTAATTAAAAAAATCTAAAGCAAAACTTTGTAACTTTGTTTCATATTCAACCTCACCAGTCATTCATTCGTGACGAAAGAACGAACCACCGAACGGTTACGCTGATTTGAATCTAAACAACACTCAGAGAATACCCAACAGAGGTTGTTTGGCACGCACTTTTTTATAGGTAATTTCCATTTTTTTAATTTTTATTATTATTACGGTAATGCATTCAACGTTATCTCTCTCCCATACACTCGGCATATGTTACTCTCGATTTCCTCTCACAAAACATCTGGAGTTCTCTCTCTCTTTTATTTCGTATAACAGACGTTGTTGAATGCAATATTGTTTTCGGGCATTTTTCTGCACATGAATAGACACACAACCATATGTTTGCTGTCATCGTCACTCACTTGCTCACAAATACTCACACACACACACATGTTACCTTCCCTTAGCATAGAGGAGAGAAAGCAACCGTTATAATTACCTTTAGTTTCATAGCCATGAGCTTTGGTATGTGAGGCAATGCCCACTATGTTTTTAAATTAATTGTTGGGTTGGCAACGATATTGTGTGCAGTGTTGCCAATCATTGTAATATGTAATTGTGTGTGATGGCAACTTGGCAGTCGTTACAATTAAATCTTTGAAAAAATTAACAAAACATTAAAGCAACAAAAAAAAAAAAAAACAAAAAATAAAAAACACATTGTGGATTTATTGGAGAACTCTTTGGAGATTTTTGGGAAGAACTAGGCCATTTTAAAGTATGCTATTTTTCCTCTTTTAAAAAGTGATCACAAATAATAGCTAAAAACCCCGAAATGACAATATTAAAGGAGTTATGGCCATTTTAAAGTATGCTATATTTCCTCTTTTAAAAAGTGATCACAAATAATAGCTAAAAACCCCGAAATGTCAATATTAAAGGAGTTATGGCCATTTTAAAGTATGTTATTTTTCCTATCTAAAAAAGTGATCACAAATAGTAGCCAAAAACCCCGAAATGTCAATATTTAATATACAATATTAGCTAAAAACCCCAAAATGTCAATATTTATGGAGTTATGGCCATTTTAAAATATGCTATTTTTCCTCTTTTAAAAAGTAATCAAAATTAATAGCTAAAAATCCCGAAATGTCAATATTTAAGGAGTTATGGCCATTTTAGAGTATGCTATTTTTCCTCTTTTAAAAAGTGATCACAAATAATAGCTAAAAACCCCGAAATGTCAATATTAAAGGAGTTATGGCCATTTTAAAGTATGCTATTTTTCCCCTTTTAAAAAGTGATTACAAATAATGGCTAAAAACCCCGAAATGTCAATATTAAAGGAGTTATGGCCATTTTAAAGTATGCTATTTTTCCTCTTTTAAAAAGTGATCACAAATAAGAGCTAAAAACCCCGAAATGTCAATATTAAAGGAGTTATGGCCATTTTAAAGTATGTTATTTTTCCTATCTAAAAAAGTGATCACAAATAATAGCTAAAAACTCCGAAATGTCAATATTAAAGGAGTTATGGCCATTTTAAAGTATGCTATTTTTCCTCTTTTAAAAAGTGATCACAAATAAGAGCTAAAAACCCCGAAATGTCAATATTAAAGGAGTTATGGCCATTTTAAAGTATGTTATTTTTCCTATCTAAAAAAAGTGATCACAAATAAGAGCTAAAAACCCCGAAATGTCAATATTAAAGGAGTTATGGCCATTTTAAAGTATGTTTTTTTCCACTTTTAAAAAGTGATCACAAATAATAGCTAAAAACCCCGAAATGTCAATATTAAAGGAGTTATGGCCATTTTAAAGTATGCTATTTTTCCTCTTTTAAAAAGTGATCACAAATAATAGCTAAAAACCCCGAAATGTCAATATTAAAGGAGTTATGGCCATTTTAAAGTATGCTATTTTTCCTCTTTTAAAAAGTGATCACAAATAATAGCTAAAAACCCCGAAATGTCAATATTAAAGGAGTTATGGCCATTTTGAAGTATGCTATTTTTCCTCTTTTAAAAAGTGATCACAAATAATAACTATAAACCCCGAAATGTCAATATTAAAGGAGTTATGGCCATTTTAAAGTATGCTATTTTTCCTCTTTTAAAAAGTAATCAAAATTAATAGCTAAAAACCCCGAAATGTCAATATTAAAGGAGTTATGGCCATTTTAAAGTATGCTATTTTTCCTATCTAAAAAAGTGATCACAAATAATAGCTAAAAACCCCGAAATGTCAATATTATAGGAGTTATGGCCATTTTAAAGTATGCTATTTTTCCTCTTTTAAAAAGTGATCACAAATAATAGCTAAAAACCCCGAAATGTCAATATTAAAGGAGTTATGGCCATTTTAAAGTATGCTATTTTTCCTATCTAAAAAAGTGATCACAAATAATAGCTAAAAACCCCGAAATGTCAATATTAAAGGAGTTATGGCCATTTTAAAGTATGCTATTTTTCCTATCTAAAAAAGTGATCACAAATAATAGCTAAAAACCCCGAAATGTCAATATTATAGGAGTTATGGCCATTTTAAAGTATGCTATTTTTCCTCTTTTAAAAAGTGATCACAAATAATAGCTAAAAACCCCGAAATGTCAATATTAAAGGAGTTATGGCCATTTTAAAGTATGCTATTTTTCCTCTTTTAAAAAGTGATCACAAATAATAGCTAAAAACCCCGAAATGTCAATATTAAAGGAGTTATGGCCATTTTAAAGTATGCTATTTTTCCTATCTAAAAAAGTGATCACAAATACTAGCTAAAACCCCCAAAATGTCAATATTAAAGGAGTTATGGCCATTTTAAAGTATGCTATTTTTCCTATCTAAAAAAGTGATCACAAATAATAGCTAAAAACCCCGAAATGTCAATATTAAAGGAGTTATGGCCATTTTAAAGTATGCTATTTTTCCTATCTAAAAAAAGTGATCACAAATAAGAGCTAAAAACCCCGAAATGTCAATATTAAAGGAGTTATGGCCATTTTAAAGTATGCTATTTTTCCTCTTTTAAAAAGTAATCAAAATTAATAGCTAAAAACCCCGAAATGTCAATATTAAAGGAGTTATGGCCATTTTAAAGTATGCTATTTTTCCTATCTAAAAAAGTGATCACAAATAATAGCTAAAAACCCCGAAATGTCAATATTATAGGAGTTATGGCCATTTTAAAGTATGCTATTTTTCCTCTTTTAAAAAGTGATCACAAATAATAGCTAAAAACCCCGAAATGTCAATATTAAAGGAGTTATGGCCATTTTAAAGTATGCTATTTTTCCTATCTAAAAAAGTGATCACAAATAATAGCTAAAAACCCCGAAATGTCAATATTAAAGGAGTTATGGCCATTTTAAAGTATGCTATTTTTCCTATCTAAAAAAGTGATCACAAATAATAGCTAAAAACCCCGAAATGTCAATATTAAAGGAGTTATGGCCATTTTAAAGTATGCTATTTTTCCTATCTAAAAAAGTGATCACAAATAATAGCTAAAAAACCCGAAATGTCAATATTAAAGGAGTTATGGCCATTTTAAAGTATGCTATTTTTCCTCTTTTAAAAAGTGATCACAAATAATAGCTAAAAACCCCGAAATGTCAATATTAAAGGAGTTATGGCCATTTTAAAGTATGCTATTTTTCCTATCTAAAAAAGTGATCACAAATAATAGCTAAAAACCCCGAAATGTCAATATTAAAGGAGTTATGGCCATTTTAAAGTATGCTATTTTTCCTATCTAAAAAAGTGATCACAAATAATAGCTAAAAACCCCGAAATGTCAATATTAAAGGAGTTATGGCCATTTTAAAGTATGCTATTTTTCCTATCTAAAAAAGTGATCACAAATAATAGCTAAAAACCCCGAAATGTCAATATTAAAGGAGTTATGGCCATTTTAAAGTATGCTATTTTTCCTCTTTTAAAAAGTGATCACAAATAATAGCTAAAAACCCCGAAATGTCAATATTAAAGGAGTTATGGCCATTTTAAAGTATGCTATTTTTCCTATCTAAAAAAGTGATCACAAATAATAGCTAAAAACCCCGAAATGTCAATATTAAAGGAGTTATGGCCATTTTAAAGTATGCTATTTTTCCTATCTAAAAAAGTGATCACAAATAATAGCTAAAAACCCCGAAATGTCAATATTAAAGGAGTTATGGCCATTTTAAAGTATGCTATTTTTCCTATCTAAAAAAGTGATCACAAATAATAGCTAAAAACCCCGAAATGTCAATATTAAAGGAGTTATGGCCATTTTAAAGTATGCTATTTTTCCTCTTTTAAAAAGTGATCACAAATTATAGCTAAAAACCCCGAAATGTCAATATTAAAGGAGTTATGGCCATTTTAAAGTATGCTATTTTTCCTATCTAAAAAAGTGATCACAAATAATAGCTAAAAACCCCGAAATGTCAATATTAAAGGAGTTATGGCCATTTTAAAGTATGCTATTTTTCCTCTTTTAAAAAGTGATCACAAATAATAGCTAAAAACCCCGAAATGTCAATATTAAAGGAGTTATGGCCATTTTAAAGTATGCTATTTTTCCTCTTTTAAAAAGTGATCACAAATAATAGCTAAAAACCCCGAAATGTCAATATTAAAGGAGTTATGGCCATTTTAAAGTATGCTATTTTTCCTATCTAAAAAAGTGATCACAAATAATAGCTAAAAACCCCGAAATGTCAATATTAAAGGAGTTATGGCCATTTTAAAGTATGCTATTTTTCCTATCTAAAAAAGTGATCACAAATAATAGCTAAAAACCCCGAAATGTCAATATTAAAGGAGTTATGGCCATTTTAAAGTATGCTATTTTTCCTCTTTTAAAAAGTGATCACAAATAATAGCTAAAAACCCCGAAATGTCAATATTAAAGGAGTTATGGCCATTTTGAAGTATGCTATTTTTCCTCTTTTAAAAAGTGATCACAAATAATAACTATAAACCCCGAAATGTCAATATTAAAGGAGTTATGGCCATTTTAAAGTATGCTATTTTTCCTATCTAAAAAAGTGATCACAAATAATAGCTAAAAACCCCGAAATGTCAATATTAAAGGAGTTATGGCCATTTTAAAGTATGCTATTTTTCCTCTTTTAAAAAGTGATCACAAATAATAGCTAAAAACCCCGAAATGTCAATATTAAAGGAGTTATGGCCATTTTAAAGTATGCTATTTTTCCTATTTTAAAAAGTGATCACAAATAATAGCTAAAAACCCCGAAATGTCAATATTAAAGGAGTTATGGCCATTTTAAAGTATGCTATTTTTCCTATCTAAAAAAGTGATCACAAATAATAGCTAAAAACCCCGAAATGTCAATATTAAAGGAGTTATGGCCATTTTAAAGTATGCTATTTTTCCTCTTTTAAAAAGTGATCACAAATAATAGCTAAAAACCCCGAAATGTCAATATTAAAGGAGTTATGGCCATTTTAAAGTATGCTATTTTTCCTATCTAAAAAAGTGATCACAAATAATAGCTAAAAACCCCGAAATGTCAATATTAAAGGAGTTATGGCCATTTTAAAGTATGCTATTTTTCCTCTTTTAAAAAGTGATCACAAATAATAGCTAAAAACCCCGAAATGTCAATATTAAAGGAGTTATGGCCATTTTAAAGTATGCTATTTTTCCTATCTAAAAAAGTGATCACAAATAACAGCTAAAAACGCCGAAATGTCAATATTAAAGGAGTTATGGCCATTTTAAAGTATGCTATTTTTCCTATCTAAAAAAGTGATCACAAATAATAGCTAAAAACCCCGAAATGTCAATATTAAAGGAGTTATGGCCATTTTAAAGTATGCTATTTTTCCTATCTAAAAAAGTGATCACAAATAATAGCTAAAAACCCCGAAATGTCAATATTATAGGAGTTATGGCCATTTTAAAGTATGCTATTTTTCCTCTTTTAAAAAGTGATCACAAATAATAGCTAAAAACCCCGAAATGTCAATATTAAAGGAGTTATGGCCATTTTAAAGTATGCTATTTTTCCTCTCTTAAAAAGTGATCACAAATAATAGCTAAAAACCCCGAAATGTCAATATTAAAGGAGTTATGGCCATTTTAAAGTATGCTATTTTTCCTCTTTTAAAAAGTGATCACAAATAATAGCTAAAAACCCCGAAATGTCAATATTAAAGGAGTTATGGCCATTTTAAAGTATGCTATTTTTCCTCTTTTAAAAAGTGATCACAAATAATAGCTAAATACCCCGAAATGTCAATATTAAAGGAGTTATGGCCATTTTAAAGTATGCTATTTTTCCTCTTTTAAAAAGTGATCACAAATAATAGCTAAAAACCCCGAAATGTCAATATTAAAGAAGTTATGGCCATTTTAAAGTATGCTATTTTTCCTATCTAAAAAAGTGATCACAAATAATAGCTAAAAACCCCGAAATGTCAATATTAAAGGAGTTATGGCCATTTTAAAGTATGCTATTTTTCCTATCTAAAAAAGTGATCACAAATAATAGCTAAAAACCCCGAAATGTCAATATTAAAGGAGTTATGGCCATTTTAAAGTATGCTACTTTTCCTCTTTTAAAAAGTGATCACAAATAATAGCTAAAAACCCCGAAATGTCAATATTAAAGGAGTTATGGCCATTTTAAAGTATGCTATTTTTCCTATCTAAAAAAGTGATCACAAATAATAGCTAAAAACCCCGAAATGTCAATATTAAAGGAGTTATGGCCATTTTAAAGTATGCTATTTTTCCTATCTAAAAAAGTGATCACAAATAATAGCTAAAAACCCCGAAATGTCAATATTAAAGGAGTTATGGCCATTTTAAAGTATGCTATTTTTCCTATCTAAAAAAGTGATCACAAATAATAGCTAAAAACCCCGAAATGTCAATATTAAAGGAGTTATGGCCATTTTAAAGTATGCTATTTTTCCTCTTTTAAAAAGTGATCACAAATAATAGCTAAAAACCCCGAAATGTCAATATTAAAGGAGTTATGGCCATTTTAAAGTATGCTATTTTTCCTATCTAAAAAAGTGATCACAAATAACAGCTAAAAACGCCGAAATGTCAATATTAAAAGAGTTATGGCCATTTTAAAGTATGCTATTTTTCCTATCTAAAAAAGTGATCACAAATAATAGCTAAAAACCCCGAAATGTCAATATTAAAGGAGTTATGGCCATTTTAAAGTATGCTATTTTTCCTCTTTTAAAAAGTGATCACAAATAATAGCTAAAAACCCCGAAATGTCAATATTAAAGGAGTTATGGCCATTTTAAAGTATGCTATTTTTCCTATCTAAAAAAGTGATCACAAATAATAGCTAAAAACCCCGAAATGTCAATATTAAAGGAGTTATGGCCATTTTAAAGTATGCTATTTTTCCTATCTAAAAAAGTGATCACAAATAATAGCTAAAAACCCCGAAATGTCAATATTAAAGGAGTTATGGCCATTTTAAAGTATGCTATTTTTCCTATCTAAAAAAGTGATCACAAATAATAGCTAAAAACCCCGAAATGTCAATATTAAAGGAGTTATGGCCATTTTAAAGTATGCTATTTTTCCTCTTTTAAAAAGTGATCACAAATAATAGCTAAAAACCCCGAAATGTCAATATTAAAGGAGTTATGGCCATTTTAAAGTATGCTATTTTTCCTATCTAAAAAAGTGATCACAAATAATAGCTAAAAACCCCGAAATGTCAATATTAAAGGAGTTATGGCCATTTTAAAGTATGCTATTTTTCCTATCTAAAAAAGTGATCACAAATAATAGCTAAAAACCCTGAAATGTCAATATTAAAGGAGTTATGGCCATTTTAAAGTATGCTATTTTTCCTCTTTTAAAAAGTGATCACAAATAATAGCTAAAAACCCCGAAATGTCAATATTAAAGGAGTTATGGCCATTTTAAAGTATGCTATTTTTCCTCTTTTAAAAAGTGATCACAAATAATAGCTATAAACCCCGAAATGTCAATATTAAAGGAGTTATGGCCATTTTAAAGTATGCTATTTTTCCTCTTTTAAAAAGTGATCACAAATAATAGCTAAAAACCCCGAAATGTCAATATTAAAGGAGTTATGGCCATTTTAAAGTATGCTATTTTTCCTCTTTTAAAAAGTGATCACAAATAATAGCTAAAAACCCCGAAATGTCAATATTAAAGGAGTTATGGCCATTTTAAAGTATGCTATTTTTCCTCTTTTAAAAAGTGATCACAAATAATAGCTAAAAACCCCGAAATGTCAATATTAAAGGAGTTATGGCCATTTTAAAGTAGGCTATGTTTCCTCTTTTAAAAAGTGATCACAAATAATAGCTAAAAACCCCGAAATGTCAATATTAAAGGAGTTATGGCCATTTTAAAGTAGGCTATGTTTCCTCTTTTAAAAAGTGATCACAAATAATAGCTAAAAACCCCGAAATGTCAATATTAAAGGAGTTATGGCCATTTTAAAGTAGGCTATGTTTCCTCTTTTAAAAAGTGATCACAAATAATAGCTAAAAACCCCGAAATGTCAATATTAAAGGAGTTATGGCCATTTTAAAGTATGCTATTTTTTTACCATCTAAAAAGTGATCACAAATAATAGCTAAAAACCCCGAAATGTCAATATTAAAGGAGTTATGGCCATTTTAAAGTATGCTATTTTCTCTCTTTTAAAAAGTGATCACAAATAATAGCTAAAAACCCCGAAATGTCAATATTAAAGGAGTTATGGCCATTTTAAAGTATGCTATTTTTCCTATCTAAAAAAGTGATCACAAATAATAGCTAAAAACCCCGAAATGTCAATATTAAAGGAGTTATGGCCATTTTAAAGTATGCTATTTTTCCTATCTAAAAAAGTGATCACAAATAATAGCTAAAAACCCCGAAATGTCAATATTAAAGGAGTTATGGCCATTTCAAAGGCTCCGATCCATCTCAGATGGCCTGGACATCTGTTGCCAGCTTTCATTTTTTCTTCTGGTGGGTAATTTTGAATCAGTCACTCAAAACACAATTCTTTTAGTCCATACTTACCAATGACTATTTAAAACCCTCTTCCCTTCCCTTTCCTTTTTTTAAATAAAAACCTCATTAACATTTTGTCGTTTATGGCCATAAATTTCCACTCGTCTGCCTAGCCGAAAAAAATAATTGTCATGGCCCAAAAAATGTTTCCCTCGAAAATCATCCATTTCCCATTAACCCAATAAAACAGCTGAGATTCTGCGGAAGAGCAAAACTCAGTGTGACACAAAAAAATTGGCAAAACTGCATTGTCTTTCTGGTAGTATTTTATATATATTTTCCCATATATATTTAACTTTTTTTATTTTTATTGTTCTTTCGTAATAATTTTTGTTTTAAACACAATTTATGTTTATTATCGTTTAATTATTTTTTTTTCTTTAATTTTATTTTTGTTTTCATTTATATGAGTGTTTGTGTGTATGTGGTTGTTGGGCGTGTGTGTGTAATTTTAATAAATATGACATGATTCACTTAAATTCCATGTAAATTAATTTCTGGTTGTATTTTTTTAAATATATGTATGTATGTTTATATATATATAAAAATAGGTTTAAAAAATAATTATTAGCAAAAGAAAAATAATTTACATTGACTTAAGAGCTAAATTAAAAAAATATATATAAAATTAAGTGTGTTTTTATAGGTATGTGTGTGTGAGTGCGTGTTATGGGAGTGGTGGGTATTTAAGAATGAACTCAGGGGAGAGGAGATGTGTAATAATTTTCAAAAAATAAAAAATAAACATTTAATAAAATTACAATACATACAAATATTAACAAAAAAAAATAATTATTTAAAAACTAGATTTTTTATTTTTTGAAAAAAGAAATATAATTTTTTATATATTTTTTTATTTTAAAAATTATAATAATTTTTAATTTTTTTTATTAAAGAGGCATAAAGAACATCCAACATTTCCTTAGTTTTTTAGGGAGATTCTTGTGTTTTTTTCACGAATATTTTAATGGGCTGAAAAGATCCAAGCCTAAAATGTATTAGGGTGGTTAGAATTCAAAATTTCAAGGTCATAATTTTATGAATAATAATTTTGGTTTTATTAAAACAAAAATAAGGCCCCCAATTTTTTTTTTCAACCCATTTTTAGACAAATTTTTGATTATTTTTATTTATTTTTTTACAATTTAAATGTTAACTAATTATAATTATATTTTTGGTATAAATTGTGCATTTTTTTCTTGTCTTATGCAGAACTAATATTTGATTTATTTTCTTTAGAATTATAATTTTTATTATATTTTTTTTTAAATTATATATAAAAACTAAGTTAATAATAATCGCATAATTTCCATTATAGTAAACCGGTTTGTTTTCTTTTGCTTGTAAAGGGGGGTGGTATGGGGGTGCATATAAAGAGTATTTAATTTAAATATAATTTATATCTAAAAACACATATTTAAAAATTAAATTAAAATTAATAAAAAAAATTAACATAATAATTTACAATTTGTTTTTAAATTATATATATAAATATTTTAAACACCAAAAAAAAATATATATTTTTTTAAATTAAAAAAATAAAATAAATTAATAATATTTAATAGTAATTAAAAATATAAGTAATAACATTAACATTGTTTTTGTTCTTTTTGTTGTAATTTAAATAATTTTTTTGTTTTTGTAATACTAACAAACATAATTTGTTTCTTGCTTTTTCGATATTTATTTGTTTTGTTTAATTTAGCAAAAGATTTGGATTGTTTTCTGATTGCAACAAAGGGCATAGCAAATAGCATCATTGATTTCTAATCAATGTTTTTTTTTATTTTTTGTTATCCTTTAATTTAAAGGATAATTTAGGGACTTATTGTTCTTTTGGAAAATTTGGTGTGACGTAGGTTTTTTTTCTATTTTTTTTTAATTTTTTGGCTATTGTTAATACCAACAATGACCACAGCAAGGCAAAAACGAAACAACAACACCAGTACCCCACAAAAGCCCTAACAAATACATGAATATGAATATAGTTATGCCTTAATATAACAATCGCTAAAGTATTGAAAATTGTTCTATTACTTTTGTCTTCAAGACCCAATGAAGATTTTTGAAAAAGATTATCCAAATTTTAAAATTTTTTCTTTATAATAGCCTTGTTGATTCCCAGGTCTTGCCAAAACGCCATGTTCGAGAATACATGAATAAAAAATAATATTTTCATTAAAAAAAAGTATTTTCACTTTTACCGAGACCTATGGCCACAAAGTTCTCTAGCAAAACAAAAAAAAAAAATAAATAAATAAATAAAATAAAAAAATAAAACAATCTGAGCCAGGTCAGAAAGCGGAGATCCCACTAGAACATTACTTTTTAAGTCTACAGATAACTTCTGCTATTTTAAAGAATTTCGGAGGTAAGAAGATCTAAATATATCGACTTTATTATCTTCAAATATCTGAGTAACAAGTTGCCGCAGGAACACTGCAAAGTTATATTATATCTTTTGGGAAGATCTTAACAGAATTTATTTTTTTTTTAATAAATTTTGGAGATTTTTTAAATATTAATCCTCTTCCCAATGGTGTGTAGTAAAGAGTCATGTCCCCGATCTTTCTCAAAGTAATGATATTTAGGAACGACTTTTTTGTACCCTTTCAAGGTATTTTCAGCAACTAAAAATTGAAGCAAAAATCCTTTAGAAAGAAGGGATACTAACTTCGTGGAAACATATGTATCTGAAGCCCAGCAAACATTTGGTAACCACATAAGTCTCTTTTTGCAATATAAGTTATGATAGGTCAAATTATTTCATAAAGCCTAAGGATTAGTCCCTATGGGTAGAATGACCTATACTAACAGCCATAATTTCTTTATGAAGCTTACCAAAAAATACCCTCCATTTGGGACGAATAAGGAAATTTTCTAAAATAAGATCCATTAAAAATTCAGTTAAAATCTCAAAAAATATCGGAAGGTGCAGAAATATGCGGGATATACGATATTTTGGACCCATATAGACAATTCAATATCAGGGGATAAAGGAAGCGAACTCCTTATTTTCAGACAATTCCATTGAAAAATGTGCCTAAAATCACAAAATAGCGGGAGGTATCATTATATGGGGGCTACAACAAAACGTTCATCTATACATACAATGTTTCGCCACCGGAGTTAGAACCCAAATTTTTAGACAAATCGATGGAAAAATGTGGCAAAAATCAACAAAATACCAAAATCGGTAGGTACCGTTATATGGGGGCTACAACAAAACGTGGACCTATACATACAATGTTTCGCCATACGAGCTAAAACTCATTATGTGAATTTTGAAGAGAACCGGACGTTATTACGGATTTTATTATCGTTTTGGTTATTCAAAATTCCGATCTGTACAATCTTTATAACAGATCTTGTATTTAGAAAATATTTAGATGTACCAAGTCTGAATGGAATCGGGTGTTCATTTTGCGTTTTATAAACTTCATGGATATTCAAAAGTTTGACCCTTTGTGGGTGAGGTACCAAAAGGAATTGGTCGATATATCCTATCTTCACACCTGACCTTGGGTTTATGAAAATATTGTGATGTGTGTAATTTGAAGGAAATTGGGCTCTTACATGACATTTTATAAGAGTTATAATTATTCCAAATTTTTACCCTTTGTGCGGGATGTACTTAATGGAGTGGATCAATATAGTCCATTTTCCCACCCGACACTGATGCAAATATTTGGATTTGCAAAGTTGAAGCAAAATCGGATTATCCTTTCCCTTTCAGTGCAGTAAAATATTTTCTTTGAAAATTTCGAATTTTTGTGGGGGTACCAGAAGGATGGACCGATTTTGCAAATACAAAAAGTATGTCTTCGGGCTAAGTAGTGTGAAAAATGATCAAGGCTGATCATAAGTCCCTAACAACCGGAGGCAATTTTTCAAAATGCTGATTCAAGTGACTGGCAGAGTCTTTTTCAAATATAGTCTATCATTGCTCCGTTCTGATTTTTCTTTCGCACAGAAACATTCTCAACTTCTACTGTTTAAAAAAAAAAAAAAAAAAAAAAAAAAAAAAAAAAAAAACAAGCAAAAAGCTGTAAGTTGCACCAGGCCGAACTTTGAGTCCCCTCGACCATTTGCAACCAATTTTCAAAAAAATAAAATTCGCTAAAAATTCTTTTATAATTTTAAAAATACCGAATGTAGCCTTTACATTAGGGTCTATACGCACCTGCATAGGCAACTTTTGTCATAAACCATTACAATATTTATATGCGAAACTTAAATAAAAAAATCGGTGAATAATGTAGCTGAAATCATAAAAATTGTATAGGCTGCAAAATCCATTACGAACTTCAAATACGAAATTTTAAACAATTCCGGCGAAGAGGTACCGCCATATGGGGGCTATACGAAGACATGGACCTACATGCGATATTTTTTGCCATAGATTATAGTACCCATTGAGATTTTCCAATACGAAATTTGAAACAAATCCGGTGAATAATGTAGCTAAAATCATTAAAATACCGTATATAGGGAGATACTTTTATATCGGAGCTATACGAAGACCTGGACCAGCATAGACAATTTTCTGTCAAAGGCCGTTGCATCCATTACGATCGTCAAATACCAAATTTGAAACAATTCCGCTGAATAATGTCACTGAAATCACCAAAATACCGAATATCGGGAGGTACCGCTATATGGGGACTATACCAAAAAGTGGACCTACATGACCCATTTTCAATATCAAACGTCCTGCAGACATAACATACATTTGAGTAAAATTCTATCAACCTTCCTCATTTCGTGCGGAAGCTAGAGTGATTTCCACAGACGGACCGACGGACGGACATCCCTAAATCAATATAGAATTTTATGCTGATCAAGAATATATATATTTAAAATGTATATTTTTTGGTATTACAAACGGAATAACAAACTTAATATACCCTCTATACTATGGTGGAGGGTATAACAAACCAACAAGGAAAATAAAAATAAATAAATTCATTAAAAAATGTTCACCTCTCCAAAATTATATAATATTGAATTACAATGAAGAAAATTACATTTTCTTGAATTTATGCTATATTTATGACCACCGATGTAGTTTGGACCCAATTTGATTTCTATGCAAAAAAATGTAATGGTAACTTTGGCAATTCAAAACTTATCCGCCCATAAAAAATTGAATAATCTTTTTCTCACTTCACTTCACCCCATTCTTCCTGCCTACAACAATCTCAAACCAAACCTTCACTTCTATATTTTTTCACAAAAAAAAAATTAATTTTCTTTTATATTTAAAAATAATAAACAGAACAAGCTTTTTTTCATCCTGACACCTACCCCAAAAAACAAATCAAAATTGTAATAAAAGGGAATACGAGTGGTGGGTGGTGTAAAATACAACACTACGTGTTTCTTTATTTTATTGCTAATTAATTAAATTTATTTTTCATTTCTTTGTTTTCATACAAAATAACTACAAATCATAAAAAAAACTATACACAAAAATATATAATACAAAAATGAACTGACTATGGACAAAGAAAAAACCAAAAAAAAAAAAAAACAAAAATTTAAAAATTATAAAAAAATAATAAATAATAATAAAAGAGAAAAAAAAACATTTTCAAATTATTAAAGGTGTGTATTTGGCGGTAGATTGCAACATGAAATCTGTGAATAGAAACAAACATGTAAAAAATGTCATTAATGTTTTATTCGGTTTCTGTTTTATTTTGGGGAGATTTTACGAGTCTATTTTTTTGATAATATTTAAGGAATTCAAATTTAAGCATTCAAAATAAATAGAACAGGCCAATAAATTAGAGAAAGAGAACTAGTGTAACTGTCATGAAAATATTTTTTTTAAAAGTGTGGGTATTGTAGTGTATGTGTAGTTTCCGGGAAATGTGGGTAGTGACAGGAAGAAAAAAGAAAAAAAATTAAAACCAATCCAAAAATAAAGGCAAATTCGATTAGTATTTCTACTTAGGAGAGATAGGCAACTACACCAAAAAATCAGAAAAAAAAATCATTCATTCAAACCAACTAAATAACCAACCAACCATCAAACCCATCAACCATCCAACATGTTGCATGATCTACGGCCAAAAACAGCCACTCTAATTTCAAGTTTTTTCAAATAAAATTTGTTTTTGTTGTTGTTTTGTTTCGAAATGAATTGAAATGATTTTTTAGAAATAAATATTAATAAAAATTAAAATACGTGTGCGTGGGTGTTTAAGTATGTATGTACGTGTGTATGTATGTATGTAGGTAATGTTTATAAAATGAACTAATACTAAGTGTTAGAAAATTATGATTATTTTTTCTTGTTGTTTCTTCTGGCCTCTACCACGCAAAATTATGACGTTAAGTACAAAAATAATTATTATATATACAAGAAATGTTTATATTTGGTTTATAATATAAATATGTGTTTTTGTTTTTTATTAACTAAATATCGATGAAACAAGGAAAAAGTACAAAAACAATGTTCAATGGTGTTAGGTGTGGTATGGATGGCTTAGTTAGTTAATCATAGCGAAAGTATATATTTTTTTCATAATTATAAGTGAGTTATTTGTTAGCATGCATTTGGAGAGGTGAAAATTATTCGAGATGCAGTGTGGGCGAAGCGAGGAAGTTCGACATGAGAAAATTTCATAAATAAATAAAAGAAAATATTTTTTCCGAGAACTCTATAAAATTAAAAAAAGATAAACGTAAGTTTTGTGCAATTCCCTAGGATATCATATTTCCCCTGATTTCGGGAAATATGTGAAAACTGTCATATCATTTTTTTTAATATCGAAATTAATATTTTAATCACTAATAAAAGTGATGAAGCATTAAAATCTTTTTTCTTTTCGCTTTAGACAAAAATGAGCAGTTTTTGAGATTAGCACAAAACTCTTGACGTTACTTCTGAAAATATTTTAAATAGTTCAGTTGCTTTATTGGAGTGAAGATCGAAAAAACCCAGTTCTCAGACTTCAAAAAACAAAAATAATAATAATAATAATAAAATATTAGAAAAATAAAATAAAAAATAAAAAAAATAAATAAAATTAGAAAAACTTATGGAAAAAATATTTTCGCTGAATCATTAAATCGTTACCAATTTTATTAAACTGTTAAAAATCGTGTGCCTCAGACACCTAAACTCCCGAAAATTCGTTATAAAATTTTTTCAGAAAAAGTCAATTTATCTATAAGAACTAGTAATAATTTAGAAATTAAATTAAAGTGCGCCCTATTTCGGCCGGGCCGAACGTTTAATACCATCCACATCTTTGAAGGAACTTGAAAAAAAAAAAAAACATTTCGTAAGAAATACCATTTAAATGAAACCCTTTATATCGGGGATATACGAAGACGAGATCCTACCTAAATAATTTTTTGTCATAGGCTGTAGTACCCCATAAGATCATCAAATACGAAGGGAGGTATCGTTATATGGGGACTATCCGAAAACGTGGAGATGCATAGGATTTTTTTGAGAATAGACTGCAGTACCGAATATGAGGAAGAATCGTTATATCGAGGAAGTACGAAAACCTGGACCTGCATAGCCAATTTTCTGTCACAGGCTGTAGTACCTATTAGGAACTTCAAATACGAAATTTCAAACAATTTTGGTAAATATTTTACCTAAAATCATTAAAATACCGAATATAGGGAGATACTGATATATGGGGCCCATGGGGGAAGACGAGGGCCAGCATAAGTATTTTTTTTATCATAGGCTGTAGTACCGATTTCGAACTTCAAATACGGTATTTGAAACAATTCCGTTGAGTAATGCCGCTAAAATCGTTAAAATACCGAATATGGGGAGGTATTGTTATATCGAGGCTGTACGAAAACATGGACCTGCATAGACAATTTTCTGCCTTAGGCTGTAGTATTCATTACGAACTTTAAACGCCAAATTTTAAACAATTCCGGTGAGTAATGCCGCTAAAATCATCAAAATACCGAATATCGGGATTTACTGACATATGGGGCTTATACGAAGACCAAGACCTGCATAGACAATTTTCTGGCGTAGACTTCAAAAACGAAATTTCAAAAAATTTCGGTGAATATTTTACCTAAAATTGTCAAAATACCGAATATAGGGAGGTACTGATATATGGGGTCTATACAAAGACCTGGATCTACATAGACAATTTTCTGGCGTAGACTGTAGTTCCCATTATGAACTCTAAATACGAAATTTGAATCAACTTCGGTGAATAATGTCGCTAAAATCATCAAAATACTGAATATGGGGAGATATCATTATTTTTTTTTCATAGGCTGTAGCATCCACTACGTATTCTGAATGCGAAATTTCAAACAACTCCGGTGAATAATATCCCTAAAATCGTCAAAATATCGAATATCGGGGAGTACCGTTGTATGTGGGATATACAATATCGTGGACCTACATAGACATTTCTCTTTTAGGGGGTAAAGTGCTTAGAAAGGACTTCTAGTATGGATTTACTTACATAGACAATACACTTCCAGGGGATAAAGTACTCAGAAGGAACTCCTTTTGTGGATTTTCAGAAAATTTCATTGAAAAATGTAGCTAAAATCTTCCAAATACCGAATTTCGTGGGGTACAGTAATATGGGGTCTATACGATATCGTCAACTGATACTTCGAACTTGACCTGCCTGCAGACAAAAGGCTGATCTGTGAACAATTTTAGCTTCCTATCTTTATTCGTTTTGACTCTAGCGTTATTACAACAGACGGACGGACGGAATTTTACGTGGATCAAGACTATATATACTTTGTTTTGTATAAAATTATTATTTCGATGAGTTGCAAACGGAATGATGAACTTAATATACCCTATATACTATATAGGGTATAATCGAGTTTTTCAAAAGAAATATTCACAGCAGAGAAGTGCATTGCAATCCTCCCAAATGGCAAGAATATTCTTGATACAGTACTATTTGTTAGACAAGCTCCACCTATTGTGATTGGGCCAGCTTAGTTGCCTGAGAAGCGTGAATTAAGGAGCATACTTTTAGGTGGCTCACTCTGTTTTGGCCCGATCAAAATTATGCTCATCAATTTTTACTTTCCAGTATTTCAGTATTAAATATTGTTGACCAATTGGTAGTCGCAGTCAAAATGGGTCTGACTGGTGTTCTCCCAGCAAAGAAGTTCGTCTTGAATTCGGAATGTGAATTTCAAGATAGTGTACTATATGTTAAAGAAGCACCATCTATTGTAATTGGGCAAGTTTTTTTCTTAAGAAGCGTGAGGTCCCGTAATGAGCATACCTTTTGGCGGTTCACTCTGATATGACCCGATCATAATTATGCTCATGAATTTACACTTCTTAGACAGCTATCCTTGCCATTAATAATAGATGGCGCTGTTATATTAGAAATGCTTGTCCAATGGCGTGTTATAGTCAAAATGGGTCTTATTGATGTTCTCCTAGCAGAAAAATATTTAGAAATCCTTCGTCTTAATTTCGAAATGTAAAACATTTTCCAGACATCGTTCTATATGTCATAGAAGCGCCATCTATTGTAATTGTGCAAGCGTAGTTGTTTGGAAAGAGTAAATTAATGAGCATACCTTTAGGCGTTTCGCTCTGTTTTGATCTCAGTAGATGACGTTGGTTTAATATTTTGTACAATATCATTAATATTCTCCACTTTTCAAACTCATGATGTTGAAAGTAACTAAACAATTCATACCGGAGTTCCCGTAATATGTTAGTAGTAGCAACGGTAAAAGAGAGACATCAGAATTTTGTTCTGATCGAAACCAATACTATCCTTGCCAAATTACACTAGAAGCGGCTTTAGTATTAGGACATGGAATTGTAGTTGGGAAGCAATAATTATTGAGCATACTTTGAGGCGATTCACCTTGATTTGGCTCGATTGCAATTATTTTTACAACTCAGACAAGTACCATTGCCATATTTCCGTAAACTGATCTGCTTGTCGCATTGCAGGGTTTATACTTGAGCATACTTTGAGGCGATTCACCTTGATTTGGCTCGATTGCAATTATTTTTACAACTCAGACAAGTACCATTGCCATATTTCCGTAAACTGATCTGCTTGTCGCATTGCAGGGTTTATACTTGTTTTATAATTTCCTTTTGCCTTGTTTACATAAAGAGTATACATAGTATTATCCGGGGGGTGCATAACATTCGGTTAATGGATTTTTGGATTATAAAATTTGTAAATTCGATTTTTCATAATCAATTTTCGATCCTGGACTTTTGTTCGACTTTCCATTTTTTATTCGCGCCAGAGGGTTTGCAAATGATTTACGAAAGAGACTCTGAGAGAACTAACACTAAACTTGCCTAATTGCATTAGATGGTGGTTTAGCATTAACAAAATTGGATGTGTAGTTGAGAAGCATGGATTATTGAGCATACATTGAGGCGGTTCACTTAGATTTGGCTCGATTGCAATTCTTTTACAACTCAGACAAGAATCCTTGTCATATTTCCATATATGGCGGTAAAACGGATCTGATTTTCACATTGCAGGGAAATACTTATTATTCTTACAACTCACAACCCATATTTCCATAAATGGCGGCAAAATCGTTGTTTTTTGCATTGCAGGAAAATTCTTTTTTTATAATTTTTCTCTTCCTTATTTATATGAAGCGTATATATGGTTGTGTCCAGGGGTACATGACATTCGGTTAATGGATTTGTGGCATAAAAAATCCAAAATTGGTAAATTCGATTTTTTATAATCGATTTTCGATCCGGAATTTTTGTTTGGAAGCATGAATTAATTGGCTTACTTTGAGGTGGTTCACTTTAGTTTGGCTCAATTGCAATTCTTTTTACAACGCAGACAACTATGCCTACAATATTTCCATAAACGCCGGTAAAAATTGATCTGCTTGTCGGAATGCAGGGAAATACTTATTTTAAAATTTCCACTTGCCTTATTTAATATATAGAGAATATGTATATGCGTATCTGGGGTACATAAGATTCGCTTAGGGGATTTTTAGCATAAAAAATTCTAAAATTTGTAAATTCGATTGTTCATAATCGATTTACGATCTTGGATTTTCGTTCGACTTTCCAATTTTACTCGCGCCAGAATGTATTCAAATGATTTTCGAGTTATTAATTTCAATTCTATACTATTTTAGAAGTATCCAGCGAAAATTTGAATAATTAGCGCTATCATCTGTAGATAGAAATTCGAATCAAAACCTTAACTTGATTCGAATCGACTTTGGTGACAAAAGTCGAAAAGAAAAATCGATTTTTCGATAATTTGACATCCTCGACTAATCTTGAAGTCAGATTTTTTTGCTGACACCAAATATTGAAAACTTATTAGTCAATTTTTTCTACATATCCTAGAAAGTTTCTTATACCCGATTTGATTTTAAATAACCGATAACTGCAAACGACTGGTTACCCATCTTCTTTCCACACCTTGTAAGCAACTGAACATTTTCATTTGATATTTTTATTTTTGTGACAAAATTTCATTTTTATTTCGTTTCAAGAAATACACTTTTTTTTGGAGGGAAAAAAATACAATAAATTCAGTTTTATACAAAAATAATTTTAAAAAAGTGACTATCGAGTAATCGTTTTTCGTTTTGGAGTTTGAAAATGAACTACATGTATGGATGAAAAAAATGGGTATGTGTGTGTGTGAGTGTATATATATGTATGTGTATAAAATAATTTAATTAACTTTGGATATTTTGCTTTTTTATATTAACTAAACTACATTGTTATGTGTTATTGGAAAAATATATTAAGTACTCGGTACTCGGTTAATGGTTACAGTAGTAGTCTATTGTTATTTTATATATTCTATTTAATTTGTTATTTGTTTAAATTGTTTTTGTTTTATTTGGGGATAAAAAGCCTCTGTACTAATGTTAAGCATGGCATTATTTCAATATGGGTGGGTCAGTTAACCGGTTTTATTGCAGTTTTGTATAATCAAATAACCGAGTTTTAAAATTCTATCTATGCAAACAAATACAAATAAAAATAAATACCAACTTAAAGTTGAATTAGTGATGCATATAAATTAAAAAAAAAAAATATTAAAAAAAATACTAATTAAAATTATTTATGAAAAAATACAAAATCTTATATACCATTACATACGTACATGTGTGTATGTATGTATTTGTGTGTATATACGAGATATAATAAATTACTAAAAAGTAAGGTTAAATTGGAAAATCTAAGGAACAACAACTTATTTAGATTCTGGGTTAGTAACCGCTTAGCGGAGGGGGAGAAAAGTAATTATGGTATTTGGGCGGGTAGTCTCTTTGTCTGTGTGTGTGTGAGGGTGGGTGGGTGTGTGTGTAGTTTAAGTGTTCAAACAAAGAAGAAAAAAAAAACAAAGCCTTTCTATAGCACCTTCTGTTCTGTTTCGATCTTAACCGAATCAATCGAATTGGCTATTGGAATTCAAATCCTTTCAAGGGGTGGTTCTTCGCAAAAATTACAACAAGTGAAGAGAGTGAAGCGAAGGAGGAGAGTAGTAGTAGTTTGGTGGGAAAGTAAACAAAAGACAATACCTAAGCGGATGTTATGGAATGTGGTGAGAATTTGTGCATGTGGTTAGCCATCAAGGGCCCATACTGTTGTTGTGTTGTTGTTGCATTCGTTTACGTTACGTGCCATTGTGTGTACGTTACGTTGCGTTACAATTCTTTTGTACTATACAAATATTTGTTTATTTCTTTTTTTGTTATTGTTTTAAATATATTTGTGTATGTGTGTGTGTTATGGTAATTATTATTCTAAAAAAATATTCTTGGAAAAAGAAAACTATTTTGATTTATTTGAATTTTTTGGTGTTGTCTGCTGTTAATAGTTTGATTCGTTTTTTTTGGCATATGTACCCACACACTGAAACAAGATCCTTGGGAAATTGCTCCTATACATGTGTGTGTACAACCTAAGCTAATATTGTATTGAAATGAGGGGGGTGGGTAATTTTTACAGAAAGTTTTTTCTTTTTGTCAAATATCCAATTCATGTCCTTCCATTTTTTCTCGATCATTTTTTTAAGGAGGTCATGTTTGTAGAGGACAATTTCTTAGTTAGCGTCTTTGCCATCTTTCCAAATATAAGACTCATTTTTTTTCTTATAAAAAATTTCGAGTTTTTTTTTTCTTTTTTGAGATTTTTGTTTCTATATCGTTAAACATTGGATGCTATAGAAAAGCCTACTTTAGCAATAATAACTTCCAAAATACTTTTTATCGCCACACTCTTGTTCGTTGCTGTACGTACTGGGATTGTTGACTTCCTTGCGATCGCATCTCTCACCAATGAAGCCTTCAGGACATCTGGAAAGATGAAAAGGGGAAAACATTAAAAATGAATTAAAAAACTTAAGGAAAAACAGACCTAAAAAAAAGAATATTTCTCCGAAGACCGAAACAAACGTGGATTAAAAAAATATATTTTTTTAAATTTTTTTTTTGTATTTGCAACTAACGTGGATTTTTTAAATAATTTTTTTTAAAGGAACAACCAACGTAAATTTTTTTAAATTATTATAATTTTTTTAAAGGAAGTTGTTGAAGTACCAACAAACGTGGATTTTTTAAATAATTATTTTTTGAAGTACCAACAAACGTGGATTTTTTAAAAAAATATTTTTTGAAGTACCAACAAACGTGGATTTTTTAAATAATTATTTTTTGAAGTACCAACAAACGTGGATTTTTTAAATAATTATTTTTTGAAGGAGCAACAAATGTGGATTTTTTAAAATAATTATTTTTTGAAGAAGCAACAAATGTGGATTTTTTAAATAATTATTTTTTGAAAGAGCAATAAACGTGGATTTTTTAAATAATTATTTTTTGAACGAGCAATAAACGTGGATTTTTTAAATAATTATTTTTCGAAGGAGCAATAAACGTGGATTTATTAAATAATTATTTTTTGTAGGAGCAACAAACGTGGATTTTTTAAATAATTATTTTTTGTGGGAGCAACAAACGTGGATTTTTTAAATAATTATTTTTCGAAGGAGCAACAAACGTGGATTTATTAAATAATTATTTTTTGTAGGAGCAACAAACGTGGATTTTTTAAATAATTATTTTTTGTGGGAGCAACAAACGTGGATTTTTTAAATAATTATTTTTTAAAGGAGCTACAAACGTGGATTTTTTAAATAATTATTTTTTAAAAGAGCTACAAACGTGGATTTTTTAAATAATAATGTTTTGAAGGAGCAACGAACGGGGATTTTTAAATAATTATTTTTTGAAGGAGCAACAAACGTGGATTTTTTAAATAATTATTTTTGCAGGAGCAACAAACGTGGATTTTTTAAATAATTATTTTTTGAAGGAGCAACAAACGTGGATTTTTTAAATAATTATTTTTGCAGGAGCAACAAACGTGGATTTTTTAAATAATTATTTTTTGAAGGAGCAACAAACGTGGCTTTTTAAATAATTATTTTTTGAAGGAGCAACAAACGTGGATTTTTTAAATAATTATTTTTGCAGGAGCAACAAACGTGGATTTTTTAAATAATTATTTTTGCAGGAGCAACAAACGTGGATTTTTTAAATAATAATGTTTTGAAGGAGCAACGAACGGGGATTTTTTAAATAATAATGTTTTGAAGGAGCAACGAACGGGGATTTTTTAAATAATTATTTTTTAAGGAGCAACAAACGGGGATTTTTTTAAAAAATATTTTTTGTAGGAGCAACAAATGGGGATTTTTTAAATAATTATTTTTTGAAGTTGCCACTAACTTGGATTTTTTAAATAAAATATTTTTTTGAAAGAGCAACAAACGTGGATTTTTTAAAAAGAATTTTTTGAAAGAGCAACTAATGGGGATTTTTTAAATAATTATTTTTTGAAAGAGCAACAAACGTGGATTTTTTAAAACGAATTTTTTGAAAGAGCAACAAACGTGGATTTTTTAAAGAGTATTTTTTGAAAGAGCAACGAATGTAGATTTTTTAAATAATTATTTTTTGAAGGACCTACAAACGGGAATTTTTTAAATAATTATTTCTTGAAGGAGCAACAAGCATGGATTTTTTAAATAATTATTTTTTGAAGGAGCAACAAACGGGGATTTTTAAATAATTATTTTTTGAAGGAGCAACAAACGGGGATTTTTTAAATAATTATTTTTTGAAGGAGCAACAAACGGGGATTTTTTAAATAATTATTTTTTGAAGGAGCAACAAACGGGGATTTTTTAAATAATTATTTTTTGAAGGAGCAACAAACGGGGATTTTTTAAATAATTACTTTCTGAAGGAGCAACAAACGGGGATTTTTTAAAAAAATATTTTTTTTTTAATTTTTTAAGGTTGATCAGATTTTTTTTGACTTACATGCACGAATAGGAACTGATTTCAGAGAAGAACTTGCAGGTTCCACCATTGAAACAAAACTCAGAGGCATCATCGGGGCAGGTGTTGCCAGCACCTCGGGGATTTGGATCAAAGCGTTGTACGACTAAACGAAACAAAACAAAAATATAAAATCAATTAATTTTATATTTGGTTAAAAAAATAACTTCTCATGGAAATGGTGTAGACACCCATGAGAATCCAACATACCTGGATACGCTTTGATGACAATGGTTCTGCGTTCTATATTTCGATTAACCTTGTTTTTTGCTCGACACTCATAACGACCCGCATCAGAGGTATTGAACGAACGTATAATAAGTTCAGATCTCTTCCTAAGAAAAGCAAAGAAAAAAATATTAATTAAAAAAAATGAGATCATTTTAAATTATTTTTTGGGGATGTCAAAAGTTATTTGAGTATTTTTTTAGATCCCTAATTTTTAATGAAAAATGGTTGTGATGTTGTTTGACCTACTTATAGTGTATAAACTGATACAGTTTACGATTTCGATTTATTGATCGATGATCCTTAAACCATGTCACTTTGGGTGGCGGCCTGCCCGTCACCTTACACACAATCCGCAGCTCTTGCCCGTTTTCCACCGTCCGATTGCTGGCTGATATTGATCTTATGGAAGCGAGCTGTGCTGTAAAGAAACAAGAACAAAATGCATAACGGGTAATCAGTGTAAGTTGATTTTGTGGGGGGTGGGTTAGAGAGGTTTAAAAATAAGGATACATAAAACAAGTTAAAAATATCATCAGTCAGTTTTGCCGACAGATGTATACTCTCAGCCAATGTTCGATTATTGAAATATATTTCGACTTTTGTTATGATTATTTAAATTGGGCATGGGAGAATATTGTCCATTTGCTATCGGACCTTATAAATATGATATACAGGATGAAATGAAAAAACTGCAACCAAATTCAGACTGATGTCATTTCTAAGCCACAACGAAAAATGGCTCGTGAGCTGAACATATCGCAATATTCCATTCGGCAAATTTTGAAAAATGAGCTCGGGGTAAAGCCATTGAAATTTCAAAAAGTACAAGAATTTAGACCGCAACAGAAGGAAAATAGACTCAAAAGAGCTAAAGAGTTGCTTCGCTTGGCCGAAAGTGGTGAACTGCCGAATTTGGTTTTCTCCGTTCGTTGTCCTGCAATTTGTAAAAAAAAAAAAAACAAAAAGATCACCTTGGACATTCCAACAGGACTCAGCACCATCGCACTCAGCACCTGCCAAGAATGCTTACAAAATGAGGTTCCTCGCTTCATTTCTACCGCAGAACAGTATTCGGGCAACGTGTGGCGGTTTCATTGGCAGTTTGAAGGCCATAATTCATGCCAAAGGTGACTAATTCGAACAAATCTAAATTTATTCTAAAATTTGATGCTACTTCCGACATTTTTATACTCTCCACCATAGTATGGGGGGTCAAATGGGTCATGTAGGTCCACGACTTCGTATAGCTCCGATATAACGGTACCTCCCTATAGACGATATTTTGATGATTTTAGCTACATTTTTCACCATTTATTTCAAGTTTCGAATTTGGTAATGATTTATGAGAAACAATGCCTATGTGGGTCCACGTCGTATAGACACCAAACATAACGGCTATATGTTTGGTATTTTTAAAATTTTAACAGAATTTTTTGGGGATTTTATTTCCAAATTCGTTCCAAATGGTGGAGGATATTCAAAGTTCGGCCCAGCCGAACTTACTGCTTCTTAACTTGTTTTATATCACCCGGTATACCCTCTCTAGCCATACGGCTGGGGGTATAACTAGAATCGAAACTACACCCCAAGGAAGCCATTGTTTGCCTTCCTCGCCTCTACAATTATTGCTTCGAATTGGATAGAGAATCGTAACTAAATTCAAAGAATAAGGTTATCCTTTACTTTGAAATTTTGGCTTAACTCTAGTTTAGTGAAAAACAAAGTCGGGGTTCAGGACTTTCAGTTTAGTAAAAAACAAAGTTCGGGTTCAGGACCCCGACTAGACCCGGATCCAATTACCCGATATAGACAATATCGGTATAGGAAAGCTTATGAAAATACCTATCCAACAAGTGGTCACATGTTCACAGGTTCGGAAGTTATAGTCAAATTATCGATTTTTTGGACCCATATTTTTTGTAAAAACCCCAAAAAGTCCAAAAAGGGTCCATTATGGGGGTCAACAAAATTGATGCGAAATTATAGCTGACACTCTTAACTTTCCAAAATGCTACAATTTGTTCAAATACCTTTTTTCCGGAATCAGGGTAAAAATACCTACCTCTGGAAACAATTTCGAAAAAATCGAAGAGTTTTACTAAACGAGAGTTGTTCCCTCGTTTCAAAATAGAAACAAATTCCAAAGCCACACTAAAATTCTGCCGCCGTCGTCCCTAATCGACCTTTATACTTTGAAATATCATAGCGAGCGAACAAAAAAAGTCCCCCAAACATTTTTTCATAGGTCTTCTCCTTCTAGAATTTTTTCAATAATCGCAGAGCTCCCACATTTGGCCTCTCGACATTAAACCATAAAAAATAAATAACATTTTATGACTCATATTTCGAGATAATAAAATTTATATGGCTCATTTAATTATGACATTTATCAGATTTATAGAAAAATCAATACAAGGTTGCCAAATATCGTCGAATAAAAAAAAAATCGGAAAAAAATAACCGATTAAACATTTCACGAGAACAGGAGCCTGTGGCGGCTAGCTAGCATCACAGAATGATAAAAATGCGTTAAGTGTGACGCATAGCGAAGATGCTTTTAATTTCGCAGCGTGCATATATCCGTGTGTATGAGTGTATGCCGAGACACTTACGATATACCCAAAAGTGAGGCGTCACGGTGTTTATTATCAACGCAGTATAACTTTTAATTTATGACTATGGAATGCGTTTGATTTTTGCTATCAGCTGCTGCTGTGGTTGCTTCTGTACTCGGGCCTGCGGAGCAAGAGATTTACTGTGACGTAAGAAACTTCTGCTGATGAGCTGATTAAATTGTCACGTTGGACCTGATGGCTAGGCATGAATTTTTCTGTTTAATTCTTATCATCATCGCGACAAGCAGCAACTTTTTGATACAAAACAAAAATATTCCAAAATTTGTTGTTGAGACAGATGCAAAACGTAATCAACTAATCAAATATAAAGCGTTCTCTTAACAGGAATTCTGGTGATATGGATGGATGACGGCCTGCCTGCCTGGCTGTCTGACTGGCTGACTGATGGCCGGCATGGATGGATGTATGATTTAGATGAGAGAAACCATCAAAACAACTTATTTTTATTCATCGCTCTTCGCCGTTTCATTTTTTGTTGCTGCTGCTGTTTTTTTGAGAAACATCATTTAACGTAACGTCAGGTTGGTAAACATGTCTATCACTCGGCTCGACAATAAATACATCACAAAAAGCGACAGACGAAATTAAGAGTAACCACCAGACAAATGAACTGAAGAAAAATCTGCCAACAATATCAGCACCATCATCATCAGCATCATCAAGAAAAGCAGAACAAAATCAACAGCAATAACAAAAACAACAATATTATCGTTATCATTGCCAGCATCGGGCCAATGCAGTCCCAGGCAGACGAAAAAAAAAAATAACACACAGAGATCGGCTTTGTGGAGCTTTGCAAATCAACATAAATGATATTTTTGTGGCGTTTTAAAGTGCACACAAAACGAAATCATCATCATCCGAATGAGTTTCGAGGAGGATATCTGTTTATGCGATTATGTGGAGATATGTGTGTGTGTGTACAACAAAGTTTTAAACAAAGCCCGAATGTAAACAGAGCAGCTCAAATTGAGTTGGCGAAAGTGGTGGGTGTCCTTGGGTTACTAGTTCCAAGTAAGCTTTGGTACTAAGCCGTAATAGTAATCGTTTTCGGATGGAGGTAAAAAAAAATCGAAAGTAAAACCAGTGAGAAAAGGTCAAAAGTCGGGCGGGGCCGACTATATGATACCCTACACCTCTATGCGTATTTAGTAGAGCTCCCGTAACAAAAAAGTTTAAATTGGGAATTTAAGTGAAGTAGATCATACCAACTATAGCGCATGATATGACTTCGATAAGGATGACATTAACAACATTTTTTGGAGCAATAGGGACTGGACCTGGGTTTCACCAAATGGTAAAATTCGTTTGAATATGAACAAATCTATTCAATTTGGGCTGATATTACATATAGGGTGAGTAATAATCGTAAAATCGGATGAAGATGTCGATATCGAAACTATATAAAAATCTGAACCGATCTCGCTAAAACATGGCAGAGGTAATTTCGAGCAGTATCTGATGCCCGGTATCAAATATAATTGTTGTGGAGTGCATATGACGCATCTAAGGGACTTCAACATCAAATCGGATGAAACATATATATGAGAGCTATAGCCATAACTGTACCGATTTTCACAAAATTTGAAGAACTTGTTTTTACGATGAATTCAGCCGAAATTGCCAAAATTCAGTCCATTTGGTCTGATATTAGGCATTTGGTGCACAAAAAACCTGATAACGGATAAAGATATATATGTGGGATCTAGGATATAGATCTAAACCGATCTCTATAAAATTTGTCATACGTATTTTCGAGCAGTATCTAATGCCCGTTACCAAATATAATTTTTGTGGTGTATATTACGCATGTGTAGGACTTTAGCACCAAATCCGATAAAACATATATACAGGGTGAGATGAAACAAGTTAAAAAGCTGTAAGTTCGGAAAAGCTGTAAGCCCTCCACCATTTGGAACGAATTAGGCAATTTTCAAAAAAATAAAATCCCTAAAAATTCTGTTAAAACTTTAAAAAACCGAATATTGCCGTTATATTGGGGTCTATACGACGTGGACCTACATAGGTATTGCTTTTCATAAGTCATTACCATATTCAAATTCGAAATAAACGGTCAATAATGTAGCTAAAATCATCAAAATATCTTATATAGGGAGGTACGTTATATCATCAAAATATTTTATATAGGGAGGTACCGTTATATCGGAGCTGTGCGAAGACCTGGACCAGCAAAGACAATTTTCTGTCACAGGCCGTAGCATCCATTACGAACTTCAAATACGACATCACAAATAATTTCGGTGAGTATTGTGCCTAAAATCGCCAAAATGCCGAATATAGGGAGGTACTGATATATGGTGCCTATACGCAGACCTGGACCTGCACAGAGAATTTTCTGTCACAGGCTGTAGCATCCATTACGAACTCTAAATACGTAATTTGAAACTACTCCGGTAAATAATGACGCTAAAATCATCAAAAGACCGAATATAGGGAGGTACCGTTATATGGGGGTTATACGAAGACGGGAACCTGCACAGACAATTTTCTGTCCTAGGCTGTAGTATCCATATGGGACTTCAAATACCAAATTTTAAATAATTCCGGTGAATAATGTCGCTAAAATCATCAAAATACCGAATGTAGGGAGGTACCGTCATATGGGGCCTATACGAAGACGTGGACCGGCACAGACAATTTTCTGTCCTAGGCTGTAGTATCCATTTTGAACTTCAAACACCAAAATTGAAACAATTCTGGTGAATAATGACGCTAAAATCATCAAAATACCGAATATAGGGAGGTACCGTTATATGGGGCCTATACGAAGACGTGGACCGGCACAGACAATTTTCTGTCCTAGGCTGTAGTATCCATTTTGAACTTCAAATACCAAAATTGAAACAATTCCAGTGAATAATGTCGCTAAAATCATCAAAATACCGAATATAGGGAGGTACCGTTATATGGGGCCTATACGAAGTCCTGGACCTTTATAGACAATTTTCTGCCCTAGGCTGTAGTATCCATTTTGAACTTCAAATACCAAATTTGAAACAATTCCGGTGAATAATGTAGCTAAAATTATCAAAATACCGAATATCGGGACGTACCTTTATATGGGGGTTATATGAAAACGTGGACCTACATAGCCCATTTACGAGCTTAACCTGCCTACTGGCAAGAAAAACATGTGTGCAAAATTTTAGCCTTGTATCTCAATTCGTTCGAAAGATAGTGTGATTACAACAGAGGGACAGACAGACAGAAAGACGGACAGACAGATGGACAGACGGACAGACATACAGACAGACAGACGGACATCGCTATATCTTAGAATTTGCGCTGATCAAGAAATTAGAATTTTACGCTGATCAAGAATATATACAAACGGAATGACAAACTTAATATACCCTGCATAGAATGGTGAAGGGTATAATAAAATTAATTTATAATTGCTGATTATGAAACACCTGATATATTTTAGGGTTCATTAGGTCTGTACTTTTTTACACATTTATCTTGAAAAATAAACCGGTCTTCTTAATCGCAAAACAATTAAAATTCTGAACATTTAGTGACTTCTAAACAACTGACATATTATGGGGTTCCCTAGGTGGGCTAATCGTTCGATGAATCGACAGCAAAATAATTTTTACTCTACGAAAATTATATTAAAACCCAATTTTTTCATCTCTTTCCAGGTAAGACCTTGCTGTGGTTGTCAAATTTTCCCGATGGTGACCTAAACTGACTTGAGGAGTATCTCCCTTAGTTCCATGCCCAATTGGCCCATTGTTCCTTGAGATGCTCTCAAGGGAAGTGTGTGTGTGTGAGTGTATGAGTTATTGTTATCCCACTGTAAGCTGCTGGCTGGCGGTTACCTTTGGGTTTTGTAAACTTTTGTGTGCGCCAAGAAAGAATCATGTGAATTGTTTTTTTCTTCAACTTAGTCTCCCCAGTCGTTTGCAAGGTGAGTTATGGGGGCGTGTGAACAAGCAAGCATAAGAGAGATAAATATGTTGATAAGGCTACTCTGTTTGCTCCTTACCTTGTGCAGGCAGGCAACACAAATATAAACAATTTCATATCAAACAAAAAACAGCAACAACAACAAATTGCACTGGGGCCACTCTAGCCCCCTCCTCCTCCCCCTCTATACGTTTTGTAGCAAAGTACATAGAATGTGCCGCCACTGTGGTGGGTGGTGATTCACAAATGGCTTATGTATCATACACTCACTGTACGCAGCAGTCATCATCATCAGCAGCACCACACCGCCCCCTCCTCCTCCAAAAAAATAAGTAATGTCGAAAAAAAAAAACGATCAACATAAAGTAGAATAGATTCCTATAAATAACATGTCTAATTGCAGCCACTAGAAACCAAAATTTTACTTAGACGGACAGAGGAGCAGAAGTAGGAGGTGGGAGATACAACACTAAGTGTTTAAAAACTATTCGATCAATTCTCAGAAGGTGTTCGATCAGTTTGCCATTCTGCCCGATATCGAACAGATCAATGCCATGCCATCCCACTCATGTGGGTAAGGGTATGTGTGCGAACACACATTTGGTTTATATCCAGATTTTTCGTCTGTTCGTCAGTATGGCAATTTTTACATTGAAATGATTTGGTAATACCCCACCATTCCCCCTCATTGTCCGATCGAAGTGATGATTAATTTCATTGCTTTTACGAATTTGAAGAAACATTTTAAATGTAATCAATTGTGAGGTGAATTAAATTGCCAATTTCCAATGGCCATAAATAAAAAGTTGGTTGGAAATCGGTAAAATCCCCTAAAAACAAAAAAAAAAAAAACAAATTGAAAAATTAGGATTGAGGGGGGAGGGAGGTAGGAGATATGAAATAAATTTTATTTTTCTAACAGATGGCACAAGTCCATGATTTAAATGATGGAAAAACTACAGAACATCCTAAAATGAAAAAAATACAATAACAACATTTGGGCGCCACCAAGATGCAGGAGTGTAAAATAGATTGACGGCTTGATACACCCAGAGAAGGGCCTGATTTGAAATATAAATTTTCGAAAAATTTCAATCGTTTCGAGATGACTCAATTCTCCCACATGACTCTGGCAGAAAAACATAATAGAATGAACTTAGGTGATAGAGAGTCCTATAGCGGCGAATCCTCACAGTACTTCGTTAAAATGGAACTGGACGGCGTTGGAGTTAAGTTACAATCATTAATGCTAACAATGGAATTTCTAAATGAAAAAATATCTAGAACTCAACCAGTGTGATAAGAAATGTGCTCAAGTTAATGCGAAATTGCCAGTTTATTGGTATATAATCTGCCGAAGCGGAGAGAATTAGGATGTGAGAAATTTTACTAATAGCCAACGGAATATGTCCAATAGAATTCAGCCAGATCGAGGTATCTATGAGGCTTTCACACAAACAGGCTTTCACGCCATCAAACAGCAAAGGAATATTCTCAAATTATTGAAAAACACATAGTTTGATGATAATAGAAACAAGTAAAAAGCAGTAAGTTCGGCCGGGCCGAACGTTGAATACCCTCCACCATTTGGAACGAATTAGAAAATTTTCAAAAAAATTAAATCCAATAAAAATTCTTTTAAAATCTTTAAAATATCTAATAAAGGAAGGTGCCGATATATGAGGGGATATACGATATTGTGGACCTATAAAGACAAATCTATATCTGCGTGTAAAGTACTCACAAGGAACTCCTTGTATGGATTTTCAGATAATTCCATTGGAAAAAGTGGCTAAAATCATCAAAATACCGAATATAGGGGAGTACCGTTATATGGGGGCTATACGATATCGTGTACCGATATAGCCCATCTTCGAACTTGACCTGCCTGCAGACAAAAGAGAGATCTGTGCAAAATTTTAGCTTCCTATCTTAATTCGTTTAGACTGTAGCGTGACTACAACAGACGGACGGGCTAAATCGTCTTAGAATTTTACGCTGATCAAGAATATATATACTTTGTTGGGTCTAAAATGATTATTTCGATGAGTTACAAACGGAATGACGAACTTAATATACCCTCCATACCTTTTTTGGTGTAGGGTATAAAAGTATATATTGTCCAACGTGGAAGAATTAGAATGGGGAAAAGAAGTACTTTCAGGACAACAGTTTATAACAACGGAATTCCTAATGCCATCATTTCCGGCGAATTAAGAAGACAGACAGTGGATTATGTTAAGGAAAAGAAGGATTTTTACAAAGTGCCTAGGAATGAGACCGACAATAGATAACACGGAAATAAGAGCCCATGGAACATCTACAAGGGAATTCAGCCGGATGAAAATTTCATTAAAATGTTTGTGAAGAGAAGAAACACAGTTGGGACAATTAGGATATATGAAAAAGAATTTTTTTTCTCGTCCAAATGCGGAAAGATCGAGTTTCAGGCCCTAGGTCTCTTTGGGCCAATGTCGATTTAGGACATTTGGAGTCGATCTATGATTTTCCATCTGTCTGGCTAGTGCGTACGATGAATCTCGAAGGAAGTATCCGAAAAATGGTACATCGTAATATTATTGTTAAAATTAGATCGAATTCGGAGATGGGCAAATCGGTAGAAAGCAGCATTCGAATTTGTGCAAACTTTGCAAATCTCAATTTTTTTGTCAGTGCTAGGTCAGGGGCTAAAATAAAAAATATCGGCTCACTCATGTAAGGACCCCTACAACAAAGGGTCAAAATTTGGAATAATTATAACGCATATAAAATGCCAAATAAGGGCCTAATTGTCTTCAAATTTCATACATTCCAATATTTTTATCAACACAAGATCTGATGTGAAGATGGAATATATCGGTAAACTCCTTCCGGTACCTTCTCAACAACGCGTCAAAATTTAGAATTATTACATCTCTCATAAAATACGAAATAACCATCAGATTCTCTTCAAATTTTATGTATTGCAATATTTTTACTAACCTATGTTCCGGTGTTAAAATGATAGATATCGATTAACCCCTTCTGTTACAATTCTGTCAAAGGGTCAAGATTTTAAATAATCGTAATTTAAGTCAAAAAATAGTTCATAACTTATTTTATATTAAAAATTGTTTTATATTTTATTCCTTCACGAATCATTAAAGCTAAAACCCTTGAGATATTCTCTGGATGGAAAGCATTTGGGGTCTTCTATAGACAACATTCCCTTTAGGTACATAGAAAACGCCTGTCGACTTCTGCAGACATAAGGTCGTTGAGATTCTTATATATAAAGAAAGTTAGAGGCCTTTCATTGATAGGAGACATAAGGTCGTTGAGATTCTTATATATAAAGAAAGTTAGAGGTCTTTCATTAATAGGAGACCCTTGAGGAAAGAAAATAATCTTAAGGGTTTCTGCACAAAAGCCCTTGGAGTTTCATATATAACAGAGACTGGATGCTTTGAGATAGAAGGCTAAAATTTTGCACACGTGTTTATTTTGCCAGTAGGCAGGTTAAGTTCGTAAATGGGCCACGTAGTTCCACGTTTTCATATAGCCCCATATAACGATACCTCCCGATATTCGGTATTTTGATGATTTTAGCGACACTATTCACCGGAATTGTTTCAAATTTGGTATTTGAAGTTCGTAATGGATACTACAGCCTATGACAGAAAATTGTCTACACAGGTCCAGGTCTTCTTATAGGTCCCATATATCAGTACCTCCCTATATTCGGTATTTTGATGATTATAGGTACAATACTCACCGGAATTGTTTCAAATTTGGTATTTGAAGTTAAAAATGGATAGTACCGCCTAAGATAGAAAATTGTCTGTGCAGGTCCAAGTCTTCGTATAGCCCCCATATAATGATACCTCCCTATATTCGGTATTTTGACGATTTTAGGTGCAATACTCACCGAAATTGTTTGAGATGTCGTATTTGAAGTTCGTAATGGATGCTACAGATTGTGACAGAAAATTGTCTATGCAGGTCCAGGTCTTCGTATAGCTGCGATATAATGGTTTCTCCCTATATACGATTTGATTGATGATTTTAGCTACATTATTCACTGTTTATTTCAAGTTTCGAATTTTAATATGGTAATGGCTTATGACAAACAAAGCCTATGTAGGTTCACGTCGTAGAGACCCCATAATAATGGATATATTCGGTATTTTTAAGATTTTAACAGAATTTTTAACGGATTTTATTTTTTTGAAATTTTCCAAATTCGTTCCAACTGGTGGAGGGTATTAAAAGTTCGGCTCAGTTGAACTTACTGCTTCTTAACTTGTTATTTTTAGGGAATTTTGTTTAAAAAACTAAAACAACTTTTTCATATAAAATGTACAAAAATATTAAAAACAAAAATTACGGAGGAGGTATGGGGCCTGAGCCAGCATAGGTCCCAGCCTAAATATTTTTCTATTAAATTTGTATTTTAGGAACATTTTTATTGAACCTGTAAACCTAAGCTGTCAACGTATTTAGGGCTCCCTCAAAAATTTTAATTTTTTAGATACACCCCGCAAAATTGTTTCGAAAGAAATTTCTAGCTACGTCCTGAGTTAATCCCAATATTTTTTTTCTTGAACCTACAATTCTTTAGTTTTCGATATTTTCTTTCAAGGAAACCTTTTGGCGGCGCCCAATCAGTCAAAAAAAAGTTCGAAAATGAAATGTACACAAAATGTTAAATAAAATAACCATTTTGGAGGAGGCCTGGGCCAAATCCAGTGTACGCGTCTGTCTGTCCATCAAATCTCTGTTTCAAAAAAATATTCATTGAACATATAACAATCTAGCGGTTTTCTAGTATTGTCTTTCAAAGAAAACCATTTTGGTGGCGCCAATCAGACAAAAAAATCTTTTTCATATAAAATTATAAAAAATAACCATTTTGGAGGAAGCCTGGGCCCAGATAGAGTACGTCCCTGCCTTGAGTTATTCTCCCTCCGAGAATTTTTTTTTTTTTTTAAAACTTATTTTCTTTTTTGATTTAGACAACCACCATCCGAAATGGTTTCGAAAGGCATTTCCAGTTACGTCTATGTCCTGAGGAATTCCCAATTTTTCTGGTGGACCTTTGGTCCTTAAACCCTGCCATTTTTCCTTTCAAGGATCATTCAAGGCTACAATGCTGAAATTTATGTACCCAATCAGCCAAAAAAGGCCTTTTTCATATAAAATTATAAGAAAATAACCATTTTGGAGGAAGCCTGGGCCCAGCTAGAGTACGTCCCTACCTTGAGTTATTCTCCCTTCGAGAATTTTCCTTAAGAAAACTCATTTTCTTTTCATTTTCACCATCCGAAATGGTTTCGAAAGGCCTTTCCAGTTACGTCTATGTCCTGAGGAATTCCCCTTTTTTTCTGGTGGACCTTTGGTTGAGTTGTACCCTGCCATTTTTCCTTTCAAGGATCAATTCTGAAATTTTTGTACCCAATCACTATAATTCTGAAATTTTTGTACCCAATCAGCCAAAAAAAAAGTCTTTTTCATATAAAATGATAAAAAATAACCATTTTGGAGGAAGCCTGGGCCCAGCTAGAGTACGTCCCTACCTTGAGTTATTCTCCCTCCGAGAATTTTCTTTAAAAACAAAAAAACTCATTTTCTTTGTTGATTTTGACAACCACCATCCGAAATGGTTTCGAAAGGAATTTCCAGCTACGTCGATGTCCTGAGGAATTCCCGAAAATTTTCTGGAGGAACTCTAAACCAACAAACCTGCTGTTTTCGAGTATTTTCTATCAAGGATCATGTAAAGCTGCAATTCTGACATTTATGTTAATCCAGTTGCCGTAAAACTTACCTCTCCAATGTGGCCTAGAAGAAATGCGGTATTTTGTTTTCATTTTCTGTTTTAATTTCAATGTCAATAAAACAAATGTAGCAAATAATTATCTTTCACACTCACAATGTACCTGCAGCTGCCCAGCCCCAGCTTAGCCTAACCACCACCCAGTTAAAATTTACAACGTCACCACCAACTGATTATCATTTTTTGTTGTTTTTTGCTGGAGGAGACGACAAATACGAGTATCGCATCGCTTGGAATACAAAGTGTTTGGATGATAGTTTTATAATGGCTACACGTAGTATGGACTACGTTGTAGATAAGTCGGATGGATTCATGGTCTCCCCCGCATTTTTTTTGTAAACCCAGATGTTGGGAGGGGAAGGCGGGGTATGGTGTCTAGTACACAAAAATTTTGCCGCATAATCTTTGTTTTTTCTTGGGAACTTTAATCTTTGTGGATGTCATGCGAAGCAGGGCAGGTAAAGGGGGTGGGGGCACCATGAGACGACCGTGGGACAAGTGGCGGTGTATGGTGGTAGATCACAAACAAATCCAACGAAACAAAGAGACAAACAAACAGACAAACAGACACACTTGCTGTTTGTTTGTTTCATGTTAAAAATTTCTCTTGTTTGATTTTGTGTAATGTGTGATAGCAACCATCCAACCGAGCAGCCAACCAGTGAACCACCTCAACATCGGCAAGGTGAGCGTGAGAGTGTGTCGTTTCAAAGACGACAACGACACAAAAAAAAGAGCTCCCCATCAGCCGGCAGCAGCACCATCTGTAAGGTACCTTAAAAATCTCTGCATAAACCAAGTGCGCCGCGCATAGCCGTTGTGTCCAACGTGAGTGTGTCGTCAGCCCCCCAGCTACACCTCCCCCCTCCTCTCTCTATGTCTTTGTATATGTGTGCCACAGTTAGTTTTACTTCTGTTTATATTTTTCTCACGGTGATAACATTATTTGTGTGCGCAAAGCTGGTTTTGCAGCTTCTTAAAAAAGAAGCGACACTCACTCACTCACTCACCAAAAAGTTGACATACTCTTTTTCGCCGGTCTCGTATGTTATCTTTTGGTTTGGACTTCTGGATGTGCAGTGTTGTTGGAGTTGGTGTTGCTGTTGTTGATTTACGTGGTGACTCTGTTTGTTGTCATCGTCATTGTTGCTGCTGTTTCTGCTGTTGCTGCTTCTGGGGGCTGCTGCCGCTGCCGGTGCTCCCAGATTGTCTTGAACAATTGCCTTAACCGCCAACAAAAAAAAAAGACAAAGACACTATGACTGCACAGTGTTCGGACAAAAAATCATTTTTTTGTTTTTGTTGTCAAAGGTTAAGAATTTCTCTCTCTCTCTCTCTCTCGCTCTCGTGATAAGTACCTGTCACTGCCTTTGCACAATGATAATAATTTTTCCATTTGCATTGTTTTCTTTTGGCAACATTGTCTAAGGCCCAGCTGACGACAGGGTGAGCCGAATTGACCTCTGTTATCAGCACGTGCTATTTTTTTCTTTTTTTGATAAATTGTTTTTTAAACAAAGAAAGAATTGTGCAAAAATTGAACTTGAGCTGCGAAAAAAAAGAGTTCAATTTCAAGGACAGCAGATTTTTGCAAACACAATCCCAGGGAGGTGTCAAACATCAGGTGAAGCGGTGGGGGGTTAAAATATTTTAAACGTGATGTGGGTAATCACTTTTGACAGAGAAAAAAAAAACAATTTAAAGGCTAACCACGAAAGAAATCGGGGGAAAAAGTGGAATTGTGAAAAACCCAAAATCCGCGGAATCTTATGCAGCCTTTGAGGTCGTCTATACTCTTGTCAAAAAAAAGGAATGTAAATACCAAAGTGATGAAAAGAGAAGGGAGAAAAAGAGGTTTTGTGTAAATCCAAATTTGGCGGAATCTTCTTTAGATATAAAGTCTGTGGGGCCTTTTCTATGTAGAAGACCTTGGATATAGCCCTAGAGGGCGCCCATAAATAAAAGATCCCAGAAATCTAAAGAATATTAAATATTCTTGATAACTTTTGGGATAAAAGGCCTTTAAGGCCTCCCAAAAATTTTTTTGAGGACTTCTGAAAGTATTCTTAAAATAGAAGTCCTTTAAAGGTTCTTTCTATAGAGAGAATATTCCTCAGGCGGAATATGAAACAGACGACCTTAGAAATTTTCTATTGAAAATATTCTCCGGATAGAGAAGCCCTAAACTCCTTTCAAGATAGAAGACCTATAAGATAGAAGACCTTTTTGGGCAAAATGTCCCTGAGGTCTCCTATAGATAAAAGATTTTTGAGGATTTCCTGAACACAAAAGACTATTGAAGTATTTTTAAAATAGAAGTCCTTTAAAGGTCCTTTCTATAGGAAGAATATGAAAAAAAATTGAAGGCTACTATAAACAGAAGACCATGGAAATTTTCTATGGCAAATATTCTCCAGATAAAGAAGCCCTAAATTATTTTCAAGATAGATAACCTATAAGGTCATCCTTGCACTCTTACATAAATAAAAGAAGACTTTTTTTGCGCAAAATTTCTCTGCGACCTCCTATAGATAAAAGATTTTTGAAGATTTCTGAACATAAAAGACTATAGATGTATTCTTAAAAAAGAAGTCCTTTAAATGTCCTTTCTATAGACAAAATGTACCTTGGGTCTTCTATAGATAGAGAACACTTAGGAGCTACTTTAAAAGGGAAGCTCTGTGAAATGTTTTAAGAGGACATTTTCTCCACACTGAAGGACCCTATATTCTTCGGACCTTCCTTAAATAGAAGAACCTTGAGGTATTTTGATATAAGACCGTTGATGTCTTCTGTAGCCAAATAATCTTTGAGGTCTGCTATGAAAAGAGCTTAACTTTGGGGTCCTCATATAAAAGACCATTCTGAGCCTATAAGATCTCTTAAAAATAAAAGATCTTTGAGGTCGTATAGAAATAGAAATGATGGAAGAAGACATAGCAGATTTGGAAGAAAGTGGACGCAAGAAAACAGCAACATCAGCAGAAATGGTTCGAAAAGCAAATAAGCGACTTGATAGAAACCCTCGTCGCAGTGGCCGAAGAATGGCTTGTGAGATGTTCGCAATATTCCATTCGGCAAAAATTGAAAAATGAGCTCGGGGTAAAACCGTTGAAATTCCAAAAAGTGAAAGAACTTACACCGCTACAGAAAGAAAAAAGACCTAAAAAGAGCTAAAGAGTTGCTTCGCTTGGCCAAAAGTGGTGAACTGCCGAATTTGGTTTTCTCCATCTCCGATGAGAAAACATTCGTTGTCCAGCAGTTTGTAAACAAACAAAATGATCGTGTTTACTTGCCAAAGAGGTCAGCTGAAAATGTGCACCTTCGGTTGGCCACCAGAGCTCAAGCGCTTGCCATGGTGATGGTGTGTGCCGCCATAGCAGCCGATGGTCGCTCTCCACTCGTATTAATCGACCGTGGCATCAGAATAAATGTCGAATATTATCGCGAAAATATTCTGAAGGGTGTATTAAAGCCTTGGGCACGCAAACATTTTGGCCGCAAACCTTGGACATTCCAACAGGAATTTCATCAGCAGCATCGCACTCAGCACGCACCACCCAAGAATGGTTACAAAATGAGGTTCCTCACTTCATTTCCAGCGCACAATTAGCACCAAAATCTCCGGATACCAGACCGTTTTACTATTGTGTCTGGGGTATTTTGGAAAGCAAGGTTGGCACTAAAAAGTACCAAAGTGTCGATCACTCCAAGCAAGCGCTTCGCCTGGAATGGGCCAAAATATCGCAGAACAACATTCGGTCAGCTTGTGACGGTTTCATTGGCCGTTTGAAGGCCATAATTCGTGCCAAAGGTGACCAATTCGAACAAATCTAAACTTATTCTAAAATTTGACGCTATATCCGAATTTTTTTGCTTTCATTTAATAAAATTTAAAAAAAAACATGAAAAAATTATGGCGTTTGACTTTGTTGCAGTTTTTTTATCTCACCCTGTATATATTCAAGCGAATTGGGTCCGACAACACGTCAACTACTCCACATAACATTTGGCCAGAAGTCGGACCGAATTCGCATCCGAAATCGAAAGCTTCTTCCAGTTTTTGTTTCGAAGTCGGACCGACCTCGGTCAGTTTGGTTAGACGGTAAGGAGATCATCTAACTATAGCCGTCTCAGGAAAATCCGCCATCCATGCAGATCCATGTCTTCGCACAGCTCCGATATAACGATACCTCTCTACATACGATATTTTGATGATTTTAGCTACATTATTCACCGTTTATTTCGATTTTGAATATGGTAATGGCTTATGACAAACAATGCCTATGTCGGTCCACATCGTATAGACCCCAATATAACGGCTATATTTGGTATTTTTAAAATGTTAACAGAATTTTTTTAAGGATTTTATTTTTTGAAAATGTCTAAATTCGTTCCAAATGGTGGAGGGTATTCAAAGTTCGGCCCGGCCGAACTTACTGCTTTTTAACTTGTTTATAGATATGTATAGGTGACTGAGCGAGGTCGTAGATGTATAATCCACTGAAAGAGAAAGAGAAGAAAAAGAGATATTTATGGACGACTAAGCTATCTCCTTTCATTTGTGGATGGCAGTGAGAAGGTCCTCTTAGAGACGATTGGGAGCGATCGTCTATCTTTTCAAGAGGCTTCCTTCCAGAAAGACAACTGAGAGAGGTCGTCTCCACACAGACGACTTTCTCTCTCGCCTGCTGTCCGACTCACAATACTGTGCAACATAGCCATTGTTGTTGCTGCTGCGGCTGAGTGCCCATTGCCGGGTTGTTGTGTGTTCGCTTGAGTCGACAACCTGCCTCATTGACTGGCTAAGTGTCTGACTGCCAGCCAGTCGGCCGGCCGGTCGGCCAGTCCGGCAGTGTGGAGTAGTAGTATTAACCTTTTGTAAATTAGTTTTGGTTTGTGTATTGTCTCTCTCTCTCTATTTGTGTTAACCGCATTCTATCACAACACGTACTTTGTGTGTGCGAAAAAGACAAAGACGAGGACAACGGCAATGGCAACATTAATAATGATGACGACAATGGAGGAGCTGGCGATGATGGGGATTGCAATGAGGATGATGATGATGATCATGTTGTTGCTGGCAATGATGATGATGACGTTGGCGATGTAAGGACGGATTTTCAGGCAAAACAAAACCAAAACAATAACAACAGCAGAAGTGGCAGCAGCAGCAACAGTGGCAACTTGGCTGCAACTCGGCTGCTGCTGCTGCTGCTGAGCATTTGTCGTCAACCAAAAATGATATACTTTAGTCTGATGTTGTTAGTGGTGTTGTTGCTTGTCGTTTGTGGACTGCCAGGCATTGCAATGTTCACATTTTCCTTTTTCAGATAACATCCGTGCTGTTCGCGATTCCCATTCTGGTCAACTTGGTGTGTAAAGTTGAAATTGTTTGGAGCAGCATAAATCAACTTGAATTCACAAATGTTGTTCGCGCTCGCTCGCCATCGTTTTACTGGCGTTTCCCTGGTATTAGCTGGAGTTGGTTTTCTCATTCTCCTACCGACAAACAGCTCACCTCCCCCCTCCTCTCTTTGTTGTGCGTCTTGTGCAACTTGGCCCGGGCAGTTTGGTCTCAACATTAAAATATTTTACATTCAAATAGGCATCATTTACAAACGGAGAAATTCTTTTTATTTATTCCTTGGAAAAAAACACCGACCAACCGAACACAGGCAGACAGCAAGACTGCCTAAGCAACCAACAAACCAACCAACCGATCAAGCCATAGCCAAGGATTCACCGGCCAGCAACAACAACAACAACAAAACATTATGACTTCATTTGGTCAATGAGGTGACTGCATTCGATGGATGGATGGATGAGTCGTCTGAGAAGACCTTAAGAAAAAGTGAATTGTTGCCGTTGCTGCCGATGCTGCTTCTGCTGTTCATGAAAAAAAAAAAAAAAAATAAAATAACAGCAACAACACCAACAAATGACATACTATCAGCATGTGAAAAATATGCGGAAAAATGCGCAATGCTTATCCTGTTGGTGGTTTGTAGGTGGCCCCCGTCAGGGATTTTTTTTTGCTACACAATGGGGTGGGGGGAGGACAACGACTAATTTCTGTTAAACTTTAGAATGGCGTAGTGGCACCATAATGGAACGTTGACACAATTTACAAATTCGATTAAAGATTTTCAGATATGGGTGGTCCGAGGCTACTATTAAATCAAAATGGAATATGCAGTGCAAATCTTCGGAAAAAATTAAGACAACTACAGGGTGAGATGAAAACAGCTGCAACAAAATTCAGATTGCTGTTATTTCTAAGACACTCGTCCGACAGAAAAATGTGAGAAAAATCTTCAAAATACCAAAAATCGGAAGGTACCGTTATATGGGGGCTATACCAAAGCGTGGACCCATACACACAATATTTTGCCACACGATCTAGGGCAACTTATGACCTACAAATACCAATTTTCAGACAAATCCGTGAAAAAATGTGGAAAAAATCGTCAAAATACCAAAAATCGGAAGGTACCGTTATATGGGGGCTATACCAAAGCGTGGACTCATACACACAATATATTGCCACACGATCTAGGGCAACTTATGACCTACAAATACCAATTTTCAGACAAATCCTTGAAAAAAATGTGGCAAAAATCGTCAAAATGCCAAAAATCGGAAGGTATCGTTATATGGGGGCTATACCAGAGCGTGGACCCATACATACAATATTTTGCCACACGATCTAGGGCACATTATGACCAACAAATACCAATTTTTAGACAAATCCGTGAAAAAAATGTGCCAAAAATCGCCAAATTCCAAAAATCGGAAGGTACCGTTATATGGGGGCTATACCAAAACGTGGACCGATAAATCTCATTTTCAATACCAACCATCCCAGACACAATACAAGTTGTTCTGATTAATTTTGACGCTCCACGTCAAATAATGTGGGCTGTATCGTGATTTCAACGGTTGGGCGGACAGAGAACAGATAGACGGACATCGTTATATCGACTTAAGCTGATTATGAATATATACACTTTATCGGGTCTACGACGAATATCTAGGGATGTTACAAATGGAATGACAAAGTTAATATACCCTCCTTTTCAAGGTGGAGGGTATAAAAATAGACTCAAAAGAGCTGAAGAGTAGCTTCGCTTGGCCGAAAGTGGTGAACTGCCGAATTTGGTTTTCTCCGTCTACGATAAGAAAGCATTCGTTGTCCCGCAGTTTATAAACAAACAAAATGATCGTGTTTACTTGCCAAAGAGGACAGCTGAAAATGTGCACCTTCGGTTGGCCATCAGAACTCAAGCGCCGGCCATGGTGATGGTGTTGGCCGCCATAACAGCCGATGGTCGCTCTCCGCTCGTATTAATCGACCGTGGCATCAGAATAAATGCCGAATATTATCGCGAAAATATTCTGGAGGGTGTATTAAAGCCTTGGGCACGCAAACATTTTGGCCGCAGACCTCGGACATTCCAACCGGACTCAGCACGTGCCACCCAAAAATGGTTACAAAATGTGGTACCTCATTTTGTAACCATTTTTGGGTGCAGCGCACAATGACCACCAAAATCTCCGTATGAAAATCCGTTGGACTATTGTGTCTGGAAAGCAAGGTTGACACTAAAAAATGCCAAAGTGTCGATGACCTCAAGCCAGCGCTTCGCGGGGAAGGGACCAAAATACCCCAGAGCAAGATTGGGGCAGCGTGGGACGGTTTCATTGAACGCTTAAAGGCCATAATTCGTGCCAATGGTGACCAATTCGAACAAATCTAAACTTATTCTAAAATTGCATGCTATTTCCGACATTTTTTGCTTTCAGCCAATAAAATTTAAAAAAAGTGAAAATTATGTCGTTTGACTTTGCTGCAGTTTTTTTATCTCACCCTGTATAAGTATTTCGAGGAGTTACAAACGAAATGACAAAGTTAATATACCCTCCACGGAATGGTGGAGAGTATGAATATGTGAGGCTCGTGTTTTGGCGTTGTGAAAGTTTACATCGTGAGGTATTTAAAATAGGGCGGGAAGTTCCGCTCATTTTTATACCCTCCATAGTATGGTGGTCATTCCGTTTGTAACTCCTCAAAATACTCATGTCAGACCCAACAAAGTATATATATTCTTGATCAGCGTAAAATTCTACGACGATTTAGCCATGCCCGTCTGTCTGTCTGTTGTAATCACGCTATCTTTCGAACAAATTGAGATAGAAGGCTAAAATACATGTTTATTTTGCCAGTAGGCAGGTTAAGTTCGTAAATGGGCCATGTAGGTCTACGTTTTCATATAGCCCTCATATAACGGTACCTCCCGATATTCGGTATTTTGATGATTTTAGCGACATCTATCACCGGAATTGTTTCAAATTTGGCATTTGAAGTTTGAAATGGATACTACAGCCTAAGACAGAAATTTGTCCGTGCCGGTCCACGTCTTCGTATAGCCCCCATATAACGGTACCTCCCCATATTCGGTATTTTAATGATTTTAGCGACATTATTCATCGGAATTGTTTCAAATTTGGTGTTTAAAGTTCGTTATGGGAACTACAGTCTGTGCCAGAAAATTGTCTATGCAGATCCAGGTCGTCGTATAAGCCCCATATATCAGTACCTCCCTATATTCGGTATTTTGATGATTTTAGCGACATTATTCATCGGAATTGTTTCAAATTTGATGTTTTAAGATCGTAATGGGAACTACAGTCTGTGCCAAAAAATTGTCTATGCAGGTCCAGGTCTTTGTATAGGCCCCATATATCAGTACCTCTCTATATTCGGTATTTTGACGATTTTAGGTACAATACTCACCGAAATTGTTAGAGATGTCGTATTTGAACTTAGTAATGTAAGCAACAGCCTGTGACAGAAAATTTTCTATGCAGGTCCGCTCCGATATAACGTTATCCCCCTATATACGGTATTTTGATGATTTTAGATACATTGTTCACCGTTTATTTCAAGTTTCGAATTTTAATATGATAATGGCTTGTGACAAACAATGCCTATGTAGGTGCACGTCGTAGAGACCCGCACGTAGCTAAAGACACTAAATACCTTCAAAAATGTAACAAGTAAAAAAGCCGGGCCGAACTTTAAATACCCTCCACCATTTGGAACGAATTTGGAAATTTTCGAAAAAGATAACATTCGTCAAAAATTCTATTAACACCCTTAAAATACCGACTATATCATATAGCGGCTTTTTCGAAAATTGCCAAATCCCTTCCAAATGTTAGAGGGTATTCAAAGTTCGGCCCGGCTTTTTTACTTATTACATTTTTGAAAGGTGTTTAATGTCTTTAGCTATATAGTTGCCAAAAATCAGGGGCATATTATTTTTAAGACAAATTAACTCTTGGGCGAGTAATTAAAATTGGTATCTATGGCCCTCTTTTCTACCCTTTCCTTTTCTTAAAAAAATAAGATCTGACCCAAATAGTTTGTCATAAAATTTTAATATAGGTATCAGAATACACTAAAAACTCCAAAACTTACATAAAAACCGGTAAGGCCTTATCTGATATGAGTTTAAGCAAAATACCTTCATAAAACATCAATTTAGTCAAGTCGATTTTGGTTATTCCGGACACAGGTATATTCCAGTTCTGGTTATGGAAGCAGACGACAATCTCGCCTGTAGCTCTGTACAGATCTTGCGCTCCCAACCCTGGTTTTCCTATATCTGCTCTATCTTTCGGTCCATAAAACAATATTTCCATTAAGTTATCCAACACCTTTAATTATAGCCTGCAATTTAAAAATAACCAGATTTTTTCCAAAATTTTTTCATATCACAGTTTATGATAATGGTATATATCACACATCATCATATCTATATGACAAGTAATAATAGTAATAATGTTTATGCCATCTGTATATATGGCGTTTTGGCATTTATAGCTACTACTTCATCTCATCCTCCCAAATATTTGTTAATAGATATGTGTCGTTATTTTTAGAGTAAAAATTCCGTTTTATCCGAAAACAAATAAAATACAAAAATTTGTTCTCCGTAATTCTGCATTGATGGGGAGAGCATTAAAATCAGTGTTTTTTGTATTATCATCCACAAAGCGGCACCGACTTGCTGGCTGGCTGATGGCTGGCGTCCAGGCTGGCAGGCAGGCAGCAGTTCGTTTTGTTGGTGATTCAATCAAATCTGTTTTTTATCTGCAGTATTTTCTCGTCTTCTTCGAGTGATAAAAGAAGCAATACAACAAACCGCCTCACACTGGCTTCGGAACCTTGCCCAAAATCCAGTAGCAAAGAGAGGGAGAGAGAGATATATAAACGGTCGGCTGGATGGCTGGCTGGCTGTCTGACTAACTGCCCTGGCTGGCCATGGTGGCGCACAGCACATTTCACATAATTATCAGAACGTATTACGATACAATTAGGAGGAGTAGATGATAACAATAGCGTTAACTTTAATGTTTTACAAACAGTTTAATCTTCTGGCTTCTCGTGGTGCGGGGTGTGTGTGTGTGTGCTTTTGTGGTTTGTGGCAGTGATACCCAGCGCCTAAATAACTTTATCTCCTTCGCCGTTGTATAGACGACAGACGTATAGGCAGACATACGAATGATCTGACTGATGGACAGACAGCCTGCCATTCAGCGTAAAATAAATGTACCAACCAATGATTGGCTGGCTGACTGACTGCCTGGTTGGATTGCTGGCTAGAGAAGAGAAGATGATCCCCCCAAAAAAAGATAGGAAGGGAGTTGAGCTGTTGATATGGCCACATTAGCGGAGGCAGGCTGCTAACCGTATTTAAGGTGGATTCTTTTGTATTTACAACAACTTGTGGCTCCACACCACCACCTCCACCATGGCTGTGATGGATAGAAGCTAGTTGGGGTCACACATAGATCTGGAGTCGGCTAGTTGAAAAAAGCAGCAGCAACATGTCTGTGGCATCAACGACAGACCGACAAACAAAGTAAAGTGTTAACAACAATTGATATAAACAACAGCTCTTGAATGGCAGGGAGGGCGGGTGAGAGAGTTGCTGGATGGATGGATGGCTGGCTGGTTGGCTAAGTTGTGAAATCTTAACAATAACAACAATTCATGCACACACACACACACAACTCAAACCATCGAACCTCCATCCATCCATCCATCCACCAAGGTATCAGCATCATCACCCTCCACAAAAAAAGACACAGCAGGCGTCAGAAAAATGAATTTGGCTGAACTAATTTTCGGTTATTCTTCTCCTTTTTGACGGTGGTCCAACGATTTAGAGTTCATTACTTTTTTTTCCTCATCCGATTTTTAACTCCTCGTTATTGTTTTCATTAAATCAATTAATATTGCCGACTACTTCGGGCCACCCTCGCCGTCGCAGTATCTGTGTTTTGGAGATAATTTATTAACAAATAATGTTGGCTAATAGTTTGGGAAATATGGTGTTTTATATTTAATTAGAAAACGCCGCTGGACGGCTCTATATCTCTGTCTCTCTCTCTCTCTGCCTCTCTCTGGAGATCATCAATTATGGCACTTGAAGATGAACCAGGCGCTGGCGGATAGTTGAAAGCAATTGCGCTCTACTCCTACCATAAATCTTGGCCTGCATGGGAAAAATATGTAAACTATAAACACCCACGTCTAGGGTTAAGTCTAGCCGCAACCCTGAAGATATTTCCGTGGATTATGGACACCTTTCATCTCCAAAAAAAAAAAAAAAAAAAAAAAACATGACTAATTGTCCATCAATTTTCAGCACAAATGCCAACACTTTTTTCCTTCCTCTTCTTCTATGCCGTGTTTTGCCATGATCCTCAAGGGGGAGCCAGACACCTAAAGCCGGCTCATATTCCCAGCGTGTTAGACAAAGAGTCACCGTCGCCGCCGTATATATGGCGGCGCCATGGCTTATTAGAGTGTTAATCTTCTTTGGTTAAATATCTGTAGCCAGGTGCCTAACATTGCGTTGTGGGAATTATTTTAATTTGCATATTTTTTTTAAATACCGGAAAATTTCCATTTAATTTTTGTGAGTGATGAGTTCTTAATTAATTATCGCAGCGGATTAATGAAATCAATACCAGCACAAATGAGTCAGGTGAAATAATTGAAAAAATTTGCTAAGAAAATGAAAATACCTACAAACTTGAGTTATTGCAGGGTGAGATGAAAAAAACCGCAACCAACTTCAACTTCAGGCAGTAGGGAAAGGGAACTGAAAAGTAAAGAAATATTATGTGTCTTGTCCTTTGAAGGAGTCCCGAACTCTCAACCTTCCAGTTTTAGCCGGACGACGTTACGCATTGTATGTTTTCATATCGAATGATGGAGGATATACAGGGCGAGATGAAAAAACTGCAACCAACTTCAGACTGCTGTCATTTCTAAGCCACTCGTCCGACAGCTGTTAAAATTATTCCAGCGACAGCTCATTATATTGTCTTCAAGCGCACAAAAGCATTTTGTTGAAAATTTCCCAGGAAGAAAAGTTATTCGAGATTCGGAATTCAAGCGTGATAGTGTGATTTCTTTATATTTGGCTGGAAAACCACAAGTGGCTATCGTTAGGGGAATCCAGCATTAAAATGTGAATAAATATTTTGTGTCTCGTACCATTGCTCGTTACCGTGATACTGGTAGCGGGTAGCGTACCCCGACGTCAAGGAAGTGGACGGAAGACAACAACAACATCAGCAGAAATGGTTCGAAAAGTAAAGAAGCGGCTTGCAGTGGCCGGAAGATGGCTAGTGAGCTGAAAATATCGCAATATTCCATTCGGCAAATATTGAAAAATGAGCTCGGGGTAAAGCCATTGAAATTCCAAAAATTGCAAGAACTTACACCGCACACAGAAAGAAAATAGACTCAAAAGAGCTAAAGAGTTGCTTCGCTTGGCCGAAAGTGGTGAACTGCCGAATTTGGTTTTCTCCGATGAAAAAAACATTCGTTCTCCAGCAGTTTGTAAACAAGCAAAGTGTTCGTGTTTAAGTGAAGAGGTCAGTTCTGGTGTGTACCTTGGGTTGGCCACCAGAACTCAAGCGCCGGCCATGGTGATGGTGTGGGTCGACATAACAGCCAATGGTCGCTCTCCGCTCATATTAAACGACCGTGGCATCAGAATAAATGCCGAATATTATCGCGAAAATATTCCGGAGGGTATATTAAAGCCTTGGGCACGCAAAGAGCTAAAGAGTTGCTTCGCTTGGCCGAAAGTGGTGAACTGCCGAATTTTGTTTCCTCCGTCTTCGATGAGAAAACATTCGTTGTCCAGCAGTTTGTAAGCAAACAGAATGATCGTGTTTACTTGCCAAAGAGGTCAGCTGAAAATGTGCACGTTCTGTTGGCCGCCATAACAGCCGATGATCGCTCTCCGCTCGTATTAATCAGCCGTGGAATCAGAATAAATGCCGAATATTATCGCGAAAATATTCTGGATGGCGTATTAAAGCCTTGGGCACGCAAACATTTTGGCCGCAGACCTTGGACATTCCAACAGGACTCAGAACCATCGCACTCAGCACGCGCCACCCAAGAGTGGTTACAAAATGAGGTTCCTCGCTTCATTTCTAGCGCATAGTGGCCATCAAAATCTCCGGATATCAATCCGTTTGACTATTGTGTCTGGAGTATTTTGGAAAGCAAGGTTGGCACTAAAAAATACCAAAGTGTCGATCACCTCAAGCAAGCGCTTCGCCAGGAATGGTCCAAAATACCGCAGAGCAACATTCGGGCAGCGTGTGACGGTTTTACTGGCCGTTTGAAGGCCATAATTCGTGCCAAAGGTGACCAATTCGAACAAATCTAAAATTTGATAGTATTTCCGGCAAGTTTTGCTTTCATTCAATAAAATTAAAAAAAAAATTAAAATTTATGGCGTTTGATTTTGTTGCAGTTTTTTATCTTATCATGTGTATCATTTAATACGGTCAAAACGTGCCTCATCGAAATAACTGTGTTAGACCCTAGGTTTCATTGGACCAAATCAATTTCAGGATATTTGGAGTCGATCTAGGGGTGTGCGTCCGTCTGTCTGAGTGGCTGGCTGGTGTGCACGATAACTCTCCAAGGGAGTATTCGATTTGATCAAAACTTGGTACATCGTAAACTTAGATCGAGTTCAGAGATGGGCAATATCGGTGCACTCCTTCCTGTACATCCCTCACAAAAGGTTGGATTTTTCAAAAAAAATATTTTCCGCATACAAAGAGAAAGGATAATCCGATTTTGCTCCAACTTAGTAAATTCTAAAATTCCCATCAATGCCAGGTCAAGTGCGAAACTGGACTATATCGGCCCACTACATCACAAAGGATGCCCAAAACTTTTAATAATTATAACTCTTATAAAATGTGGTGTAAGACTCCGATTGCCTTCAAATTACACTCATCACAATATTTGTTTTAACCCAAGGTCTGATGTGAAGATGGAATATGTCGATCCACTCTTTCTGTTATCTCCCCCATAGGGGGTCAACATTTTGCAAAACAAAAACGAAAATCCCCAAAAAGCATCCGGTTCTCTTCATATCACACACACTCCATTATTTATACTAACACAAGATCTGCTGTGAAGATGGGATATATCGGTACACTCCTTTTGGTACCTCTCTCACAAAGGGTCAGAATTTGAAATAGCCACAAAGATCGTAAAACGCGGAATTAACATCCGAATCCATTCAGACTTGGTGCATCTCAATATTTCTGTCAACACAAGATCTGCTATAAAGATGGTAGAGATCGGACCACTCCTTCTGGTACCTCCCTCACAGAGGGTCAAAATTTTGAAAAACAAAAACGATTATAAAATCTGAAAGAAGCACCCGGTCATCTTCATATTTCACACATCGCCTTCTTATTACTATCATAAGATCTTCTGTGAAGATGGAATATGTCGGTCCACTCCTTCTGGTACCTCCCCCACAAAGGGTCAAATTTTTGAAAAACAAAAACGATTATAAAATCCAAAAAAAGCATCTGGTTATCTTCATATTTCACACATCCCATTATTTTTACTAGCACAAGATCTGCTGTGAAGATGGGATATATCGGTCCACTCCTTCTGGTACCTCTCCCACAAAGGGTCAGAATTTGGAATAGCCATAAAGATCGGTACATCTCAATATTTCCATTAACACAAGATCTGTTATAAAGATGATATAGATCGGTCCACTCCTTCTGATACCTCCTCCACGTAGGGTCCAAGATTTTGAAAAACAAAAACGATTATAAAATTCGAAATAAGCATCCGATTCTATTCATATTTCACACATCGCCTTCTTTTTACTATCGTAAGATCTTGTACGAAGATGGAAAATGTCGGTCCACTCCTTCTGGTACCTCCCCCACAGAGGGTGAACGTTTTGAAAAACAAAAACAATTATAAAATCCGAAATAAGTATCCGGTTCTCTTCATTTGTCAACATTTGGAATAGCCATGAAGTTCATAAAACGCGAAATTCACACCCGATTCCATTCAGACTTGGCATATCCCAATATTTTATCAGCGCAAGATCATTTGTAAAGATGGTGGAGATCGGACCAAGATTTTTAAAAACAAGAACGATTATAAAATCCGAAATAAGTATCCGGTTCTCTTCATAATACACACATCTCATTATTTTTTCTAACACAAGATCTGCTGTGAAAATGGGAGTTATCAGTCCATTATATCTGGTCTCTCACCCATATTTTAACATTTTATAAAAATTGTCTCATATCTCACATAAGGTAAAGGAAGTAACCAATATAGTCGAAACCTGACAATATTTACTTAGGTCTGGTACGAAATTGACAAATTCGGTCCATATCTTCGGAACCGACTCCATAGAGGGTTAAAAATTTGTATAATCATAATAGAAGTCAAAATATATTGAAATAATCGAACATTAACTAGTTTCAACTTCTGTATGTATTTCAAATGCATAGTGCGAACCCCCCTACCATCACCTGTGTTCTACAACCAAATACACCACACAAATCGTTATCATGATCATGATATGATTTCATAGCCATTTAAACTTCCAACTAATCACTTCGATGCTGACAAAAATGGCTTCTAAAGCGGTGTAATTTTTATACCAAAATTGGCGCAAACCAGACAATTTGTACACCTGTGCGATACAGGGTGACACAAAACCTGCACAACACACCACATCAAACCAAACCACACGACGATATCATATCATAGATTCAATTGTTTGTAAACAACAATTGTTGTTGGTGTTGTTGTTATTGTTATGGTGCGTAGCTGCCTAGTTTAGCCAAGGCGGCTGGCTGGCTGATGACGTTTCCGGGCATAATATCTGAAACTGGTTTGTTTCAATTCAAATGCAACCTTGCCATATATTTTTTTTGCGCCGAACACCGAACACAGAAACAGAGAGAGACAAGTATTTAATTATTATGCAAACAGGGTTGCACTACTTTATCCTATTATGGTTATAATGACCGCCGCAGTTGCCGCGGATAGATAGCGATCTTTTATTGTGAGGCGATCGAGCGATCGATCACATTTTTCTTTGGCGATTTTTTTTTTGCTGTCCTAATTTTTTTCTTGTAACCGTCACTTGGGTAGTCGTTTGCAAAATAGCAAAAACAAAACACATGTGGTTGGATGACGGTTTGTCTGGCTGGTATGTCTATCTGATAGCCAGCCAACCACCCAAGCTGGTGTTTTGATGAAATGCCTGTTTGCCGAGTGAGGCAGGTGGGGTATTTTTCTTGAGGAAAAAAACAGAAACAGAGAAGCAGCAAGGCTGTAGGTCAGTCTTGACAGTTTTTCTTGTTGTTGTTGTTGTTGCTGTTCTGGCCCACCTCATACTGCACTGGCTGTGACAATAGATAGATGTGTATAAGCGATTATGCTGGGCATATGGCATTTGAAGTCATTGCAACAGGGATTTCCTTCGAAAAAAATAGAGTGGCCCAAACGGCTGCATGGTGTGGCCTAGAGTTTTTCTTGCCTTGCCTCGGATTGTGTCCGTTTTTTTTGCTGGGAATTTTTCCCTGCGACTTTGACCAGATGAAAAATACAATGACACTCAGCAGCGTCGAATGAACGCAAAATGCTTTTGTGGTAATGACATTTAAATTGCGTCAAAGAGAAATGTTCGCACATGCCCAGGCAGCCAGGCAATTGCGGGTTTGTGTGGTTGGATGGATGGATGCAATGCAATGCAATCCAAGAAGGCAGGCAGGTTGGCTAGCTGGCTGGCTGGCATACCACCACACTACTTGTCTCATACCTAAATGGACGGACAGGCATGTGACCGTCGTTCGCGTCCGTCTCTAGATGTAGAGTCAGCCGCATGTATAACTTCATTACAGGCAGGCAATACGTACGATCCACCATCCACATTGGGCCATTGGGCATCTTGGGAAGCAAAAACTAAACAAACCAAAAAAAAAAAAAAAAAATCCCGAAGATATTTGATCGAACGACCAGACAGACACACAAACCTACGTTCGATCGAACATTGCAGGCCATTGCAATGTTCAAAATTTGTTTGTTGTTGGTAATATTCAGACACACTGCCTACCAACCTATCTACCGGTCAGGAGCAACAGAGCCGAAGCAGAAGCAGCAACCGGCCAGCAGAGCGTAATGAAGAAGTACGTGCAAATGCGTTAACACACAAAATAGTTCTTTTATTGATCGAGTAGTGAATTTTTGCCTTTTTATTTGTTGTTGTAGTTGTTTTTGTTTTTATTGTAGTTACTTCTTTTTTTTGTTGTTGCTGTAGTGTTTTTGTTTGCTGTTTCACAAATTGTCAAGAAACGCCGCCGATGAGAATTATATATAGTTTTGCACACATGTGATCATGAGAAAATGTTATACGACCAACATCGACCAGTAACAACAACAATGCCATGCAATGGCCAGCTAGCGATCACACAATGTAAAATGTTGCCATAGCTCCAAGAACCCAAAAAAAAAAAAAAAAAAAAAAAAAACTAACTAACGAGCAGAGCCATCAGATTCGGCAATTGCTCCAACCACTATCAGCTGGAAGGCAACTACTCACCAGGGATGGGGGGAAAATCTAAAGGGATAATAGATTTCCAAAATACCCGAATTTTGGTTTGGGAACTTTAGCAGTTCTTTTCTCTCAGAGGAAGGACAGATTTTGAAAAAGTGCTTCATAAGAATTCCAAATTTTGTGGACCTGGTGGTCCCGGAAAGACCTAAATTATGGTCAGATTTGTTTTTTTTTATGGAAGATCCTTGAAAAATGTTCATAACAAATTGAGATTCTCTGGAAATGCAGGTCCTTAAAAATATTCTGCTCTAATCACAGTCTTTTCCATTGAAAAAAAAATTCCAAAAAAGGGATGGATTTTGAAAAATATATTATGTTTGTTTTTAGAAATAAAGGTCCTATTCTTTTCCACATTTCAAGTTTTCTTGCCTAAAGGTTTGTGAAATATATTCTTATAAATATACGTTCTATGGCCCTATGGGCCTTTCAATATATACCTATGGAAAACACGATTAGTGGATATTCTCATAAATTCGCCACGTTTCCTGGCCCTGAAAATCCTTTAAAATATTCTTGAAACCCCCATGTTTTGTGGCCCCAGTGGTCCTTTAGATTTTTCTATAAAAATTTCCACGTTTTCTGGTCCTGAAGGTGACTTAAAAATATTCTCCAAATCCAATCATTCTGTGGCTCTGATGGTCCCTAGAAACTTTTTATTAAAAATACATGTTTTTGCCTTTTAAAATTAAAAAAAAAAACATTTTTGTAGCGCAGAAGATCCTTAAAAATATTCCTCAGAAAAGCTCTGGATGTGAAAATGTTATTAAAAAATTCAGGTTCTTTTTGTGGAAATTAAGATCCTTAAAATATTCCTCTTGAAAATTCAAGTTTTCTTGGCTGAAGGTCATTTGCAAAATATTCTTAAAAATAAACATTCTCTGGCCCTTTGAGTCTTTAAAAATATTCCTAAGAAAAAACACGATTAGTTGCCCTGAAAGGGGCTTGAAAAAATTATATAAAAAATTTCACCTCGCCCTGATGGTGCTTTATAACTATTCTTAAAACTCCACGTTTCCTGGCCCTGAAAATCCTTTAAAATATTCTTGAAAACCCCATGTTTTGTGGCCTCAATAGTCATTTAGAATTTTTTTTTAAATCCCCACGATTTCTGGCCTTAAAGGTCATTTAAAAATAATCCTTAAATGACATGTTCTGTGACTCTGAGGGTCCTTAAAAAAATTCTAAAAAATCCATATTTATGTCTTTTAAAAATTATTACTAAACAACCATATTTCGTATCCCAGACAATCCTAAGAAATATTCCTCAGAAAACCCGCAGTTGTGGTCCTGAAGATCCTTTAAAAATATTTTACAAAATATGTGATTGCTGGCCTTGATAGTCCTTAAAAAATATTCCTAAAACTCCGCGTTTGCTGACTCTGTTAGTCCTTGAAAAAATATGTTTTACAATCTACGTTTTATGGCTCTGAATGTCCTTTAAAACATTCTTAATGCTCCAACTTTCCTGCCCTGAAGACCACTAAATTCTGGTTTCCTGCTCCGCAGAGTATTAAAAAATATTCTGAAGTTTGTTTTCTGGAGGTCCTTGTAAATTATGTATTTAACGTTCATTTTTTTTGAATTCGAAACTCCTTGAAACTATGTTTAAGGAATTCGCGTTTATAGATCTAAAAACCTTTAAAAATATTCTAAAAATTGGCTTTTGCTAGCCCTGAAGGTCCTTTAAAAATATTCTTAATACTCCTTCTTTCTGACGCTGAAGGTCGTGAAAATTCTCGTTTTCTGCTGACGACGATCATTGAAAAATATTCTGAAAAATCCAAATTTTTTCTTTGGAGGTCCTTGTAAAATATTCTTCTTAAAAGTTCACCATTTTTGAACCTGAAAGTCCTTTAAACATGAAAAATATTGCAAGAGATCTTTGTTTTGTAGCCCAGATGATTGTTAAAAATGTTCCTCAGAAAACCCGCGTTTGTGATCCTGAAGGTTCCTTTTTAAAAAATATAGTAACAAAATTGCGTTTGCTGGCCCTGATATTCATTAAATTCCACGTTTGCTTGAATGTTCTTTAAAAAATTCTTTATAACCCACTTCTCATTATGAACTATGCTTAAGAAATTCTAGTTTTAAAATATACTAAAAAATTGCGTTTGCTGGCCCTGATGGTCCTTGAAAAAATATTCTTTAAAAATCCACGATTGTTAATGTCTCTTAAAAACATTTTTAATACTCCACCTCTCTGGCTCTGAAGGTCCTTAAAATTCTGGTTTTTGGTGCCTGAAAATTATTGCAACATATTCTAAAAAAATCCAAGTTTGTAGCTCTGGAGGTCCCTATAAACTATTCTTCTTAATAGTTAAAGTTTTCTGAACATCAAGGTCTTTGGAAACAATGTTTGGAAAATTCATGTTTCTGGACCTGAAATTCCTTGAGAATTATTCTTCTAAAAACCTATTCTTCCTAAGAATCGAAGACTTTAAAAGCTCTTCTAAAGTTCTTTTGTAGACGAAAGACCGACCCCTGAAGTTCTTCTGGGGATAGATAGGTCCTTTGAAAGCTCTTCTACAGCTAGAAAATTTTTTTAAATAAATTCTATAAATATGATGCTTTTGAAAGCCATTCCAATAGCAGACATTTTAAAATTTTTCAATGTATGCAGAAAACCTTTGAAGCTTTCCTAAGAATATGGAATTCTTGAAGCACTTCTGAAGACCATCTCTTTTACGGATGAAAAATCATTTAAATATCCCTCTGAATTTCTTCTGGGGATAGAAGACCTTTGAAAGCTCTTCTATGGCTAAAAAGCGTTTAAAAGCTCTTTAATAAATAGACAATTTTAAAGCTTTCTCTTTTACTAATGAAAAATAGTTTGAAGCTCTTCTATAGCTAGAGCCTTTCTAAGAATATGGAAATATTGAAGCACTACTTATAACCTTCTCTTTAACGGATGAAAAATCATCTGAAGTCCCTTCTGAAGTTCTCCTGGGTATAGAAGTCTTTGAAAGCTCTTCTATATTTAGACAGCTATTAAAGCTCTGAAATAGATAGACATTTTGAAGCTTTTCTATAGATACATGACTTTCAGAAGTTTTCCTATAGAGGCCCCCCCAAAACTTGCCCACCTCCGATCAAAATTTTATTGGTGGCGTTGAGCCTCGGCACACACATACGCGTGTGTCCGTTCATTTAACATTTTCTGTGAGAATCAGAACGAAGCTGCCAAAATCGCAACAAGCTTTGGTAGGGAATTTTACATTCGGTTTTCGATTTTTTTTACCACGGAGGGGGACCAGGAGGAGTCGGGTGATAGGTTGGTAGGTAGAAATCGCACAAGTAGCCTGTTGGAATTGCACTCTCATTCCTTGCATGGTAATCAATAATCGAATTGATAACGATCGTGTTTAATTTTCATTTTTTTTCTCGGCCGGGGGGGGGGAGGGGAGAACTGGCAACGATGCTGGATGAGGCTGATGACTAGCTGGACGGCTGGTTGGCGCGTTTGCGCTGCTGACCCGTGTCTGTGTGGTTTTTTGGTGTTATGGGCGACGGGTGAGCTTTAACAGCCATCATTGTTGCTGGGCGCTGAAGTGCTTTGCCATGTTCTTTATGTTTGTTTGGCGGTGGCGGTGTTGTATTTTTTTTTGGTTATTTGATTGGCTCTAGCCGGCCGTACGGTCGAGTCATATTGGCCAAGTTAAAGACGCGACATAAATTATGACCAAGAGAAGCAAAATTGGAATTCCTTTGGTCTTACTTGTTTTTGGCCAAAAGATTGCCGTTTTTTCTCAGGTTTGGCAATTGGCGACTCGTGGTGGTGGTGATGGTGGTGGAGCTGGCTGCCTTTGGCCTCTCTTCAAAGCATTTACCACAAGATTGATGATTTCGAGCGGCTTTTAGTTTCACAGGTAGCATTATGAGGGGTGTTTAAATGGTCACCACAGACGCCAGTTCATCTGGTGCTGGTGCTGGCCGACCGACCGACCGACCGGGTGATTATTAAATGTGGAGGCAAGTGCATAGCTGTCTGACTGTCGGCCAGCCAGACGACTGACCGTTAGAAGACCGAAAAGACCAATGACCAAGAATTGATGATGGACATTGCCGGCTGCCACACGGGTATCCGGGTTAAGAGTGTTGAGAGAGAGTGTGTGACACACAAACACACTCCATCACACACACACACACCGAGGTTGGCAGTGAGTCCATGGCATGCACTTGAGCGCCCGAGGCTTTGAACAGGCGAGAAGCCAAGCAGCCAGGCAGTAAGGCTAAATGTTTGGAGTAAATAACTTTTCGTCAACTATTTTGGCCAATAGTAAGTTGGCTGGCTGGCTGGCCGGGCTTTGTTTGTTGTCTCCTGCATTTTGGCATTGCCTGGCTGCCTGTCGACGAGTCACACAACCAGCCAGCCGGCTGGCTGGCTTGCTTGGTATGTTTGGGTTGCCTGCCTGCTTGCCTGGCTGGCTTTAGAGACCAAAACAAAAATGCTGAGATCCAAAAAGCTGCACTATGCTAATTACGTCATGTGGTCTGCCGCTTATGGACATATTATATTGTGGGAACCAAAAACTGGTATTGAACTGTGTTGTCGGTTGTTTGGTGGCTGGCGACGCCAGCAGTACAACTCCTCGTGTCGCTACACGGCAACAGAGGATCGGCATGCCAATCTACTGACATCCAGCCAGCCAGCCAGCGAAGCAGGCAGGCTTGTTAATGTTAAGCCTCCTCCTTGGCCGCCGGTTATGGTGGCTACTGTCGTCGACAGCATTGATGCAGCAGCTGCAGCCAGCCGTTGTCAACTTCATCATCAACAACGCCGCAGCCATGATCATCATTAGTGCCGTTTAATTTGGCGGTGCCGGTGGAGGCAATGTTGTTGGAGGCGCTGGTGGGCTGGCTGCCTGCCTGGTGTTGGTTGATCGCTTGTTTTGAGTTTTTGTTTTTTTTCTTTTTTGGATTTTTGTTGCAAATTCGCGAGTGCAGAGAGGAGGAAAAAAATGGTCTTGTCTACCGTTTGGCTGCCATTACTACCAACAACAAACAGCCAGCCGTGGCCAACAAGAGTCAGTCGCAGAAATGTATGAGAAGTTGATTTTATTTATGTTGTGGCTGTTATTTAAGCAATGTTACGCCGGCGAATAATGGGATTTTTACATTATGTTTTATGCGGTCAAGTACGACATTTGTCGGTATTGGAATTGGTGCTACGACACAACACTGCCAGCTCGCCTCGTCAGCTCAGCTCAGCTGAGCCAGTTCCAGCTGAAGTCAAGCGAACCGAAAAATGAACTACAGATCAGAGAAGCAGAAACAAAAAATACAAAACAACTAAACAAAAAGTTTTTACTACGCCAGCCAGGCAGCTACTAGCAGCGAGTATGACTGGGAAACAAACTCACTGACTGACTGAGTGTGTGGGACTTTTTTCGCGGGCACACACAGTGTGCGGAAATTTTTTAAATTTTTTTAGGGGACTATCAGGGCCGCCAAATCTAGGATTTTGGATAAAATATTTTTTTAGAAACAAAAAATCCAATTTTTTTAAAAATATTTTTAAGGATATTTTGGATCAGAAAATAAGGACGTAAGGAAATATTTTTTCAAGGACCTCCAATTCCATAAATCTTGGATTTTAAAACATACTGTTTAAAAGATCATAACCACCCATTTTTGCAAATATTTGTTCTAGAATAGCCACAGATGTGGATTTTTACTTAATTTTTCATGGACAACTAAAGACACAGAATATATTTTTAAGGCCTCAATCAGATCCACAAATGTGATTTTTTTAGGAATTTTTTTAAGGAACTTCGTGGTTATATTGATTTTTAAAACCATAAAATGTGTTTTCAAGATTATTTTTAAGGATCACTAAGAATAGATTTTTAAGAATATTTCATTTCAAAATAAGTACGTGGAACTTTTGAGGATGGTTTTCAAGCATTTTCAGGACTGAAATGGTGATCATTACTGACTTATTTAAGGACTAATAACGTAGGCAAATTAAAAAACGCTTAGAGGGGTCTTCAGGACTTAAGCGTCCATCTGAAGGATTTTTAACCCGTAGAATTCTAATTTTTAAGAATCGTTTCGAGGGATCGTCTAAATACCATTTTGAAAGATCTTCAGGAACATAAAACGCGATTTTTATGAAGTCGTTTTCGGCTATACTATTTAAACTATTTTGAGAATTGTTTTCAAGGATCTTTTGGGATTTAAAATTTGAATAGGTTTAAAGGACTTTAGGGCTATCAAGCAGGCAGTTTTTAAGATTAATTTCGTACGACCTTCAGGACTACACAATTTGAATTTTTAAGATCCATTTTGATGATTTTCAGAGGATGAAATGGAGGACTTTCTGTGCAAACATCATTTTGAAGGCCTTTAGATCTATAAAAAGGGAATTTTTTAAGAGTCCTTAATAACGGAACGAATTTTCGAAAATATATAACAAGCATTTTTTCAGAATGTTTTTTTAAGGTCCCTCTGGGCTATAATGCTTAAAGGTTATTTTTAAGAACGAATTTACTAAAGTATGAAAGAAGCATTTCTTGACAATGTTTTTTTTTTAGTTTCCTCAGGACTATAAAGGTCAAAATATTGTTGTTTTTTTTAAATCGTTTGATGGGCTTTAGGACAATTATTTAGGAATCGTTCTGGTAGACCTTCAAGACTTAGAACTTGATTTTTGGGAGAAAATCTCAGCCTTCACAAAGTTTTCCATAGGAAATCTCAGCTTCCACAAAGTTTTTTATGGAAAAACTCAGTTTCCACAATGTTTTCTATAGAAAAACTCAGCTTCCACAAAGTTTTCTATAGAGAAACTCAGCTTCCACAAAGTTTTCTATAGAGAAACTCAACTTCCACAAAGTTTTCTATAGAGAAACTCAGCTTCCACAAAGTTTTCTATAGAAAAACTTAGCTTCCACAAAGTTTTACATAGAAAAACTCAGCTTCCACAAAGTTTTCTCTAGAGAAACTCAGCTTCCACAAAGTTTTCTATGGAAAAACTCAGCTTCCACAAAGTTTCTATAGAAAAACTCAGCTTCCACAAAGTTTCTATAGAAAAACTCAGCTTCCACAAAGTTTTCTATAGAAAAACTCAGCTTCCACAAAGTTTTCTATAAATAAACTCAACTTCCACATAGTTTTCGTTTGGTTTCCACAATTTTTTCTATAGAAAAACTTGGTTTCCACAATTTTTTCTATAGAAAAACTTGGTTTCCACAATTTTTTCTATAGAAAAACTTGGTTTCCACAAAGTTTTCTATAGAAAAACTTGGTTTCCACAATTTTTTCTATAGAAAAACTTGGTTTCCACAATTTTTTCTATAGAAAAACTTGGTTTCCACAATTTTTTCTATAGAAAAACTTGGTTTCCACAATTTTTTCTATAGAAAAACTTGGTTTCCACAATTTTTTCTATAGAAAAACTTGGTTTCCACAATTTTTTCTATAGAAAAACTTGGTTTCCACAATTTTTTCTATAGAAAAACTTGGTTTCCACAATTTTTTCTATAGAAAAACTTGGTTTCCACAATTTTTTCTGTAGAAAAACTTGGTTTCCACAATTTTTTCTATAGAAAAACTTGGTTTCCACAATTTTTTCTATAGAAAAACTTGGTCTCCACGATTTTTTCTATAGAAAAACTTGGTCTCCACGATTTTTTCTATAGAAAAACTTGGTCTCCACGATTTTTTCTATAGAAAAACTTGGTCTCCACGATTTTTTCTATAGAAAAACTTGGTCTCCACGATTTTTTCTATAGAAAAACTTGGTATCCACGATTTTTTCTATAGAAAACTTGGTATCCACGATTTTTTCTATAGAAAAACTTGGTATCCACAATTTTTTCTATAGAAAAACTTGGTCTCCACAATTTTTTCTATAGAAAAACTTGGTCTCCACAATTTTTTCTATAGAAAAACTTGGTCTCCACAATTTTTTCTATAGAAAAACTTGGTCTCCACAATTTTTTCTATAGAAAAACTTGGTCTCCACAATTTTTTCTATAGAAAAACTTGGTCTCCACAATTTTTTCTATAGAAAAACTTGGACTCCACAATTTTTTCTATAGAAAAATTTGGTCTCCACAATTTTTTCTATAGAAAAACTTGGTCTCCACAATTTTTTCTATAGAAAAACTTGGTCTCCACAATTTTTTCTATAGAAAAACTCGGCTTCCACAAAGTTTTCTATCTATCCTTCTCAAATAGCTGAAAATTCCAATTCCGTTCCTAATTCCCCATTCCACACCCCAGACACTGTGTCGCTGTCGCACTATAGTAATCGCTCGTAGTAAAACGTATTTACTACTACGCTATTACTACGACTGACTACCAGACTGGAGTAGTATTTCTTTTTTTTTTTTTTTTGACGTAGTAAAAATCCAAGGCTCTCCTTTGTGTGTGACAATGATGTTGTCGATGATGATGACGACAACAATAACAACAGCGATGAAGATGATGATGATGACGACGACGATGACGATGACAAAGAACGCTTTGACTACTATTGCTGCCTAAAAATGTGTGTCTGTCCGACAGCTTTACTGTTTGTTGGTGGTATGTTTGATGCGGCTCTTTAAGCCGCAATTGTCTGGATAGAAGAAATAGTCAACGTAACAGACGTACCATTACATCGCCATTGCCACCACCAACAACCAACCAACCACCACCTCCATCGTTGACTAGCAAATCGATGATGGCTGGCTACTAGTAGCTCCTCCATTTGGCGATGCTGCCGCAGACTACCAGCCTGCCTGCCACTACGGCTTCTGGTATGGTATATTCATACATACATACACACACACATATATTTTGTAGATTATGTGACACGGGGTTTAAGCTTTTGTGTGTGAAAATATTTTTGGAATGAGCACAAAGTCAATTAAATTTATTTTAAACACTTTACCATTCTAGGGACACATGAATGCTACAAACAAAACTGTGTGACGACTATGGCTCTTAGTACAACAACAACAATGGTAGTAGTAACAACACCAACTAACCAATGATCATAGTTAAAGTCTTCTCAAGCCAAACTTGTTTAACTTTTATTTTTTGGTGTTTGGTTTTTCTTAGCCTCTGCTGTGGTCGCACAGCACTTTTTTTCATTTTTCCCCATTTTTTTCTTAGCTTTGCTGCTTCTGCACCCCCTGCTCAATTTACCATTAAATCATAAAAAAGCGATTTCAAGTCGTTTCGTTTCTTTTTTTGCTTTTTTTGTAAATTACGGTGAGAACTTACTGAGATGTTATTGACATCGCCAACATTACTAATATTGTTTGCTTTCCCATTCGTCAATGCTGAAATATTTCCCACCATTACGCCAATGATGATGATAACGAACGAGCAAACGACGGACAGACGGACGACCAAGTGACCAACTGAAATTTTCAAAATAGCAACTGGTATTTGATTTGTCGCTTAATATGGGAAGATCGCTGGCATCCAAAAAGGAGACCAGGCCGGGTGGTATGGAAATATAATGTTGGCATATTTTACAATGTTGGGAAGAGTTTTAGGGGCTAAAAAGGGAGGGGATTTTGAAGTTGGGAATTTTCGTAGAATGAAAAAACTTAGTTTCCCCAACAATTTCTATAGAAAAACTTTGATTCCACAAAGTTTTCTGTAGAAAAACTTTGATTCCACAAAGTTTTCTGTAGAAAAGTTTTCTATAGAAAAACTTGCATTCCACAAAATTTTCTATAGAGAAACTTGCATTCCACAAAGTTTTCTACAGAAAAACTTGCATTCCACAATTCTTTCTATAGAAAAACTTGCATTCCACAAATTTTTCTATAGAAAAACTTGCATTCCACAAAGTATTCTATAGAAAAACTTGCATTCCACAAAGTTTTCTATAGAAAAACTTGCATTCCACAAAATTTTCTATAGGAAAACTTCGATTCCACAAAGTTTTCTTTAGGAAAACTTCGATTCCACAAAGTTTTTTATAGGAAAACTTCGATTCCACAAAATTTTCTATAGAAAATCTTCGATTCCACAAAGTTTTTTTTTATAGAAAAACTTGGTTCCAACAAAGTTTTCTATCGAAAAACTTGGTTCCCACAATGTTTTCTATAGAAAAACTTGCATTCCACAATTTTTTATAGAAAATCTTGCATTCCACAAAGTTTTCTATAGAAAAACTTGCATTCCACAAAATTTTCTATAGGAAAACTTCGATTCCATAAAGTTCTCTATAGAAAATCTTCTATTCTACAATTTTTTCAATAGAAAAAGTTGGTTTCCACAAAGTTTTCTATAGAAAAACTTGGTTTCCACAAAGTTTTCTATAGAAAAACTTGGTTTCCACAAAGTCTTCTATAGAAAAACTTGGTTTCCACCAAGTTTTCTATAGAAAAACTTGGTTTCGACCAAGTTTTCTATAGAAAAACTTGGTTTCGACCAAGTTTTCTATAGAAAAACTTGGTTTCGACCAAGTTTTCTATAGAAAAACTTGGTTTCCACCAAGTTTTCTATAGAAAAACTTGGTTTCCACCAAGTTTTCTATAGAAAAACTTGGTTTCCACCAAGTTTTCTATAGAAAAACTTGGTTTCCACCAAGTTTTCTATAGAAAAACTTGGTTTCCACAAAGTTTTCTTGGTTTCCACAATTTTTTCTATAGAAAAACTTGGTTTCCACAAAGTTTTCTATAGAAAACCTTGGTTTCCACAATTTTTCTATAGAAAAACTTGGTTTCCACAATTCTTCTATAGAAAAACTTGGTTTCCACAAAGTTTTCTATAGAAAAACTTGGTTTCCACAAAGTTTTCTATAGAAAAACTTGGTTTCCACAAAGTTTTCTATAGAAAAACTTGGTTTCCACAAAGTTTTCTATAGAAAAACTTGATTTCCACAAAGTTTTCTATAGAAAAACTTGGTTTCCACAAAGTTTTCTATAGAAAAACTTGGTTTCCACAAAGTTTTCTATAGAAAAACTTGGTTTCCACAAAGTTTTCTATAGAAAAACTTGGTTTCCACAAAGTTTTTTATAGAAAAACTTGGTTTCCACAAAGTTTTCTATAGAAAAACTTGGTTTCCACAAAGTTTTCTATAGAAAAACTTGGTTTCCACTTGGTTTCCACAAAGTTTTCTATAGAAAAACTTGGTTTCCACAATTTTTTCTATACAAACTTGGTTTCCATTTCATTCTGTAAAAAAACTTGATATCCATAAAATTTTCTAAAATGAGCACAAGCATAAAGGGGACACTTCTTATAGGCTTCGATAATTAATATTCATAGTCTTTTGAAGGATGGCCTCTTAGTCCTGGGAGGATGGACTTTCTGTATTCCTTGAGTATCCACCAAATTGTCATTTTAGAACCTTAAGAGATGACCACTTAGTAGCCTTTGCGACTCCATGTGTTTATTAACCTTTAAAGATTAATGTTAATGTCCTTGAAGCAACTTGACGTGTTGAGAAAATTACAGGACAGCCACTTCGTAACTGTTGAGAATCCAGATTTATAGTCCTTTGAAATGCTTAAATAATGACCTACTATTAGTCCTTTAAAAATTCAAGTTTGAGATATTTGAACTGTGGCCTCCTTCTGGAAGAGAGGAAATTGAGATTCTGATCCCCTTTAAAATCAACCTCTGCTTTCATAGCTCCTTAAAGAATGCTACACGGTTTTGCAAACCCCTTCTTCTGATAGTATCTAAGACTTCACACCACGACTTCATATTTTTATATCCCCCGTCCTTAAGAGCAGCTGCATTTCTTTAGCACGTGAGCTGCTACACCTTTGTTCGACTATCTTTTTTATTCTTCTCTCAAGACATTTAACACCTTGAGTTTATTTGTCAAGACGGCGTAAGCTTTATCCCTTCTGAGACACCATCTGCCTGCCAGTGAAACACAAGCATAAGCTTCCAGAATTTCAATAATGTCACTAACTTTAAGCAATATACATTTTTTCGGGACTTCTTATCCCAAATGGAGGATCTTGTTTTATATTCAATTAGGGGTGGATTTCAACACACACATAAGCAAACACATACACACATTTGTATATCTATACATGTTGTTTATCTCGAAATTTGAATGTTTAATGGTTATTTGCAAATAAAGAAAGAAAAATTAAAAGAAGGATCCTTAAGCAAGCAATGGTGTCCTTAACCTGCCGTGCCCGAATTTAACAAAGTATCACCTGTTGAAATTATCTCCCCTTTTGTGAAATTGGCAACAGACACAAATTGGTTTATTTGTTCAACTTTGGAAGAGTAATGATGATGATCATGTTGTTGAAATGGGGAAGAGCTCTGGGGAGAGCTCGTGCCATTGATCGCCATATAATCCTTTTCAAGGGAATTAAAAAAAAAAAAACATAAAAGCGGTGTTATGTTGGAACAGGCCTAGCTGGTTATACCCTACACCATGTAAAAAATTAAATTTTGGTCTAAAAATTCTGGCTTATGCGTCAAAACTTATAATTTTTTTTATTGATTTTTTTAAGAAATTTTCAGTATGAGAAGCTTGAAGAATGGGTTCTTTTTAGCTCCTGTGAAAGTACGTTTATTATCCCTTCGGGAGATTGAAGGATACGCTCTTAGATGCCTTTGAAAACCCTTCATTATAATTATTTGAGAAGCTTGATGGATAACCTCTTAGTAGTCATTAAGGATCCACTTTTATAGTCCCTTGAGAAAGACGACCTTTTTATAGCCATGGATAATCAATTTTCATAGCTTAAAGGATGAGCTCTTAGAAGCTTTTGAAAATCCACTTATGAAGTGATGGAAGGATTGACTTTCTGTACTCTTTACATATCCGTGTTTATTGTCCTTTAGAAAGCTTATAAGCATCTAAGCCTTTGCGAATACCTTTACAGTATTTTATGAAGCTTGTAGTAGTCCCTAAGAAAACACATTTTTATGCTTGAAGACCTTTTAATAGTCCTTGAGGATCCATGTTTGGAAAGCTTCAATAATGGCCTCTTAGTAGCCTTCGAGAATCTATACTTTTAGTCATTTTGAAAATTTGAAGAATGACCTCTAAGTAGCCTTTGGAAATCTTCTTTAATAGACTTTGAGTAGCATGAAAGATGTCCTACTTTTAAACCCTTTTGAAGAGCTTAAAAATGGCCTGTAAGACACCCTTAAGAATCCATGTTTATAACCTTTGAGCAGTTCAAAGATTGCTTTTTGCTAGCCCCTAAATATCCACGTTTGGACATCTTAAAGGATGGCCTCTTAAAATCCTTTGATAATCTTTATAGTCCTTTGAGCTGTTTCAAGCCTCTTGGTAGCAGTTGAGAATCCACCTTAGGCATCCTTTTACAATATGTTAAATTGAGTTTTTGGTCCCCTCCAAAAATCTACATGTAGAGCCTTTTTCGAAGGTGAAATAGAGGGATCCTTAAACTAGAGGGTATCCTTAAAAAAACTCTTATTGCCCCCTAAAAAACTCATTAAAAATGCCAGGTTTTCAGAGGTCTCTAAAAATGGAAACGTTGTCTCCCAGCCACCCTTTAAAAGACCTCGATTGCTGATTCTTAAAAATTGGAAATGTGGCAATCTTATCCCATTTATAGAACCCCTTAAAAAATCCAGATTTATAGCACCTTCAAAGAGGAAAATATGGCGTTCTAGGGCCAATTAATGATCTACGTTAATAGATCCACAAAGAAAATGTATAATATGTCTTATGAACCCCTTTTAAAATTCACGTTTATGATCCATGGAAAAGGGGAAATGTGGCCGTCTACTCCTCTTTAAAAATCCTGGTTTGAAACTCCTTAGGAGGATAGAAATGTGCTATCTTGGTTCCCTTTAAAAATCAGTATTTAAAAGATGAAATTTGGGAATCCAAAATGTCTTTAAAATCTACGAAATCCTAGTCCATTTTAAATATCCACGTTTTTAGTTCCTTAAGAAGGTGGAAATGTGGTGTCAAAGTCATCCTTAAAAATTCGCAGCTGTAGTCCCTCATATTATGATAATGTGGGCTCCTCGGCCCCATTAAATATCCGAGTTTATAGGCCCCAAAGAACAAAAAAACTGGCATATTAGTCCTCCATAAAAATCAATGTCTATAGCGCATAAAAATATGGGTATATGCCTTCGAGTTCTATTAAACGTATCCGGGTTTGTAGGAAGATGAACATGTGGCCTCCTAGTCTGGTTTCAAAATTAATGTTGCTAATCTCTTTAGAAGATAGAAAAGTAAGTAGGACTAGGGTCGCCTTTAGGATATGCTCCTAGTCGCCATAAAAAATCCACGCTTGTAGATCCTTAAAAACTAAAATGTTTTCAATTCAAGAGATGGAATCTTAGCCTCTCAGTCCTTAAATGCGATCATAAAAACTGATAAAGTTTCCTTTAAAAATCTGGGGGTTCAGCCGCTTAACTCTTCTTCTGACATTTGACATTAGTGGACCCAAATTACCCTAAAAAGTAACTTTTTTCAAAAACAAAAATAGAGATTAAATTTCGGAACAAAATGGGTTAAGAGGATGGAAATGTGAACTCCAAGTTAATGGGTTCTTATGTAGTGGAAAATGTGGACTCCAAGGCCCGTTTAAAAATTCGCTGAAAATCTTGAAATTTGGTCTTTAAATCCCGTTACAAATCCACATTTATAATCCCTTGAGGGAATTGAAATTTAAGCTTCCAAATAAAATTAAAAAATTCCATTTTACATTTTTTTAAAAGTGGATGAAATTGATGCATGGAAGCTTTACCAAAGCGAGGTTGAGGCAACCTTCTAAACGACAACTCAATATTTCCAAAAACACTCAATTTCAATTTAAATGCTAAAATACAAGAAAAATGTGGGTCCCAAAATGCACGTTTTTAATATTTAAATTGTAGCCACCTCATCCCCTACTACTTCTATCCCTTCGTTTCCTATCCTTTAAAAAAATAGAAATATATCCTTGATTTAAACTCCTCGAAAAAATTGGCATTGGAGATCCTAGTACGTGGTATTGCAAACGAATCGATATATGCATTTTACCCCCATCTCACAAGGTAGGGCCCAATAACCCAAAATGCTCCCCTACTCTCCATTTGGCTTTTGCCAAAAATAACCTAATTTTCAGCACTCAGCTGCCTTATTTTTTTTCGTTTTTTTTTTTTTTTTTTTTTTTTGGTTTTTGCAAATTTTTGGGGTTGTTGCCGTCATCAGCTCCTCAGATGTTGGTATGTGTGTGTGTGCGTTTTTGCCTTTGTTTTTCTACTTAAAGTTCGCTGCCGCTTGGATGGCTGGCTGGTAATTCGATTGCTTGATCGTTTTCTTGTTGTTGGTTTTTTTTTGTTGCTTCTTCTTGCCTCTTTTTTATTGTCTGTGATAGTGGTTGCTAATAATAAGGTCGGAACGTGTGCCAGACAGCTGTACATTAATTAAGGCTCCAGCTGAAAAATAGAATTGCAATTTCCTCTCTCGGGCGATTATCATCATCGTCATCATCAACCTCATCGCCGGCGTCGTGGTCGTCATCCACATCATCACCCCAACCCCAACATCGACTAACAATCACAAATTATCAGCGTCATCATTTGTTTGCAAATAAACGCCAGCATTGTTTGAGCCGCAGCAGCTTAAAGGCGATGGACGGCATTTGGAGACGACAAAAACATTGGCGGTAAAATATCATAGTTTGATTTTTATGACGACCGCCCGTTCCTTTTCCAAAAAAATCCAAACGCACCGAGTATCAATCGATCAATTGATTTCCTTTGCCCTCTCGCCTGTTCGTAAGCTCTGCATTCGTTTTGCCAGGCAAATGTGTGCCAATGGCTAACACACTGTGTGTGTGCGAACTAAAATGCATCTCCTCAACAACATGTTTATTCAATTATCCCCGTACGCCAAAACTACTTACGGCTTGTGAATATAATACAATAACGACAACAACACCATCAAAAAGCAACAAAAAACTTTAACAAATGTGACCTCATTGATCTACATGTGGTGGTATGACGTCAGATATGTCAATGCTGGTTGGTTGGTTGGCTGCCTGCCTGCCTAGCTGTGTGGCGTTCACTGTTCAATAGCCATGGAAATAGTCAATAACAGGAGTGAATGAGCGTTTGAGTGACTAGCTGACTGTCGACCGACTGCCTGCCTGACTGTGTGCACACACATTGTAGTGCCCCGTGATTACACCTGTGTCACATCACGGGCAAAGTGTTTTAAGTGCTGTGCTGTCCAGTTGGCTGCCACCGGCGGCTATGACATGAGAGCCCACTAGGCAATAAATCTATGTTTGAACAGCATTGCTGACAGCTCGTCGTTGTTCGGCTCCTTCGTAACAACAACAACAATAACAACAACCCATTACCACTAACCTAGTAACACATAGACATAGATTTTTGATTTGAATTTTTTTTCAATTCTTTTTCGGGGTGCTGATAAAAATTAATCTAAAAATCATAAGTTCGGCGGAGGGGTCATTTTCGGAATTGCCGGGCTTCTTTTATCAACTGCAGGCAAAAAAAATGAAAAATTTAAAAATCAAAAGTTGTTGTTGAAAAAAAAATTAATTTCAAAAGCAATTTTTCAGTAAATTTGAGCGAAAATCCGCAAAAATAATAAGTGTGAGTTGCGACTTTCAAAAACCGGAAAAAAAGTATGAATGACAAAATATAACAACCCTCAAAATTAGCTAAGCTCAGGAAAGCATTTTAAAAAGACCGGTATGAAATTAGTTGTTTGTTTTGTGGTAGCAAAAACAAAATCAAAATTTTGAACTTGAACTTTCAAAATTTGCGGGACCGACCATGTGATACCTACAACACTACAATATGTTCGAAGTCCACTTAAATCCAAATACATTTTGGAAGATTTCGTTTTTGAAATAATGTCAAAGAGCCCCGCCCAGAGGTTACCCTCAGTGTTTTGACCCGTAGAATTGGACCAATATTTACGCACTCCGTAGTGTTGTTAAGTAATCAAAACAATGTAAAAATTGAAAAAATCGCATGCGATAAAAAATATGACAAAAATTGAAAAAAATTGACAAATGATATTCACTTTTTTATTGGTATATTTTTCGGCGATTTTCTTAGATTTTATCGTTTTCCGGCAAGAGACCATTCCAAATTGATGGTAATTGTGAAAATCGGCCCAGCGGTTCATGATTTATAAGCAGAATAAATAAGATCAATTCTTTTACATATATATATTGTACCTATTTTGCTATATATCCGATTTCTTGGCTATTAGCATCACTGTAATGGCCAGAAGTGATCTTTTAATATATTTGTGATTTGCCTGGGATTGAAAATATTCGCGGTTTAGTTGAAATTTTCCTATTTTCCTTTCTGTTTTTGGTCCATTTCAACCCCTAAATATCGTGCGATCATCTCCAAAAACAATAGGTTTCTATTCTGACCATAACCCCACCTCCATTTTTAATTTCGTGAGGATCGGTTTCTAATTGCGACCTGTAGCTTGATTACAAATTAACATGGACAGACGGACGGACATACATAGCTAGATCGACTCAGCTCGGCGAGATAGGAAGATCCATATATGTATGTGGGAAACCACTATTTGAGGTGTTACATAATATTTGGGACAATATAATACCCTTAACATATAGTGTTGTAGGATACAAAAACTCGAGAGACTATAATCGCGAGACTATAATCGCGGATTCTTAAAGGTCCATTCTATTATATAAAAGGACGATAGAGTTGGATTTTAGAGGTTTCAATTTTCTATAGGGATGGAATAAAATTTTTTTATGTATTTATTATTTATTTTATTTTATTTCTTTTTTTTTTTTTTTGAAAAGGACTAAGCGGCCACTTTTCCAACTTTTTAACGGCGCTCAAAAGGGCCAATACTAAGATAACTTGTTGGCATTGTTTCCAGTTTGTCTTTGGATCACAAACTTGTTTTTCCAGAAGGATATGAGGCCACATCTTTCATTAAGGATCATAAACGTGAATTTTTCGGGATACTAAGGGCGTGTATTTTTGAAAGGGTTCAGGATGCTATGTTTTCATCTTGGAGATGGCGGTTATATTTAAATAATTATATATATATATATATATATATAGAAATCGACTTCTAACAAAATTATCAGGTTGGCCTTCAATTTGAAATTTTTCTATTGGACTACGGTGCGTATACGCTTTATTAATATATTTTTTGAGATCTGTGATTTAGGTATTCATATGTTACAATTGTCGACCAATATTACAATATTGCATAACACTAAGCAAGAAGAAAGTTATTACAGAAGCAGGGCAATTTCATATTTTCAGTAAAATAATTAAAAAATGTCTTTTTAAAAGTATTTTATACAAAAGAATTTAGAAGGTCGGTTGTCTATCGACGTAGCCAGAAATGTCTTCTGAGAATATTAAAGAGCGTCCAATTTCCAAGCAAATTATTAAGAAGCTATCATAAAACTGATAAAATGTGGGGGGGGGGGCAGTGCTGCTGTCTACAGAAAACCTTGCAATGATAGCCTTTTGGTAGAATAAATTGCGCATTTTATGGGCATTTTGTTATTCCAAATTTGGAACCCATATGAGGTAGGTACCAGAAGCCTTTTAAAAAAGTTATAATTATTTCAAATTTAGTCACTTTGTGGTGGAGGTTCCAAAAGGAGTAGTTGGATATATTCCACATTCACATCAGGTCTGGTGTTGATAGAAATGTTGGGATGTGCCAAGTTTCAAAGGAATCGGATGCTCATTTCGCTTTTTATGAACTTCAGCCCGACCCGTTGTGGGGAGCTACCAGAACTATTGGACCGATATATCCTATGTTTACGATATATCTTGATATACAAATACAAATATTGGGATGTGTAAAATTTGAAGACAATCGAACTCTTATTTAAAAGTTTATAAGAGTTTTAATTATTCAAAATTTTGACCTTTGTGGGGAGGTACATGATGGAGTGGTCCTATATATACCATATGTACCCCAGATCTTGTGTTGATAGAATTGTACCTAGTATGAATTTAATCGGATTATTATTTCCCGTTTTATGGGGTTCATGGTTATTCCAAATTTTAACCCGTTATGGGGGAGGTACCTGAAGGAATTGGTCGATATCTACTATCTCCACATCAGTAGTGGAATTCTGTAACTCATTTTCTGAGTTACCGAAAAAAATCGGTAAAATTCAAATGCTTATAATTTCGGTAATTAACGAAAATTTTCGCTAAGCTAGCGACGATATTAAAGTCGTCGATAAGACCTACCGATAGATACCAATGTTCTCAACTTTTAGTTGTTTTTTATAACAAAATTTTGCATCTGAAAGTTACCGATTTTTGTCGGTAACTCCAAAAATGTGTTGCAGAATTCTACTACAGATCTTGTGTTAATAAAAATATTGCGATGTTTGAAGATTAAAATGAATCAGCTGTTTTTTTCGTATTTTATGATATATATAAATGCGCAAAGTTTTGACCCGTTGTGGGGTAGGTACTTGATGGAGTGGACCGATATTGTCCATATTTGCACCCGACCAAACACTGATAGAAATATTAGGATTTACAGAGATTTCACAAAATTGAATGATCCAATTCTCGTTGTACAAGGCCAATTATTTTCTGTGAAAATTTTGACCTTCTGTGTGTGTGGTACCTCAAGGAGTGGAGCAATGTTGTCCATCTTCCAACTCGATCTAAGCTTGACAATAATATTATTATGTACCAAATTAGGATCAAATCTGATAATACCTTCGAGAGTTATCGTGCACACCGGCCAGCCAGACAGACAGACAGACGGAGGGACGGACACTCTTAGATCAACTCCAAATGTCCTGAAACGGATTTGGCCCAAGAATTCCTAAAGATTAATTATAGAGAGTCTTCTACCTATAGAACACCTTTTATGAATCATTAATTTGCAGAAGCCCCTTCATGAGTATTTTATAGAAAATAATTTAGGAGGTCTCTTGTCCACTGTCGTAGTCAGAAATGCCTTTCGAGAACATTTAAGAGGGTCCAATAGACAAAAAAATAGCATTTTCCAACAAAATATTTGGAAACTATTTAAAAATTGGTAATTGGATGGGGGAGGATGGATGTTGTCTACATTTGAATAGTATCTTCCTGTCAAAGACCATTTGAAGGCCTTCCCTCCAAAAAAATACCTCTCAATTTTTTTCAATAACAGGGGCATTTCGAAGATTTTGCATCCAAAATAAAAATATTATATTTTTTTTTTCGGGAGAAGGTATTCCATCTTTAGAAGACCCTGAAAATATTTCCTTATAGTATTCCCCCCTCGGCCCACATTTTTTTATCAATCAAATATGCCGGAACCTGTTAACCGCTTTTCAATGGCATCATCATCCACCCTCACACTTAACCTTTTAAACAATTATCAATTAAGATTGTTGTTGTTGTCGTTATTGTCATTGTTGTTATGGTTTGTAGCAATTATAGAAATAAAATTAAGATCACATTTCTCAAGTTTATATATTTTTTTCTCGATTTTTTTTTTTGCCTTAGAACTGCTTGAGGAAAATATGTGATAGACAAGTAGCGATGCTGATCCATGAGCGTTGAAAAAAATACCGGAGGTGGGGGGAAGGGGTTTTGAGGTGTGCGGAATATGTGATTTTAAATTTTTTCTTGCCAAAGTATTGCTTTTCACAATGAAAATGGAGACGTTCAGCCAAGGTTAACAGTACTCACAGGCATTTACACAGAGCAAGAGTATGAGTGCATATGTGTGTGTGTGTGAGTGTGTGTGTGTGTGAGTGAAAAAAAATAAATTACAAACAATTACAACAATGAAATAGTTCAGGGAAATACAGAGTGCACAACAACAACACTTACACACACTATGGACCCCTGTAAGTGTTGGAAAAATATTGGAAAAACATTTTCACAATGCCAAAGCTACTAGGGAACCTGTAAGCAAGCGAGCGAACAAACAGACAATAGCTGAGACAATGGATTGGCGGCAGTGGCGTGTGAGCGCAATTTTATGGCAATATTAGATACCATTGCCGCCTATGGTAGCCCGTCGAACACATACACACATAAGCACTTGTTTATCAGGGGCACATTGAAGTCTCTAAAATATTCGACCTCGCACAACACCTGTTGCTGACAACATTTCCGATGGCTAGGAAACAGATAGGGAGCAAAACTGACGAATAATAACAACAACAACCACAAGAAGATTAGGATTCCTTCGTCAACATCAGCCACCAAAAAGATGGGTGATAAGGCAGGCAGCCAGGCAGCCAGCCAGCCAACCAAGCAGCAAGCCAAAGTCCCTGCTTTTCTTTGAGCCGTTTTTTTTTTAATTTTTTGAGGGAGTAAATTTTGAGGCCAGGAAGAAGAATTAAACATCTAAAAAAGCAGCCCATTAGCAATTCAGTTTGGATTGTTAGCAATTCAGCTTGAGGGCACAAAAAAGAAGAAGAAAAAGACGACGAAAAAAAATACGGAGCAGATATGCCACCACACAACATGAAAGGTTGTGAACCGTAACGACATAACATTCCAATGGCAATGGGCTGGCGGACGGACGGACTGAGAGCCACTCAAAACGCAAAGCCAGGCCCAGACACAAGACAAGATCACCCTCCATGCTTATTTAGGTTCTGCCGCCCCGGCATTCACTTCTAATGAGAATGCAAGCCAAAGAATGGCAGCAGCAAATAAACTTTGAATGAATTCAAATTGAAATGAAAGAACGAATGGGAATGGGAATGAGAAAAAAATAATATTAATGTTGCAACAATGAGTGCAGCGTTTGGCCACTAGCGTGTGGTTCTGACAGCCGCCGCAACTGTTGTCAACTGAAAATTTGTTGGTTTTTTGGTTTCATTTCGTTTGGCTGTGGCTTTGACTTTGACGATTGCAGCTGTTGTTCTTAGTTTGGCAGTGACTAAGGCCGGGAATATATTTACAACAACAATAACTAAAATATACAATGCAATACAACAACAACAACTTTGGCCACAGTGAATGAATTTCAAGCCATCGAACCAAACCAACCAACCAACCAACCGCACAATGATGGAGTCGTCTCCTCATTGTCTTGAAATTAATTAATAACAACAACAACAACAAAAAAAACAGAGGCACTGATTACGAGAACACCAACAGACAAACCAAAACAAACGTACGAACGAACAAATAAATGCTCGTCGTAACCAACGTAATAAAACAGAGATCTAAAATGAAATGAACGCAAATGAATGGAACCATCATCAGTCAGTCAAGCAGGCAGCCAGCCTGGCAGTCAGTCACTCAGTCAGACTGGCAACAGCTAAGCTCAAAGCAACCAAGAGACAGAATTAAATCAAACCAAGCCATCGCAACTAAAGAAAAATTTATTTAAGTTGCCCTTCCGCAAGTATTTCCTAGCTGCACACACACACACACATGCAGAGGTGTGTATGTGTGTGAGCCAATGCATTTGTGCATTATTTTAGGTATGTGTTTGTAAGGAAAAACTAATACCAGCATGTGTTGGTAACACAGGGACGTATGTGGGGGATGTAATGGAATTTTTGCTTTAAATTTGAAGAAATTTTAACCAAGCCTTCCAAGCTTGGGCGCCAATACATACAGGGGCTATAAGAAACACTGACGGAGCTTAAATTATTTTCCACATTAGAGACTCATCTGAAAACTTGAAATTACAAATTCTAGTCAATTCTAGGGAAACTTTTCACTACCATATTTTAATACCCTCCACTATTTTGAAGGAACTCGAAATTTTCGAAAAATACAGCTCAAACGAAATTCGTTATATGTGGGCTGTACGAAGGCGTGGTTCTGCATGTACAATATTTTGTCATAGGCTGTAGTACCCATAACGAACTTTGAATACTAAATATGAAACAATTCCGGTAAAAAAAATTCGCTAATATCATCCAAATACCGAATAAATGGAGGTGCCATTATATGGGGCTGTATGGAGACGTGGACCTACATAATTTATGGGGGCTATACGAAGACGTGGACCGGCGTACACGGTGCGGATATAGGGGGGGGGGGGGGGGGTAGATGGTACCGCTATATGGGGGCCATGCGATATCGTAGACAATTCTCTTTCAGGGGGTTAAGTACTCAAAAGGAACTTCTTGAATGTACACGATGAGATGAAAAAACTGCAACCAATTTCAGACTGCTGTCATTTCTAAGCCACTCGTCCGACAGCTGTTAAAATTATTCCAGTGACAGCTCATTATATTGTTTATAAGCGTACAAAAGTATTTTGGTGAGAATTTTCCGGAAAAAAAATTATTCGTGAAAGAATTCAAGCGTGATCGTGTGATTTCTTTATATTTGACTGGAAAACCGCAAATGGCTATCGTTAGAGCACTCCAGCATTTAAATATGAATAAATCATTTGTGTCTCGTACCATCGCTCGCCGTAACCGTGATACTGGTAGCGTAGCCCGACGTCAAGGAAGTGGACGGAAGAAAACAGCAAAATGACCAGAAATGTTTCGAAAATAGAGAAGCGACTTGATCGAAACCCGCATCGCAGTGGCCAAAAAATTGCTCGTGAGCTGAACATATCGCAATATTACATTCGGCGTATAAAAAAGTGCAAGAACGCAGCAAAAAGAAAATCGACTCAAAAGAGTTAAAGAGTTGCTTCGCTTGGCCGAAGGTGATGAACTGCCGAATTCGTTATCCAGCAGTTTTTAAACAAAACAAAATGATCGTGTTTACTTGCCAAAGAGGTCAGCTGAAAATGTGCACCTTCGATTGGCCAACAGAACTCAAGCGCCGGTGATGTTGTGGGCCGCCATAACAGCCGATGGTCGCTCTCCGCTCGTATTAATCCAACGTGGCTTCAGAATAAATGCCGAATATTATTGCGAAAATATTCTGGAGGGTGTATTAAAGGCGTGGGCACGCATACCTTGGATATTCCAACAGGATTTAGCACCATCGCACTCAGCACGCGCCACCCATTAAAGGTTACAAAATGGCCACCAAAATCTGCGGATACCAATTCGTTGGACTATTGTGTCTGGAGTATTTTGGAATGCAAGATTGGTACTAAATAATACCAAAGTGTCGATCACCTGAAGCAAGCGCTTCGACGGGAGTGGCCCAAAATACCGCAGAGCAACATTCGGGCAGCGTGTGACTTTTTCTTTGGCCGACTGAAGGCCATAATTCGTGCCAAAGCTGACCAATTCGAACAAATCTAAAATTATTCTTAAATTTGATGCTATTTCCGACATTTTTTGCTTTCATTCAATAAAATTTAGAAAAAAAATTATGGCGATTGACTTTGTTGCAGTTTTTTTATCTCATCCTGTATATCTCGCATCACTTTTTTAAAATTGGATAAAATTTGGATTTTCTTTAAATTTTGCGATTAAACTATCATTATTAGTGTTATATGAAATTGGAGTAACACAAGTTTTTATCTGTATAATATTTTTAAAATGCATTCCTATTAATTCACGATCTGATACAAGACAAGGTGTGAAGATGGAAGACGTCGGACGACTTCTTCTGGTTCCTCTCCCACAAAGGGTCACAATTTGCAATACTTTTATCTGTCATAGCTCTGTTAATTCAACGATTCTTTATAACTTGATATATGTAATTTTTTTCTGAAGCCTGAAATGAATATGGAATTTATGATTTCAAATTAAATTGGATATAAAGTAATTTTGCCCGTACCAATATTTGTATCTGCATTAGATGAAGCATGAAAATGGCCTACTTCCATCGACTATATTTGGTATCTCACGCACATTTGTCACATAAAGTAAAGGAAGTAGTGCATATAGTCCAAACCTGGAACATTGGCATATTTATATCACATTTATTTGGTTCCGATACGTAATGGACAATTTTGGCCCATTCCTTCGGAACCTACACCATAGAGGGTCAACAATTGGAAAAAATCATAAAAGAAGTCAAAATATCTTCAAATAATCGAACATTGACAGAGGGTATATATATGTCGACAAAGCCGACTGATACTTTCTAACTTTTTTTCATTCAAAGATTTAATGTGAACATGGAGATTATCGACACGCTCTTCTGGTACCTCCCCCACAAATCTAAGAACTATCATCAACAATTAGTTATAGATATTTGAATTTCTTCAAATTTTGCATATCCAATTATTTGTATCAGCATTAGATGAAGTGGAATGATTTGATTCAATATGTCTGGTACCTGACTCATATTTCAACATTTTTAAAAATGATCACATATTTCATATAAAATTGAGGATGTTCGACTACATACAGTTCAAATCGGGCACGTTGTAATATGTCAGAGTTAGTTCAGATAATATTGGTCCACTTTTTCGGTATCTCCTCCATAAGTCAAAATATATTTTATAAACTGACATAGACTAAGTGTATAAATCTGTCGGCAAACACGACCGATATTTATACCCTACACCACAAGGTGGTCAGAGTATTATGTCCTTGGGCATTTGTTTGTAACAGGCAAAAGGAAACGAGATAGACCCATAGTTCCTTTTGTTGATCTGCATAGAATCACATTCTGAGTCGATTTATGCATGTCCGTCAGTGCGTCTGTCTGTCCGACTGTCCTTGTATTTTTGTAAACAAAGTACAATTTGCATTTATTGCCCGATCCATATGAAATTTTGCACAAATCATTTGTTTGGCCCAAGGACGAACCCTATTGAAATTGGAGATAATCGGACAAAATTTAGATATAGCTCCCATATATATCTTCGTCCGATTTGCCTTTCATTGTGCACCAAACGTGTAATATCAGTCCGAATAGTATGGAATTTTGCACATACAACCAAATTAGGCCTGAAAATAAGTATGCCAAATTTGATCGAAATCGGTTCAGATATAGCTATAGCTCCCATATATATTGTTCATCCGATTTGTTATTTTTGTCCTCCGCAGCCGTAATATGCACTCTGTAACAACAATATTTGGGGAAATATAGCAAATACAGCTCAGAAATACATTTGCTAAATTTTATCGAGATCGGTTCAGATTTGGATATAGCTCCCATATAAAACTTCGTCCGATTTAACTTTTATTGTGCACCAAATGTCTAATATTAGCCAAAATAGGATGGAATTTGGCACATACGATCGAATTGAGTCTAGAAGCTAGTATGGCAAATTTGGTGAAGATCGGTTCAGATATAGCTATAGCTCCCATATATATTGTTCATACGATTTGTTATATTTTTTACCCACAGCCGTAATATGCACTTCGTAACAACGATATTCAGGGAAATATATAAAATGCAGCTCAGAAATATATTTGCCAAATCTTATCCAGATCGGTTCAGATTTGGATATAGCTCCCATGTATATCTTTATCCGATTCAAATTAATTTTGCACCAAATGGGCAATACAAGTCCGAATTTAAAAGATACAAATGCTTCGGCATATATAGTCCTTTGAACTTTAAATTATAATTTTAATTATAATTACAATTAAAATTATAATTATATATAATCATAATTATAATTATATATAATTATAATTAATTAATTATTTATAATTATAATTATTAATTATTTATAATTATTATTAATTTATAATTATAATTAATTATAGCGTGTATGTTGAATTCTCCCATTAAAACGTTTAATTGTCATGCGGAGCTCTACTAAATTAGCAAAGTGGTGTAGGGTATTATAAATTCGGACCGCCCGACTTTAAGACTTTCTTTACTGGGTTTTAAATTGTTTTTTTTTTTAAAGTCTTTTTTTGTAGAAGTACTTAAAACGGGATTATATTTTTAAAGGTTATATATCGGGAACCGATATTGATTTTTGCAATCTTCGGGAAAATTTTAATCGAATGTTAATTAGGCCCTTTAAAATTATCCCAAGTGCTATGAAACATAATCGCATTCGATTTTTTTCCAAAAATTAATAATAGTTTTTTAATGGCCCCAAGAAAGCCAAACTACCGGCCAGAGGCCATTTCCCAAAAAAAAACATTCTCAAATGTTCCTCAAGGCCCCACTCGTTAACTCTGCAGTACTTTTTTCTTTATTCAGTTTTTGATCCCAAGTCATTGTAATATGTTTTATAACATTAGCATGCAGCATGCACACACATACATGCATGCATATGCCTAGGTGTATGCGTGTGTATTTGTCGCTTTTGCGGGTGTGTTGCAGTGCATAAAATTATTTCGGTCTGGTGAGTGCTGGCGGAGCGTGAAGTTGGCAAAAAAATAAAAGCAGAAAAAGTAAGAGAAAAAAATGAGAAACAAAAAACAAAAGTAATTTAAAATTAAGGAAAATCATTAAAAAATGAATTACAAATGAGTGGCTTTTATTTGTGATTTTTATCAACGACTCAACTGCAAATGTAATGGCAACAAGTTTGCGAAAGAAGTTGTGAACACACACACATATGGGGAAAAAGACCGGCAAAACAATAATAAATCTCATCAAGACACAAAGCTAAATACACACGCAGCTCACATGCAAGGCCCGGAATCAAGTCAAGGTGCGCAAGCTCAGCTCAGCTCACAACACAAAGAAACAATGACTTCGATAGTAGTAGTGGTGGTGGTGCTGCTTGTTGGGGTGTTTTGTTTGGCCGCATAATATCCGTATCCGCTTGCCACCTTTATAATCATAGTCATTGTTGCCGGCTTCTTGATCGTGGCATTATTCAAGCCAGTCAGCAGGCAAACAATGCAGAAAAAATGCTAATTCGCGTGGCATTTGCGTGTTTGGAGGCCTTCAGCATTGCAAATTCGCAAAAAGGCCGACAGCAAAATTCACAACACTCACACACACACATGTATTAACACACATATATACATTCTATAATAAAATGGAATTTTCATGATTTGCTGGCAAGAAGAAGTTTGGTTGCATCATTTGCACTCTCTTTATTAATGTCTTCAGTTCATTTTAGTTTCTGGTTTTTTTTACTCTTCGTGTCCAACTTTATTTCCCAAAAGGCGGCCTTAACTCTAATTGTATGTGTGAATATGTTTGTTTATCTTTCATCCAGCCATCCATCCATACATAGTATTTATTTATTCCACGAATAGAGTCCGGAGTCAGAGTCGCCTCTTTCTCCCTAATGGACATGAACACACAACCATAATCAGCAGGCCAGGGACAGGGCCTGTGCCTGGGATGGATGGCATTCGTCTAAACCAAACTGAATGACTGACTGCCGGACGGACGGACGGACGGAATATTTCACACACTGAATGCACTCATGTATGAATCTCAACCACAGCGATCACAATTATAGAGCCCGGCCAACAACAACAAAACCAGCAAGAAACGGAAATGCTTTTCCGCGATCAAAATAAAATTCACTCGACATAAATCAAAGGTGTATTCGGTTGATTATGCCGCAGTCATCACTGCTGCCGCTGATGGTGGAAAATGGAAAATAATGGCGACACCGAAAACATTTTTTGGAGCATTTCTAGGGAAGTAATTAATTTCAGGGGACATAGCTTATTTTGTGGTTTGGATTTCGTTATTTTTTTGTCAAAATGGAAAAATGCAATGTGGATTTCCAGTGAAATAATTATGGAAAATTGGGATCTCCTCAAAAAACAAAATTGAATTTTTTCAAAGGAAAAATTAATCATTCCCAGTTAAATAGTTATTATTTTCTTTAGGAAAATTTTGATTCTAAAAAATTAAATGTTTTGTCTAAAGTAATTTCCTATAGAAACAAGTTAAAAGTATCAATCGGTTTTCCGACAGATGCAGATGCGTTGAGCTACATTAAAATTATTCAAAAATTTGATCTTTCAGAAAATATTCTTTAAAAGATCCAGGTTTCTTGGTCTTTGGATTCTTGCAAAAAAATATTTTTTACAAAATCTAGGTTTCTTTAAAAAATCCACGTTTATTGGTCGGATGGTCATTGAAAAAATATTCTTTAAAAAATCCACGTTTATTGGTCGGATGGTCATTGAAAAAATATTCTTTAAAAAATCCACGTTTATTGGTCGGATGGTCATTGAAAAAATATTCTTTAAAAAATCCACGTTTATTGGTCGGATGGTCATTGAAAAAATATTCTTTAAAAAATCCACGTTTATTGGTCGGATGGTCATTGAAAAAATATTCTTTAAAAAATCCACATTTATTGATCTTTGAGTCCTTGAAAAAATATTCTTTACAAAATCCAGGTCATTGAAAAAATATTCTTTAAAAAATCCACATTTATTGATCTTTGAGTCCTTGAAAAAATATTCTTTACAAAATCCAGGTTTCTTTGTCTTTGGGTCCTTGAAAAAATATTCTTTAAAAAATCCACGTTTATTGGTCATTGGATCCTTGAAAAAATATTCTTTAAAAAGTCCCCATTTATTGGTCTTTGGGTCCTTGCAAAAATATCCTTAAAAAATTCTCATTTATTAGATGGTCCTTGAAAAAAATATTCTTTAAACAATCCATGTTTATTGGTCTGATGGTCCTTGAAAAAAATCCTTAAGAAATCTACGTTTATTGGTCTTTGGGTCCTTGAAAAAATATTCTTTAAAAAATCCACGTTTATTGGTCAGATGGAGCTTGAAAAAATATTCTTTAAAAAATCCACATTTTTTGGCCTTTGGGGCCTTGCAAAAATATTCTTTAAAAAATCCACGTTTACTGGTCTTTGGGTCTTTGAAAAAATATTCTTTAAAAAATCCAAATTTTTTGGATTGTGGGGCCTTGCAAAAATATTCTTTAAAAAAATCCTCGTTTACTGGCCTTTGAGTCTTTGAAAAAAAATATTCTTTAAAAAATTCACATTTACTGGCCTTTGGGTCTTTGAAAAAATATTCTTTAAAAAATCCACATTTTTTGGCCTTTGGGGCCTTGCAAAAATATTCTTTAAAAAATCCACGTTTACTGGCCTTTGGGTCTTTGAAAAAATATTCTTTAAAAAAATCCTAGTTTACTGGCCTTTGAGTCTTTGAAAAAAATATTATTTAAAAAATTCACGTTTATTGGTCAGATGACCCTTGAAAAAATATTCTTTGAAAAATCCTCGTTTACTGGCCTTTGGGTCTTTAAAAAAATATTCTTTAAAAAAATCCTCGTTTACTGGCCTTTGAGTCTTTGAAAAAAATATTCTTTTAAAAATCCACGTTTATTGGTCAGATGATCCTTGAAAAAATATTCTTTAAAAAATCCACGCTTATTGGCCTTTTGGTCCTTTAAAAAATATTCTTTAAAAAAATCTACGTTTATTGGTCAGAGAGTCCTTGGAAAAATATTCTTTAAAAAATCCAGGTTTAAGGGCCTGATAGTTCTTGAAAAAAATTTTCTTAAAAAATCCACGTTTATTGGATTTTGGGTCCTTGAAAAAATATTTTTAAAAAAATCCAAGTTTATCGGTCAGATGATACTTGAAAAAATATTCTTTGAAAAATCCAAAATTTAAAAAAAAAGTCTGACATCTATAACCAACTTTTGGGAATAATTGTTAATCATAATTTTAACCTTTTGTGGGGGAGGTAAGAAAAGGAGTGAGCCTTCAAATTCCATATTCACATCAGATGTCTGGTTGACGGAAGTATTTAGGTTTACCAAGTTTGAAAAGAATCGCATAACTGATTCGCAAGTTATAAAAGATATACGTAGTTAAAATTGTGACCCTTTGTGGGGGAGGTACCAGAAGGGGTAAACCGATATCTATCATTTTAACACCAGAACTTGCTTTATTAGAAATATTGGGTTGCATGACATTTGAGGAGAAACAGAAATATTGGCATGTGTGAAATTTTAAAGCAATCGGACTTATATTTCAAATTTTTATAAGAGTTATAATTATTCGAAATTTTGACCCCTGTGTGGGGGAGTTACCAGAAGGAGTGGACGGATATATTTCATCTACACGTCATATCGTATGCTATCAAAAATATTGGGATGTGTGAAAATTGAAGAGAATCGAATGCTTATTTCGCATTTTGCATAAAAGATATAATTATTCAAAATTTTGAGCCCTGTGTGGGGGAGGTACCAGAAGAATTGGTCCAATATCTACCATCTTAACTACAGATCTTACGTAAGTAAAAATATTGGGATGCGTCAAATTTGAAGGCAATCGGACGGTACCAGAAGGAGTGGTCCGACAGAATCCATCTTCACACCTGATCTTGTGTTGACAGAAATATTGAGATGTGCTAAGTTTGAAATTAATCGAATGCTCATTTCCCGTTTTATGAGCTTCACGATTATTCAAAATGTTGACCCCTGTGTGGGGGAGTTACCAGAGGGAGTGGACTTATGTATCCCATCTTCACAGCAAATCTTGCATTTGTAAAAATATTGGCATGTATGTAATTTGAAGATAATCTGATGCTTATTTCGTATTTTATAAGAATTATAGTTATTCAAAAAATTTACCCTTAAGGGGGAGCTGCATAATGTAGAGGACCGATATTGTCCATTTTCGCACTTGACATAGCACTAAAACAAATGTAGAGAATTGCAAAGTTTCCACCAAGTTGGGTTATATTTTCTTGTTCTATGCGACTAATTATTTTCTGTGAAAATGATGGTGGGGAGGTACCAGAAAGGGTGGACCTATATTGCCCATCTCCGAACTCGATCTAAGTTTGACAATAACATTACGATATACCAATTTTAGATCAAATCCGACACTTTCCTCGAGAGTTCTCATGTGTACCAGCCAGACAGAAGGACGACGGACCGACAACCCTAGATTGATTCCATATGTCCTGAAACGGATTTGTTTTAAAGAGACCTTGGGTCTAAGCCCGTAATTTTGATGGCTGAGGGTATAAAAACATTAGAAGTCATGATATGCGGTTTATTTTTTAAACCCACAGGTATATGACAACCCTAGAAAATATATCATTTGATACGGCCAAGACGTATCCCATACAAATAAGGTCTCCCCTAGGTCTCTTTGGAAAAAATCGTTTAAGGACATTTGGAATCGATCTAGATGTGTTCCTCTGTCCATCAAGCTGATTCGCATGATAACACTTGAAAGGAGTATTCGATTTTGTTCAAACTTTGTTCAAATGGCCCGTACTGGTCCCATGATTCTGTACAGAGCAGTTATTCTCTTTTTTTCTAAAATTGTTGAATGTCATCTCTCGAAAAAGGGTCTAAATAATAATTTCTCAAACCCCAAAAAATACTTTTCTATGGAAAAATTTCGGCAAACCACATTTCACAATCGCATTTTCCTCATGACTGACTGACCCCTAAATTCATCTACCTTTTCCCCCCCACCAAAACAAACCCGACCTCCACTGCCTTTCATCTGCCATTTAATTTGTTTTGCTTGCCTTTGTTATGGATTAATTAGAAAAGCGTTTCTTTATTACAAATTTAATTAGAAGCCACGACAACAAGACAGCAATAAAAATTGATGGCATATTTATGGCCGGCGAACCCATATTATTCACACATTCAAAATTTGGTCGTTTACGAACAGTTGTCGTGCCGAAAACAAAAACCTTGACACAGCCAACAGTCGGTTGTCATGAAAATCTATTTTAAAGCACCCTTCTTTGAAATATTGAAAAAAAAAATAAAATAAAATCAATATTAAAAGATTCCGAGTGACGTAATGGCGAACAAAGAGATTTTTTGAAGGAAAACGAGTGAGAAAAATTTCTTGTTGGTGGTTTTTAGCGATCTTCGGGAGATATGAAGAATGAGTTGTAACAGTAAAATGCCGTTGGAAACTTTCATAGGTTTTCTTTAGTCAGAAGTCCTTCCAGAGGACTTTTAAATGTAAAAGACCTCTCAGAGTATCTTTAAATAATAAAAAAACCAAGCTGATGTAATGTAATTCAGAGAATTAATTTAGAGGATTAAGAAACTTATAAGTGCCGCTAGAAAAGATTATAGGTTTTATTAAGGTTTATTATTGCCCAGGGACGAACATACAAAGGTCTTTCAAAACCACTTCCGTCAGGAGTTAGCTAAAAATCATACAAAAAAGTGATAGAAATGTAGCCATTTCGTAGGAGCCCTGACAAAACTACTTAAAATATACTTCCACCTTCTACAGGTGGTAGGCCCTTCAGAGGTCTTCTATAGATGGATAACCTTCCAGAGTCTTTCTATATTATTATTTATATTTAGGTGGAAGACCTCTAAGTAGTCTTCTATAAATAGAAGGCCTTCGTCCTTCTAAAGATGGACGACCTCCCACAGGCCTTCTATAAATGGAAGGGTCATACAGGCCTCTTATAGTTAGAAGTTATTCTAGAGACTTTCTATGAGTGGAAAAGGTTCCATAGGAATTCTATAGGTGGGTGGAGCAGTAGGTCTTCTCTAGAAGACCAGTAGATCTTCTCTAGAAGACCAGTAGGCCTTCTGCAGAAAACCAATAGATCTTCTCCAGAAGACCACTAGGTCATCTCCAGAAAACTAATAGATCTTCTCCAGAAGACCTTTACTACTTTAGAAGACCAGTAGGTATCCTTTAGAAGATCAAAAGGCTTTCTATAGACAGAATTCCTCATATAGGCCTTCCATAGTTAGAAGTTATACTAGAGACTTTCTATGAGTGGAAGAGGTTCCATAGGACTTCTATAGGTGGGTGGAGCAGTAGGTCCAATAGATTTTCTCCAGAAGACTAGTAGTTGTCCTTTAGAAGACCAGTGGGCGTCGTTTAGAAGACCAGTAAGCACCAAGTCTTCTCTGGAACATCAATAGGTCTTCCAAAAACTTATCTGTCTTCTAGAGAAGGGACTGGGACAGGATTCTCTGGGGTCGAAGTCAACAATATTTACCTCTGATTGGAGTCCTTCGAAGGATCTTCTAAAAAAAAATAATTTTCTATTTAAAATAAACGAATAAATAGAAGAAACCATTCGTAGGAACCCCTGCAAGATAGAAGATCTCCCGCAGAGGAGAACTCCATAAGCTTTCTCTGAGGTAGAAATCAAAAATGTCTACCTCTGATTAGAGTACTTTCAAGGATCTACTTAAAAATTCACGTTTTCTATTTCAAATGTACACAGGACTACAAAAAGAGAAGACCTCTTCAGGATTTTTCAAAGATAGAAGACCTCTCACAGAGAAGACCGTCTAGAAGCCATATACATTTGAATGTCATCAAAGAAGTCTACCTCAGATTACAGTCTTTCAAATGATCGTTCAAAGACTGAATACATCTGGATGGCCAATTTCCATCCAAGAGTCTCTTGTATCTAGAAAAACTTCCCAGAGTAGCACCTCCAGAAAAATTTCGAGACGCTTCTTCTTTGGATACATTACCACCAGTGGAATGCTATGGCCGAAGATCTTCGGAGTTCATCTATAGACAGAAGACCTTCCAAGGTTTGAAGACATTTGATTGCATCTGGATGGCCTATTTTCAGCACGAAACGGCCCAGGGGTCGCCTATATTTAGAGGACCTTAAAAGGTCCATAAATATACAAGGCAAGGCCTTTCAGCTGTAAATAAAGCGCAAAGTAACTCCCAGAAGTGTCCTGTAATTACAAAATTTTCAAGATGACTTTTCCAGAGAGAAAGCCACTAGAGATCCGCTATAGCTGGAAGACCCTTCAGAGTTCCTGTATAGACATTAGACGTCCGATTAGCCTCCTACAGTTAGGAGAATTTAAACGGTCTCTTATGGATAGAAATTCATTAGAGGGTCTTCAATGGAGATGGCTACAGATAAAACTTCATACAGGTCTATTAAGTACGTCTTTATGGGTAGGAGACTATCAGATTTTTCATCCAGAGAATATTTTTAGCAGATTTTCAATGGTTAAGGGACATTTATCGGATCCCCCATAAATAGGAGATCATTATAAGGTATTTTAGGGATTGGAGATCTTCAGTAGGTCTTCTAGGGATAGACGAAATTTAACAGGTCTCCTTTGGAAGATCTCCTATCGAAACGGAGCTTTATGAGGTCTCCAAAGAACAAAAGCGCTTTATTCATTGGTCTAATAGAATATAAGACTTATAGTAGGTCCCATAGGGCTAGGAGAACCCTAGCCATTCTCCTATGAAGGAGGAATTTTTAAGCAGGTCCCCTACGTATAGAAGACCTATAACAGCTTTCCTGTGGCCAGAATGCCCCTAAAAAATAGGAATTCTGTAGTAGAGCTCCTATGAACCGAAGACCCGTCTCTTATGAGTGGGAGATCTGTAGCCAGTCTTTTATGATTAGTCGACTTTTAGCAGGACCTATACCACATATTCTATTGATATAAGGCCTTAAGTAGGTCTGTTGCAGGTCTCTTATGGTAACGAGACTTCCAACGGGTCTTTTTTTCGATAGAAAACCTTTAGCAGTTCTCTTATGAATAGGAAACCTAAAGCAGCTGTCCCACGAATGGTAGACCTTACCTATGGTTAGGAATGGGAGAGCTTTTGCAGGACTCCATAGAGCTCCAATTGATAAAATACCTACAGCAGGGTTTTATTGATAGGAGACATCTATCAAATCTATTATGTCTAGGAGAGCCTTAGCTCGTCTCCCACGGATAGGAGACCTTTAGCAACTCTCTTCTGAATAGAAGTCCTAAGCTCGTCTGTTATGTAGAGGGAAATTTAAGCAGGTCTTCTAAGGATGAAGACCTTTAGCAGCTATGACAGGTTTCCTTTGGAGGCCTACAGTATCTCGCCTACGCTCCTCTCCAATGAAGAGAGACCCTTGAACAGATCTCCTATGAATAGGACAACTTTAGCAAGGTCTCCCATGAATAAGACAACTTTGGAGGTCTTCAGGTGCTTTTCTGTGGCTATAAGACCCTAAGCTCGTCCCCTATGAAGGGAGTCCCTAAAGTAGGTCCCCCATGACTGAAGACCTTTAACAGGAGATGTTATTTACAAAACTTAGGTCTATTAGCTTAATAAACCCCAAATGAAAGAAATCTACCTTTACCAAGGAAATCAATTTTGTTTTGCATAGACGATCTGTAGCAGGTTCTCTATGGTTGGGAGAACTTTGGCAGGTCTTATGTGAATAAAGGACATTTAGAGAGTCTCCCATGGAAAGATAAACTAAAGCGGACGCCCTACGTATAGGAGACGTTTAGCAAGTGTCATATGACCCACTGTGCGAAAACTGGGCTACCTCCAAAATATAAAAAGTCCATATCCAAAATCAATTTCCAATATCGAAAAATCTCCGACTTTTTAAAAAATTAATTTTTAACAGCCACAGCCACTTTGCGAAACCTAGGATACCTGGGTTTAAGGTAATACCATTCAATGAAAGGTCTCCCTAGGGGAGACAATATTTCCGATATCGCAAAATTTTCGAGATTTCTATATCGGAAATTTTTTTAGTGAAAAAAACTCCCTAAACAGATATCCAATAAAGCAAAGAGGTTTATCAATTGAGAGACTATTGATGGATAGAAGACCATTGGGAGGATTGAACAGTAATGTTATGCTGAGAAGATTTTTTACAAGTCGTCTATGGATGAAAGAGCTTTAAGATTGCATGACCCCTTAGAGGTTCTCCATGAATCAAAGACCTCGATCGGCAAAAGTCGATGGAAATTTTTCAGTTCCCAGAATATGAAAAAAAGAAATTTCAATCCACAACAAGAGGTTTATCTATTGAGAGACCACTGATGGAGAGAAGACCACTGGGAGAGGGAATTGAGCAGTAATTCTATGCTGAGAAGATCTTTTACAAGTCGTCTATGGATGAAAGAGCTTTAAGATTGCATGACCCCTTAGAGGTTCTATATGGAACGGATACCTCGATCGGCAAAAGTCGATGGAAATTTTTCAGTTTCCAGAATATGAAAAAAAGAAAATTCTATCCATAACAAGATCTCTCTCCCAAAAGCGTTATTCATCCACAGAAGACCTCTGAAAGCTCTTCTATTCTTATACGCTCTTAAGAAGACTTCTTAACTACAGAGGTCCCTAGGAATCTCTCCAAGATCTATTGATGACCTTCAAAGGCCATTTTCACACTTTTTCCCACCACTGTATATTTTCTTGTATAAATATCATTAATTAATCAAAGCCATAACAAATACGGTCAATAACAATGCCGTATCCATAACAAGCTGCGAATAACAAAAACATCTGCCAAACAGATCCAGCGCACATTGCTGTTGCTGTTGTTGCTATTAAAAAAAATAATTAAAATAAGTTTCTTCTGCCGATCACACTCACCATAGTTTTCACTCACAGCATTGCGGACAGCTTCAACAACCCGTTTGGTCTTCCTTATCGGCTGGCCAAGGATGGTGAAATTGCCAATGTCAAGCTGCTGTACGAACAGCAAATAGATGCGGCCCGGCTCAATTGTGTCGCCGCGGACAAGGCCACGCGGTCGCAGCTGTTCGCGATAGATGTCACATTCGCCGCTGCTGTTGCGATAGGCGAATTGCAGGCGTAGATATTTTTGCAGGCGATAGCCAATCTGTTGTTTGAAGACCTCACGCACCTCAACGGTGGCGGAGAAGTTCATGCGGCGATCGGGTGTCATTGAGACAATTTTACCCTCGAAGACGGTGGGTGCTTCGAAGGCTAGCTGGGCGGGATCACGGGCGGAACAGTAGCGGCGGCGATGATCGTGTTTGTTGCGCAGCCGTTGATGGTTGTTGTTGTTGTGGTGGTGGTGGCGAAAGTACATGGAGGAAGAGGAGGAGGAGGAGGGGCTGCTGGAGTCTTGCTGATTACGTTTATTATAACCACCCCGCAAGGAATCTCGGCGATTACGTGCCGCCTGCTGTTGCTGTTCATGTCGGCTACGCAATTGCTTTAAACGCCGCGCCGCTGGCTCACCTCTTTGTGATGCAGTGGTGGAGGCTGAGAGGGAGAGGGGCAATGGTGCTACCTCATATGATTCTATAACAAATCGTATGGGCGCTCTGGCGGCAGATGACTTAATTTTGTTTACTTTCAAGATATTGGAGATGTCGAAAACCTTATCGCCGCCGCCGCCGCCACCGCTGCCAATGTTTGGTTCCATGGATTTATGGTTGGGTGATGAAAAGACTGTTGTTGTTGTTGTTTTGGTGATGATATTGGGGGTTTGTGTGTGGGATGTTGTGGGGGAAGGGCGTTGTTGTTCTTTTTGTTGTTGTTGTTGTTGTTGGTAATAATGCTGCCTATAAGGATACCTTCTTGTCTCCAGACTTTTTATGTTCCTGCCGGATAGTCTTGTTGTCGCCTTATTGTCCTGGTATTTATTGTCAGTCATTTGGCTAATATCCTCATTTTCCACATCATCATCGTCATCATCATCACTGCCATTAAAATCATTCTCCTCCTCCTGCTCCTGCTCCTCATAATTGTTATTGGCGTCAACGCCTAATTTGTCTGCCATGAAGTCATCCATGTTGTCATCATCATCAGCATCATCTGTCTCTTCCGTATGATGATGTGACTCCAGGGGCCTTAAGGGGGTTTGGGCCCACTCTCCCATTTGCTGGGAGGTCCCGGGCTTGAGTATATCCTTGTTTTTGGGGACCAGCCAAGCTGGGGCCAATAGCCCACCATTATTACTACCACTGCTAGTTGGCTTGGCATATTGTCTGGCAGCCAAGGGCCATGTTGGCTGTATGTCATCTGGCCGGGGTTGTTGTTGTGTGTAAAAGCCCGGAAATGGTTCTCTGGCCATAATGTCGCCACCATTGTTGGCCACTTCCAAGCGTTGTGACGCCTGATGTCTCGTGCCACTGCCGTAACTTCGGTATGCTTGCAATGATGAGCTTGCCAATAATTTTGTTGGCTCTCGCCGAAGTTGGGACTGGGGCTGCTGCTGCTGTTGTTGTTGCTGGTATGACAATGAAGTTGCTGGTGCTGCGGATGCAAATATTGTTGTCGGCCAGGTTAGTGTTGGCCGTTGTTTGTTGCTGCTGGCTTGCAATGTCTCTCGAACTACTCCCCCTACTCCTCCTGCTGCTACTGCTGCTGCTATTGCTTCTCCTGCTCCTGCTGCATGATGGACATTTTTTGGCATGGGTTCCTCTTTCTCTACTCCGGCTGCTGTACTCGCCAGCGCCAGTGACGTTGTCGGCCACAACAACGACGACGACGACGACGACGACAATGTGTGTAGTGCTGTTGTTGTTCGCTGTGATTGTGGCAGGTTCATTGCGGCCAATGCTAGGGCTGGTGTGGCGGCACATGTGACAAGTAGTAGCGGCAGCAGCAGCAGTACAACGACCACAAGTGAACACGCTGAGCAAGACATTAGATTTTTCGTATGTATACTCCATTTGCGCAATATTCGCGCATTCATGGCGTTTCCGCAATTGATAGCGAATCGAACAAAAGTTTGGTCGGTCGTGATTTGGGTGTTTGAGTTTGAGTTTATTTACTTTTTTTTTTCTAACAAAAATTTCAAAAAAATCTTTCACATCCACCAAAAAAAAAATAAATATTTATTTATTTTTCAATTCTCTTTTTTTATGAAAATTTATTTTATCTCTGGAAAAAAAATTCTCAGAGAGAGACAAAGACAGGGATATTTTTTGGGGGGATGTTGTTTTGTGGCGGTTCCAAAACCTTTCATCACCTTTTCACTTTGATTTTTTCTAGCATTCTTACACTTTCACTTCAAGATTTTCGGCGTTACAAAAAATTAAAAAAAAAAAATGGAAAATTGGAGAATTTTCTCTTTTTTGTTGTTGTTTTTTTTTTCTTAGCTGGGTGCGTTATGCGTTTCAGGGGGACCGGCTGAGCTATTCGAAGGGTGTTATTGAATGCAGCTGCACCTTTTCTGCCACTTCTAACACAGAGGCCAATTGAGGTATGGTGGTGGTGGTGGTGATGTTGGTGTCGCTGTGGCTGCAAATGCTGTGGGTGTGTGCAGCTTTCTTTGATTTACTCATTCACTTGTAATTTTTTTTTTTCAAATATTTTTCATTTCAATTTTTTTTTTTTTTTTTTTTTTTTGCTTCTTAGATCATTTTCCTATTTTCTTGGCACTGCACTACACGGCATTTCATTTCACAACAAAAAAAAAATCACTTAGTCGCTCGACGAGTGTATATATGTGTGTGTGTGTGCTCGTCGTAATTTCATTTACCGTCTTTTTTTTCGCCGATTTTCCTGCTGCTGCTTTTACCGATTGCGTTCATACATTTTTGGAATTTTTCTTAGAAATTTATCACAATTTAGGCACTTTTTTCGATCGAGCAATAGCGTCATTTTCCCCAAATTTTTTCAATGCTCTCAACTTGAATTCCAATTGGATTAAAAAAATGCAATCGACGATTATTCCCCCTTTTCGAACACAAAAAAAAAACAAAAATTCTAGTAACCGGGGGGAAATGATTTTTTTTCTGTTTTGTGGGGGGTGGTGAAAATCTCTGCCTCGTTTACTTTTCGATTTTTCTCAAGAATCCCCAAAACTGATTCATGATTTTCATTGTTATTCTCGTTGATGTTATTTTTGTTGTTGTTGTTGTTTTTGGCTTTTTTAGCTAAATCGTCATCCGTCAGACGTTGCTTGTTCTTGATAATTCAAATAGCCCGAATATTATAATCTGAAATGAAAATTAAAAACGAAAAAAAAAAAAAAAAAGAATTAAAATCAAATATATATAAACACTCGTGCTATATAGACATGCAGACCGACAAACAGACGGACGGACAGAGAGACAGACAGATAGAGAGCTAGTCATATTAAAATTAGAAGCATAACAAATTCATCATCATGAACGACACCGGACCGGTGAATAGTGTCGCCTGTGTTGTTGTTGTTTCTCTATTTTGATGGGGCACACCACCAACACCCATGATATATATTTATAGTCGACACAGATGTATGTCTTCTATAGCTGTGTTTAGATGTATGTCCAGGTATACAATTTTTTGGTATTCTTCAAAAGCCATCATCGGAAATCAGCCGTGTTATTTTGTCTTGTTTGTATTTATTTTTTTCGTCACACAGTTATTAAGGGGGCGTCTAATATTTTTTTCTAAATTTTTTTTTGCCCGTCTTCCCGTGTCACTCTACAGCTGATGACTTTTGATTTTGCATGGCAATAATTAGAATTTTTTTAGACAGTATGCGTCATATTGGAATTGTAGAAGCAGTGCAATAATTCAAAAAATACAGTCGAAAGGATTTTTTTTCATTTTGGAAAATAAAATTGAAAAAAAGAAAATAATCCGAAAAAAAAATAATTTTTTAAAGATTTTTAAAATTTATTTTAGACGTTGATTTAATGATTTTGGATGGATTTGGATTGGATTTGGATTTCTTAAAAATAATTTTCAAAACCTAAATGACTTATAAACGTGGATTAAAAAAATAAGGACCTAATGAGGAAGAGACTTGGACTTTTTCAAAGCCAAACAAATTAATTTACTTTTTAAATATTTTTAAAAATTTTTTAAACGTTGATTTTTTTTAAGGAATTTGGAGCTAAAGTTGAGGGCAACATTGGGTGCACAAGAATTCGTCCTTGGATCAAGCAAATAGTTTGTGCAAAATTTAATTTCCATCGGACAATAAATGCGACCAGTACTTTGTTTACAAAAATACATGAACAGACAGACGGACGGACGGATATGCATAAATCAAGTAAAGATGTGATTCTATGCAGATCATCAAAAGGAACTATATGGGTCTATCTAGCTTCCTTCTCCATGTTACAAATAAAATACACAAAAACATAATACCCTGGCCCCAGTGTGATTTAGGGTATACAAATTAAGGACCTAATGAGGAAAAAGCTTGGATTTTTATGACAACTTTTTCGAGGCCTTGCATAGGTAGTTCTTAAAAACAACATGCATTTTTAGAAAACTAAAAACTTAGATTTTTTAAGATTTTTTTTTAAGAATTCAAAGAGAAAGAAATCTAGATTTTTAAAGAAAAATTTTTCTGGGACCAATATACCAACAAATGTAGACTTTTAAAGAATTATAAGTTTCGAAGAAGTCGTAAATTTGGTCTTCCAAAAAAGGTTTTTTAAGGATATTTTACGAATATTTTTGTAATATTTTTTTCAAAGACATCTAGACCAATAAACGTATAATTTTCGGGATTATTTTTTAAGAAATTTTAGGAATATTTTTTTTTTCTAATATTTTCTAAATTGCTATTAATGTGGATTTTTTTAAATTTATTTTTTCAAGGACCAACAAAACTATAAAACATGTTTTTTCGGTGGGGAATATTTATTTATTAAGCCAACAGACGATGAGTTTTCAAGAACATATTTTTTAAAGTACCCAAGGAGCCTCAAACATTAATTTTTGAAAAAAAAATGAATTTGAATTTTTTTTTTTTTTTGAAAATTAATTTTTTGCAAGAGCTAATAAAGGTTTAAACGTTATTTTTTAAACATATTTTTTAAGGATCTAAAGGATTTTTGAAAATAGAAAAAAATCCCCTTTTTAAGGAAAATAAACTGAATTTTAAAAAAAAAATATTTTTCTATGCGCCAAAACTTGGTTTTTATATATTTTTAACGAACAATAAATTTGAAGTTTTTTTTAAAAAATCTTTACAAGCAGTGGAGTTTTTAAGAATGTTTTTTTTTTCCAGAATTAAAAAATCCTGTGAAGCATGTATTTTAAATTTGTTCAATTTATTATACTAATCTTTAATTAAAATTATTATTTGAAGAACTTATTCTGAATTTTTATTGTGAATTATGGTTACAAGAACTGATCTTGGATTTCAAAAATATTTTTAAAATTATTTTTTGGGGAACTAATCGTGGATTTTTTTATCCTCGGTCATATGGCTATTGAGGGTATATATCATTTGATATGGCCAAAACGTGCCACATTGAAATAACTAAAATTTCTGAACTAAGAACAGATTTTTTAAGAACATTTTTTTGTAAGGGAAAAATGTATTTAAAAAACCCAAAATTGGATTTAAAAAAAAATCCGTTTTCAGGAACAACAATTTTTTTTTTTTTTGGATTTTTAGTATCGTTTTTGAAGGTAGAATAAATTTTTAAGGACTAAACAAATTTTTAAGGGACATGAATCTTATAGAAATATTTTTTTAAGTTAGAAACTTAAAATGTATATATTTTTTAAGGAGAACATTTTTTATTGTCCAAGGAATGTATTAAGGAATTAAGAATGTATTAGGAATTTTTTCAGAATATACCTTTCGGAAGGGTGAATATATTTTTAAGAACCAAAAGATGTGTATTTTTGGGACATTATACATTCGATTGGGTCAAAAAATACGTTTGTAATAGCTCGAAATACTGGCTCTAAAATTACGTACGTTCATCCTTTTGTCGGTTCCTTAAATTGTAATCACGCTACAGGTCACAATTATCGTCCGATCTTCACGACATTTTTCATGAGGGTTGGATAAGTTTCAGAATAGAATCTTTTAAGAGGAGAATGAAAAATATGTAGGACCAAAAATTGAAAAATTTAAAGATTTTGGCATCTACAGCTCACAATTGAAGACCAATCGACACGGAATTTCGCATGAGGTTAGAAGTTAGGATCGAAAACCTAAGGTACAAACCTAAGAAACTTTTCAATAGATTATAGGGTATCACATTGTCACCTTGTCATTTAATACAATTTTTCGTAGATGTTTTTTTTTTAGGTCTGCAGGACTTTTGGTATTGACAAAATGTCCACATTTTGGTAAAGGCCCCATATAACTATACTGGCAGATTAAGTCACAATTTATGATTTTATTAGTCACAAGTTTGAGTGAATTTGGTGTAAATTGGTCGTTAGTGTTCCCAATACATAAGAAAATTCTTGCATGGGTCCAAGTTTTGTATAGATCCTACATAACTGGACCTACATATATTCGGTAATTAGATGATTTGTGTCACACTTTTCACCGGAATCATTTTAAATTTTTTAACTTGGAGTTCGTAATGGGTACTACTTCCTATTACTGAAAATTTCCTGTACATATCAAATCTCTTCGAAACGTTGCCATGCAATGGTATCTACCTATAATCGGTAAATTACTTTAAACTGGTATTGGATGCTATATTCTCTGATAGAAAATAGTCTAACTTTACCCCAGATATTCGATATTTTTATAATTTTAGAGACATACTTCAACTGCATTTTTTTACATTTAGCAAATTCCTTTCAAATGGTGGATGACATTAAAAGTCCGGCTTGGTCGTGCTTAGCTTCTGTTTTACTTGTTTCTACAACTTTTGAGCAAAAATTATTTGTAAAAGCCCTATGACCAAAAATTGTGAAGTTTTAAGGGGATTTTTCAGTAATTATGGGTAGTAAACATATGATTTTCAAATAATCTACCAAATATAAAAATATGCAAATTTGAAAAAATTAAATACTTTTGACTTTATCTTCTCTAAAATTCCTCGAATTCGGATAATATACAATACACCCTCTCTCAGCTAAGTACACATGAATAAAAAAACAATATTAGTTTTAAAATTCCCTCTTTGTGTCTGACCAATTATATTTTATTCGCCAAATCTTTTTTCAATTAAAACAAAAAAAATTCCGAGACAAAATATGAATGTAATTTTCATGTCTTTTTATAAACTCCAGACAGTCGTCGACGGCTGGCTGGAGTTAATTTTGAAAGTATTTTAGAATTTTTTTTCCTGTATCACAATATTCTAGGTTTTTTTTTTTTTGCACAACAACTACAAACAATTTCTATTTATTATCTGCTGCTCATTAATGTGTCTGCAAAAATATGGGGGAATCCTTCTCTCGACTGCGGAAACATACTTATGGTTATATATATGAAAAATAAATTTGAAATGAACTCCCTCTACAGCATCCCCTCTGACAACGAATGCAGTAGAGAGCACCTATCTTGGGGATGGGTGGATGACTGTATGTGAGTTGTACCTACCGGCTGATCATAAACAAGGGGAATGTTTTTTTTACAACATTTGGATGATTTTATTTCGATGTAGTCACACACATGCACTATTCTCTCTCTCCTGAGAGAGAGGGAGAGTTTTTTTTTTTCTCAAAACCGAAAATATATTTTTATAAAAATAACAACAATAAACTTATCCCAATATTCAGATTTTCTGGTCTGTTTTTGTAAAGCAACGAACCAAGGAAAAAAACAGAACTCAACTCAAGAAGTGCTAGACGATGGCCGGACAAGGAAAACAGATGTTGATTCTGATGGCTGGAGGGAGAGGGGGAGGTTTTCAACTGGGCGACGGCACGCGTATTGTAAATAAAAACAAAATATAAAACCAAAAATACCAAAAAAAAAAAACACCAACCAACCAACCAATATCTCGAAGAACTTTATAATGGGGCAAAGTGGCGCGAACAAAAATATATTTTCTTGTGGTAAAAATAATAGGGGGGGTCCAGGAAGGAGGGGCTGACAGCATGGGGAATTACATCTATGATCATGCTGAAGATAATTATGTTAGATGTTAAATTAGAAGGGGAACATCCACATTAAAACTGCGAGGGGGTTGTTGGCGGTAACCCAGCCAAAGAGGCAGCAAAGTTTTCCGTTTTTCGTTCTTTTTTGTTTTTGTTTGTCTTTTCACCAAGTCGCCTGCCTGGACACCCTCGATTTTTCACAGTTTTTCCAATGCGACAGCAACGACGTCAATGCGTATAAAGTCGCCACTGATGTGTCGACGTTTTAAGAGCATTTTCGTGGTCTGTTTGCTAAAATCACAGAGGAAAAATAAAAGCAGCAACAATAACAACTACAAGAACAAAATCTTTTTGTACGAAAATACATCAAACTGTAACGAAGTCAATGATGATGTTGAAGAGGGGAGCAATATCAGCAAATAGAAGAAGCAGAAGAAAACGGGCAGTGTTGCCGTATTAAATTAGGTAGGATGGGAATAGAGGCACCGCAGTTGTGGTAGTGTTTTAATGTTAGGGGGTATTCATGATGTCAAGGAATTCATATTTATGAAGGACACTTCCATGGTATTTTTCCTATATTCAAACAGTATTGTATCTACCAATGACCAAACATTTTTGGTGGAAAAAACATTTTTCATGAAAATTTGCAAAATTATTGCCCAAAACTTAAAAAATCGTTTGGAGTAGAACCACAAAGTTCCTAAAAGAACCACAAATAATGTGCATCTATTTCTAGACTAGTCCGAAAATATTTTGGTAGGCTTTTAAAAATCGGGGAAAACAGTACTAAAATCTGCAATAATTATTCAAACAAAATTAAATCGTTTGAAGTAGACCCAAGTACTAGAAAAAAAAAAAAATAAAAACAATTGATCGGAATATATTTTTTGTCAAAAATTTGCAATAGGTATATTAAATTTTAGGAAATTAGCTAGAAGAAGATTTAGTGCAAAGGCGTTAAAAATTGTCTCAAAAAATTGGTTCATACTAAATGGGAAAAGAATAGAAATACTGTCGAGTATTCCAAATCTATAAAAATTTTGGTACAAAATTAAAAATGGTCGAAAATTACAAAAATAATTTTAACAGAGATTTTCCTAAAACAAAGACAATTATAAGCAAACCAAGCAAAAAAGCTGCAAGTTCGGCCGGGCCGAACCTTGAATACCCTTTACCATTTGGGAAAAATTAGGAATCAAAACAATCAAATCCGTTAAAAATTCTGTTAAAATCTAAAAATACCGAATGTAGCTGTTATATTAGGGTCTATACGACGACATGGACCTGCATAGATAACTTTTGTCATAAGCCATTACAATATTCAAACCGAATATCGGGAGGTACCGTTATATGGGTGCTATACAAACACCTGGACCTGTATAAACAATTTTCTGTCACAAGCGGTAGCATCCATAACGAACTTCAACTACGGTATTTAAAAAAAAACGGTGAGTATTGTACATAAAATCTTCAATGTACCGAATATAGGGATGTGCCGTTATATGGGCGATATACGAAGACGTGGACCTGCACAGACAATTTTCTGCCATAGGCTGCAGTATTCATTACGAACTTCAAATAACAAACTCAAAACAATTCCGGTGAGTAATGTCGCTAAAATCAACAAAATACCGAATATTAGGAGGCATCGTTATATGGGAGCTATACGAAAACCTGGACCTGGATAGACAATTTTCTGTCACAAGCTGTAGCATCCATAACGAACTTCAACTACGATATCTCAAAAAATTTCGGTGAGTATTGCACCTAAAATCTTCAAAGTACCGAATATCGGGATGTACCGTTATATAGGGGATATACGAAGACGTGGACCTGCACAGACAATTTTCTGCCATAGGCTGCAGTATTCATTACGAACTTCAAATACCAACTTTGAAACAATTCCGGTGAATAATGTAGCTAAAATCATAAAAATACCAAATATCGAGATGTACCGTTATATGGGGGCTATACGAAGACGTGGACCTGCACAGACAATTTTCTGTCTTAGGCTGTAGTATACATTACGGACTTCAACCACAAAATTTGAGACAATTCCGGTGAATAATATAGCTAAAATCATTAAAAATACCGAATATCGGGACGTACTGTTATATGGGGGGCTATACGAAGACGTGGACCTACATGGCCCATTTTCTGTCTTAAGCCGTAGCATCTATTACGAACTTTAAATATTAATTTTGAAACAATTCCGGTAAAAAATATCGCTAGAATTATCAAAATACCGCATATCGGGAGGTACCGTTATATGGGGGTTATACCAAAACGTGGATGGCCCATTTTCAATGCCAAAAGTCTTGCAGAAATAATATACATTTGAGTAAAATTTTATCAATCTACGTATTTTTGTTAGGAAGCTAGTGTGATTTTCACAGACGGACGGACATCGCAAAATCGACATAGACATTTAGGCTGATCAAGAATATAAATACTTTGTGGGGTCTAAAATGTATATTTCGAGGTGTTACAAACGGAATGACAAACTTAATATACCCTCCTTACTATGCTGGAGGGTATAAAAATGTAGGAAAGTATTCCGTAAGAAGGGAATTTACAAAACGTAATAATATTTCATACTTGATTTTAATTTGAAAAATTTAATTTTTGGTTAAAAATTAGACCAACTGAAACATTACAAAAATTCGACTGGTATAAAGATGGTCCTAAAATGATGGGAAGAACTATAAAAGAAGGCGTAAACGGTATTTTCAAAAAAAAAATATGGTTGAAAGGAATAATATGGTTCTTGATAATTTGTCGGTCCATAAAATTTTGCAAAGAAAGACCCAATTTAAATTTAATTCGAAAAAATGCAAAAAATATAAATTTCGGTCGAAAATTGGGTCCATAATATGTTTGGTCGGAAAGTTGTAAAATTTACTTTTAAAATCTTAAAAAAATAAGTTTTGGTTTCTGACAAAATTCTAATTCTTGGTCGGGAATTGTGTTCATAAAATTTGATCTATAATTGCAAAGAAAGATACATTTTAATAGTACGTCGAAAAACTACAAAAAAAAGTTTTGATTTCGGACAAAATTCATATTTTTGGTCGGAAATTGGGTCCAAACCATAAAATTTTGATCTAGAATTTCAAAGAAAGTCCCTACTTAAATTTGTTTCAAAAACCTACATGAAATTAAATAATAATTGAAAATTGGGTATATAAAATTTACCCATTAAATTAAAAGTTTAATTTAGAATTTCAAGGAAAGTCCCTACTTAATTTGTTTCGAAAATCTGCAAAAAATAAGTTTTTTTTCCTGACAGAATTCAAATTTTTTAGTCGGAAATTGATTTTGATCTACAATTGCATAAAACCCCCTACTAAAATGTTTTTTTCAGAAAATTGCAAAAATCAAAATACTGTTTTTCGACAATTATAAAATTGTTGGTCGAAAATTGAGACCCTAAAATGTTGGTCGGAAATTTATTTTAAACTACAATTAAAAATATTGATACCACAAATATTTATTTTAGAAAACTGCAAATAAAATTAATTTTTTTGTGACCAAATTTCAAATTTTGGTCAGATATTTTAGGCATTCATTTTTTTTTTTTTTTTTTGGACGAAAACTTATTTTGATTTACAATTGAAAAATAATCCAATCCAAATTTCTTTGTCGGTTTTTTTTTTTTTTTTTTTTTTTTTTTGATACATAAATGCGAATAATAACCTAACAGAAATGTATTCCGGAATAAAAAAAACTCTGCTAATTTTTTCGTACTTAAAATTTTGTAATAAAATGATTCAAAGGGAAACTATGGCTGACGATGTGTTCTTTGTTTTTGTATTTTTTTTTTTTTTTTGGTCGGAAATTTGTTCTGTTTTACAATTTCAAAGAAAATCCATTTCAAAAAACTACAAACATCGAAGTCTTGGTTTCTGACAAATTTCAAATCTTTGGTCGGAAATTTGGTTTCGTTGGAAATTTGTTTTAATTTATAGTTGCACAGAATGGCCCTAATTAAATATATTTCGAAAAACTTTAAAAATCAGTTTCAGGTTTTTTTCTCACCATATTTATTTTTTGACCCAATTTTTTATCTATAAATGCCAAGCAGACCCTAATAGAAATGTATTCCAGAATAAAAAAAACTCTGTCTATTTTTTTGTATTAAGAATTTTCCAATTTTTTTTTTTTTTTTTTTTTTTTTTTTTGTCGGAAAACATCAAATTGTAGACCAAACTTTAAATTTATGAAACAAAATCACACAATTTCTAGCCGGCCCAAAACCAAAATTTTATTAAGGGCTATCTGCCTGATTTTCATTACCTTTATGTTGTTGTTGTTATATTCTGTTTTGATTTCTATTGTGAAACTAGAAAAAATCGCTATTTTTTCCTATTAAAAATATCCAATTTTTTTTGGTCAGAAAACTGCAAAAATAAATTTAGGGAAAAAATCACCCAATTTCTAGCCGACCCAAATCCAAAATTTTATTATTGACAACGTGGCTGATTTTTATTTCCTATATGTTGCTATTGTTGTTATATTTCACTTTGATCTCTATTTCGGAACTAGGGAAAAATTCGCCAATTTTTTCGTATTAAAAATATTTAAAAATGTTTGGTCGAAAAACTGCAAAAAATATACCGAATTTGAATTAAAAAAAAAAAACTCCCGATTACCAACTCCATGTTCATGTTGTAATATTTCGCTATGATTTGTATTACGGAATTATAAAGAAAATCGTTTTTTTTTTTTTTTTTTTTGTATAAAAAATATCCCAAACTGCAAAAAATATACCAAATTTTAAATTTATAGAAAAAATCGCCCAATTACCAAAAATTATATCATTGGCAATCTGGCCGATTTTCATTTCGTTTATATTCCGTCTGCGGTTGTTGTTATATTTTTTCTTTGAGGATGTAAAAAGATGCGCCCCATATTGCCCATCATGATGATGATGATGACGATGATGATGTTGCTGTTGTTGGTTTTGGGGCTGTTCGCATTCCCGTTTGCATAGCTTACAACGACGCTGCACGCCAGAATTGGGTGTTGTTGGGTGCTTTTTTTTTTTTTTTTTTTTTTTTTGGTTTTGTATGAAATATAAATTTTGTTGGTATTCATTTTAGTTCTTGGCGGTATTATTGCTATGTTGTTCTGTATGCATTCATGCCCGACCAAAAAAAAAAAAAAAAAAAAAAATACAACAAAAATAAAAACAGTCCATACTAAAAAAACAACAACAACAAAATATAGGCAAATCGGGTAGCAGCTCTTAAGTTTGTTTTTATTCAATTCACCACCAATGATGATTATATAGTCTACCCTACTCTACTCTACTTAATATGTAAGGCATAGTGAACATAACAACACCAACAACAAAAAGTCGCAACATTGAATACCAAACAAAAATTTCAAGCAACAATAATACCACCAACAACAACAACAACAAGAACCAACCATAACAATAACAACTTGAACTCGGTATCGTCAAAACAAATAATCGAATATCGACTGAATGGCTGGCTGGCTGGCTGTTTGGTTGCTTGGCTAAATAGTATCTACGTTTAGTGGGTAAAATAAATGTTCTGTTTTTCCCAACAACAACAATAAGAACAGAAACACAAGCAGCAGCAACTAGAAAGCCTCTGTGGCTCAGCCGTGGCAGAGTCTGCGGCGGTGGCGGTGGCAGTAGCATCTAACCGCATGCGGGTATATTTTTACTTTTTTTTCCGAATGATTCACACACAGCACAATTTTCACGAGTTCAATTTTTCTGGCGCAAGCTATACTGGCTGTTGTCGTAACCGCCGAGGCTGACTAGATAGCTGGCTGGCAGTTTGGCTGGCTGACGGATGATTGTCATTGTATTTGTTTAAAAACAAAATAAAACAACAACAACATCATTATTGTGACAACCAAAAAGGGGATGTAGATCAATGAACAATTTATGTGATCTTCATTATCATGATGGCAATGATAATGATCATCACGATCATGATCATCATTATCATCATGATTATGATTACATGAGGATCATCATCATCGACCCGATAATGACAATCCCCAAATGAGGGAAAAGAAAAACTCTCTTCTTCACTTCAACTATTGAAATGCTACTTTATGCTCGATATACGCGCTTACGGTTTTTCTGCTTCGTTTTTCAGATTTTTTTTTCTGATTTTTTGTTTTTGTGCGATATGCCAGACACACACTTTTCTAATTTTAGACAAAGTAATTAAAAGCAAAAGAAAACAAAAACAAAATAGTGGAAAAACTGAAAATGAAAATGAAACAGCAACAAAAACTTAAACTAAAACATAAAAACGTTATATCGAGACATAAACTCGAACAGTGTGGCCTTAGTTCGAAAATGAGAGGTGACCTTTGACTTTCACAAAAAAAAAAAAAAAATCCAATGATTTGGGTAATTAAAACATAAAAGATGTAGCCAAGAGGAACTGACGTTCCGGCGAAAGGATATTGAATCTGCGTTTGGGGATTACTGCCAGGGATGGGAAACTCAGTATTATTGATATAATATTAATACCCTTAGCTACAAAACTGAGGATATATAAAATTGTTGCTTCCTTTTGCTACACCTCCAAATATATGTCGGAACCCCCCAATAAAGTACTTATATTAATAATCAGCATAATATTCTAACACTATTTAGCCAAATCCGTCTACATTTTGAAATAGGAAGAGCTCTGAAATTTTTTGTAGGCAGTATTCCTATTAAGTTTGCTATTATAAATTGAATATATCGGTCCTTGTTTAGTTATAGCCTAATACAGCAGTACTTCCTGATTTTCGGCATATTGAAGTTTACATTCGATCTAATTCGAGTAATTCTCAGTGGATAGATTAACTCAATATAGGTCCGCTTATAATCAAACCCCATATAACGGTATTTCCAGATTTTCGGTATTTCGAAGATTTCGGTCCCAATTCCCAAACAAATATAATTTTATGTTTTGGAATCGTCCACAAAGGGTCAAAATTTTGAATATACATGAAGATCATAAAAGGCGATTCCATTCAGACTTGGCACATGACCATATTTCCATCAACACAAGATCTGTTATAAATATGGTAGAGATCGGACCATTCCTTCTGATAACTCCCCCACAAAGGGTCAAAGTTTTGAATAACCAAAACAATAAAAAATCCGAAATAATCATCAAGTTCTCTTTGTATTTCACTCATTCCATTATTTCTACTAATACAAGATCTGTTGCGAAGATGGGATATATCGGTCCACTCCTTCTGGTACCTCCCAGACAGAGGCTCAAAATTTTTAATATCCATGAAGCTCATAAAAACCGAAAATAAACTCCGATTGCATTCAGGCTTGGTACGTCTCAATATTTTCATCAACACAAGATCTGTTATAAAGATGGTAGAGATCGGGCCATTCCTTCTGGTACCTCCACCACAAAGGGGCAAAGTTTTGAATAACCAAGACGATTATAAAACCCGAAATAAATACCCGGTTCTCTTCAAATTTCACACACCCCAATATTTTTGCTAACACAAGTTCTGTTGTTAAGATGATAGATATCAAACAACCCCTTCTGATACCTCCCCCATAAAGGGTCACAATTTCCAATACTTATATCTGTCATAACTTGCGAAACAACTTTTCGAAAAAATATCAGGTAGTCGCTGTAAAATCCAAATCTGATACGTTTTTCAAACTTGTATGTCGGATACGACATGAAGGGTCAAATCAAAATATATTTAAATAACCGAACATTAACCGAGGGTATACATCTGTCGGCAAAACCTACTGATACTTTTTAACTTGTTGCTTATACCCTTTAAAATAAAATTCGACATTTTTGGCATCCAACACCTCAACATATTCTTCGGAGACCCCGTAAAAGTCTATATCGATTTAGCCACGTCCGTATGTTCTGTCATCTGCCTGTTGGAATAGAAAGGGCTTTAAAATATTACAGAGGTATTGACTTTACACCTAAGGTGTTTACTTTTTCATACCCTCCACCATAGTATAGAGGATATATTAAGTTTGTCATTCCGTTTGTAACACCTCGAAACATACATTTTAGACCCCACAAATTCTTGATCAGCATGGAAATCTCTCTAGCTTCCGAACGAAATGAAGTAGGTTCATAAAAATTTTACTCAAATGTATATTATGTCTGCAGGACTTTGAAAATGGACCATGTAGGTCCACGTTTTAGTATAGCCCCAAATTATTTTGATGACTTTAGCGACATTTATCACCGAAATTATTTCAAATTTGGTATTTGAAGTTCGTAATGAATACTACAGCCTAAGACAGAAAATTGTCTGCGCAGGTCCACGTTTTGGTATAGTCCGTTTTGGTTATAGCACCTCCCGATATTCCGTATTTTGATGATTTTAGCGACTTTATTCACCGGAATTGTTTCATATTTTTGGTATTTGAAGTTCGTAACGGATACTATAGCCTATGACAGAAATTGTCTGTACAGGTCCACGTTTTGGTATAGCCCTCATATAACGGTACCTCCCTATATTCGGTATTTTTATGATTTTAGCGACATTATTTACCGTAATTGTTTCAAATTTGGGATTTGAAGTTCGTAACAAATGCTACAGGCTATGACAGAAAATTGTCTGTGCGGATCCACGTTTTGGTATAGCTCCCATATAACGGTACCTCCCGATATTCCGTATTTTGATGATTTTAGCTACATTTTTCACCGATTTTTTTTTTTCAGGATTCGCATTTGAATATTTTAATGGCTTATGACAAAAGTTGCCTATGCAGGTCCACATCGCCGTATAGACCCTAATATAATGGTTACATTCGGTATTTTTAAGATTTTAACAAAATTTTTAACGGATTTTATTTTTATTAATTTATTTATTTATTTATTTTATTTATTTATTTTTTTTTTTTTGAAAATTTCCGCATTCGTTTCAAATGCTGGAGCTTGTTTAAAGTTCGGCCCGGCCGAACTTACTACTTTTTTGCTTGTTTTTCTTATAAATTTTGTATTTAAAGTTAGTAATATGTTTTACATCCTGTTGCCTAACTTTGTTTAAATTTTCCTATAACTCCCATAAAACAGTATCTCCAGATGCTCTGAGTTTTTACGATTTAGGCCCCATCTTGTATTGGATTTGTTTAAAATTGGGTCAACGGTTTCCATATATTCGGGTTTTTGCTTTTCCTAGTCATATTTATCCACAAAATTGTTTCAATTCCAATCGCAATAGATAACAATCATTATAGTTTGAGGGAGGGGCCAAATATGAACAGAGAACTTTTCATTTTTTTTATAAAGGACCTTCAGGTCTTCTATGGAGAAGGTCTTCTGGTCTTCTATAATATTACCGAATGATCTTCTAGAAAAAGTTTGAGGTGTGGGACAAGATGAAAAAAGAAGTTTCCTTTTTTATGGAGAAGATTTTTTGTTTTCCATAAAGAGGACCTCCAGGTCTCTTATAAAGATAATATTTTGGTCTCCTCTAAAAACACATTTTGGTCTTCCATAAAGGAGACCTACTGATACTTCATAAAAGAGACCTACTGATACTTTATAAGAGAAGGATTTTTCTATGATAAAGACCCACTCATAGATGGGCATGAGAGCCAGAAGGTCTTTCTTATGGAAGATCGAACGAAGAGACCACTCTTATGTGATAGTTCGTTTGATCTTCCATGAGAAAGACCTTTTGGTCTTCTGTGAGGCAGAGTTTCTGGTTTTCTATTATATAGACCTTTGAGTATTCATGAGGCTGATCTTCAAATCTTTTATAGAGAAGCCATTCTGCGTTTCTTTAATATTAATACGACCCTCTAACCTTCCGAAAAAAAATATTTTGCTTTTCTATACATTCCTCTTCAGCTTTTCTTCTGAAAATCTATGAAAAAGACTTCAGGGTTTTCTAATAAGAACATATTTTTGGGGCCTTTTCTTATAAGGGAGACTTTCAGTCTATTATGAAGAAAATACTCTGATATTCCTTGAACGAACTCCTTTTTTAAAAAATATCACCCCTAACAACTTCTTTTTCTTCTGGGGAGAAGACTTTTCCATTCTTCCAAGAATCAAAACTTTAATGCAGAATTTCTTGGGCCTTTTATGAAGAGGACTTTCAAGAATAAAAGCTTTCAATGGAGAATTTCTTGGGCCTTTTATGAAGAAGATCCCCTTGTCTTCTCTCTCCCCACTTTTACTTCAGTTTCATCTTTTTTTTGCCCACTGTTTCAAAATGTTTTCGTATTCTTCTTTTAGTACAGGAGGAAACTTTACACATTTGTAAAAAAAACAACAACAACAAAAACGTACGACGACCGCGAACGTTGTCCACAACGAAGAAGAAGAGAGTTCGAATGTGAAGTTACGTTTGGGAAAAATCATGCATTAATGAGGGGGCCCCCTTGCGTTTACGACAGCAACGCATAGCGGAGCACAAGCAGTGGAAAACCGAAAAAAGAGGGAAAATTGTTGTTCATTTTCATTTCGTTTTTATTTGTTTGTGTTATTTTTGCGTTCATCTACTTTTTGGTCTGTCTCCCAGTACGTCTGTCGGTTTGTCGGGCCAGATGTCTGTCTGTCAGGCGGTCTATCTGTTTGGCACTCTGATGTGCTACTGGATAGCTGGCTGGCTGGCTGGCTGGCGTTGTGTGTATCTTTTGTGCGAGTTTCGAAAACAGAAAATTTTGAAATGATTTTGAAATCTCACTTTTTTCCATTTCAGTTTCTTTTGATGCCGCCAAACAGCCAACCAGCCAGCCATCCACCCTCCCTACCTTGAACACCAAGCAGCAGCAGCAGGCACCCTTGGCTTTTGACACCCCCTTTCCATCACCAGCATCATCATCGTCATCACGGCATACGTGGTATGATGACTGTTTGTGGTTCCTGTTGTTACTAGCTGTGCGCCTCACCGATTCTAAGTCAAAGAAAGAAAACTCGAACAAAAATACAAAACATGAGACCAAAGAAAAATTCTGAAATTCATTCATCGAGCACCCAACCCTTGCTGCCTGGCCTCCCTGCTTCCTCCTTCCTTCCTTCCGCCAAATATTTCTTCACTTCATTGCTTTCTTTGATGGTGTGTCCATCACAACAAAAAACCATTGCCTCCTGTCTCCATAATTTATCCTCCTCACATATCATGATCACAATTATTATTTTATGTTTTTGTTGTTGTTGTTGTGGCTGCCACTACTTTGCTTGATTTGTTTTGGTTTTTTTTCTCTCATTTTTTTTTTTTGTTATAATTTCTCAATGTTTTTTTATTTTGCTTTGCTTTAATTTCATTTTTGTTTAGTGTCTCCTCATCTTCAGCGTTCACATGCGTTATGACATGGGACAGATAGACATACAGATGAACGCACGGGCGGACGGACGGTTGGACAGACGAACGGGTCGTCTTTGGGAATATACGGATATACGCACAGATCACATTATTCATATTTATCAACTCGTCATTATTAAACGACCGAAAGAGCGAACGAACGAACGACCGCCAGCCCCGAAAGAGACGTCAGCGAAAGAAAAACACGGCCGATATCCATACGAATCTGCTATAAACTATAGCTATGGCTAGAGTATATCTCTGTATGGGTGTGGGTAAGTTTTTCTTACACCCATTCTTACAGTAGCGTGTGTGCGTGTGTATGCGTGTAGGCCGTATCTATGTGCCTTGAATATTCTCTTTTATGCGGAACAATGCCAAAAATTTTCACTTCGTTTCGTCGCTGTGTACTTGGGCGTAATGTAAAATAAATAATGTTATTTGCTACGTAACTGCTACGTAAATATGAAGCGATTTTCCACATATTTTATTTCAAAAACGTACGCATTCGACAGGCCTATCCACAGGGTATAGAATATTTATACTTATATATATTGAGAGAAAACTTAAGATTTAATTTCAAATAATTAAAAAGAAATGTTTGTTATAAAAACAAGTAAGTTCGTCCGGGTCGAACTTGAATACCTTCCACCAGTTGGAAGGAATTTGGAAATTTTCAAAAAAATAATAATTACAATTTGAAAAATATAGTCAAACTCATAACAAGTAAAAAAACATTAAGTTCGGTTTGATCAAACTTTTAATACCCTCCACCTAAGGGTAAAGGAAACATTAGAAGAAATGTGGCAAAACCCACTAAAATGCCGAATATCGTGAGGTACCGTTATATGGGGGCTATACCAAATCGTGGACCTACACATGCAATGTTTCGCCACACGAACTGGGACCGATTATAATCTACAACTACCAATTTTCAGAGAAATTCTTGAAAAATGTGTCAAAAATCACCAGAATACCGAATATCGGGAGGTACCGTTATATGAGGGCTATACCAAATCGTTGACCCATACATGCAATGTTTTGCCACACGTACAGGGACTCGTTATGACCTACAAATACCAATTTTCAGAAAAATCCGTGAAAAAATGTGGCATAAATCATCAAAATGCCGAATATCGGGAGGTACCGTTATATGGGGACTATACCAGAACGTGGACCGATATATCTTATTTTCAATACCAACCATCCTAGACACAATACAAATTTCTCTGCTAAATTTTGGCGCTCTACGTCAAATAATGTGGGCTGTATCGTGATTTCAACAGACAGACGGACATCGTTAAATCGACTTAGAATTTTATGCTGATTATGAATATATATACTTTATGGGGTCTACGACGAATATATAAGGATGTTACAAACGGAATGACAAAGTTAATATACCCTCCTTTCCAAGGTGGAGGATATAAAAATGCCGAATATGAGAGGTTACCGTTATATTGGAGGCTATACGAAGACCAGTACCTGTATACATTCTGTCACAGACTGTAGTACCCATTACAAACTGCGAAGACGAAATTTGAAACAATTCCGAATATGGGGAGGTATCGTTATATGGGGGCTATACAAAGACCTGGATAATTTTCTGTCACAGATTTTAGTACCCATTACGATTTTCAAATAAGGAATTTTAAACAATTCCGGCGAATAATGTAGGTAAAATCATCAAAATACCGAATATTGAGAGGTATTGTTACATGGTGGCTTTACCAAAACGTGTAGCTATATAGCTCAGGCTTTTCAATACAAAAATTCTGCCGACCAAACACACATCTTAGTTAAGTATTTCAATTCGTTTGAATGATTTCCTCAGACGGACATACAGAAGGACGGGAATCGTTAAATCGATATAGAATTGTATATATACTTTGTGGAATCTAAAATGTAAATTTGGAGGCATTAAAAAGGTTATGACAAACTTAATATACGCCCCATACTATGGTGGAGAGTATAAAAATTAACCATGGAAACTAGATAATTTTACCAGGTGGTCATTTGCATAAAGGGTTCCTATTTATAGAACAGAAACGGAAAAAAAAAATTAAAAAAATGACCTTTAACAATCTGGACATCGAGGATTAAATTTCAGAGATTTAATGTATTTCCCATTTTTGTTTTGTGTACCAATAGTTACAACTTTGTCTCAGAGCGAAAAAGAGAGGGAGAGAGGATTAAAACTCCAAATGACTACATAATATCAGCCCCACAAAACGATTCCATAGGACATCGAGACCCAAAATTTGTAGCCTGGGAAATGCGGCAAGGTATTTAAAAACCTTAACATCGATGTCAACTTTCGCCAATGGAAAAATAGACTGTTATACCCTCCACCATACATACAGGGTGAAATGAAAAAACTGCAACCAACTTCAGACTGCTGGCATTTCTAAACCACTCATCCAACAGCTGTTAAAATTCCAGTGACAGTGACAGCTCATTATATTGTTTACAAGCGTACAAAAGCATTTTGGTGGAAGGAAGAAAACAACAACATCAGCAGAAATGGTTCGAAGAGTAAAGAAGCAACTTGATCGAAACCCGCGTCCCAGTAGCCGAAAAATGGCTCGTGCAAGAACTTACACCGCAACGGAAATAAATTAGACTTAAAAGAGCTTCGCTTGGCCGAAAGTGGTGAACTGCAGAATTGGGTTTTCTCCGTCTCCGATGAGAAAACATTCGTTGTCCAGCAGTTTGTATTTTTAGCCGCAGACCTTGGACATTCCAACAGGACTCAGCACCATCGCACTCAGCACGCGCCACCCAAGAATGGTTACAAAATGAGGTTCCTTGCTTCATTTCCAGCGCACAATGGCCACCAAAATCTCCGGATACCAATCCGTTGGACTACTGTGTCTGGAGTATTTTGGAAAGCAAGGTTGGCACTAAAAAATACCAAAGTGTAGATCACCTCAAGCAAGCGCTTCGCCGGGAATGGACCAAAATACCGCAGAGCAATATTCGGGCAGCGTGTGTCGGTTTCATTGCTCAAAGGTGACCAATTCGAACAAATCTAAGCTTATTCTAAAATTTGATGCTATTTCCGACATTTTTTGCTTTCATTCAATAAAATAAAACAAGTAAAAAAGTTGTAAGTTCGGCCGGGTCTAAGTTCCGTATATTAGGGTCTATACGACGACGTGGACCTGCATAGTCAACTTTTGTCATAAGCTTTTATACTATTCAAATGCTTAACTTGAAAAAGTCTGTTTATAATGTAGCTAAAATAAATAAAGTACCGAATATCGGGGGTACCATACGTGGACCCGCACAGACAATTTTCTGGCATAGGCTGTAGTATCCATCACGAACTTCAAATACCAAATTTGAAACAATTCCGGTAAATAATGTCACTAAAATCATCCAAATACCGAATATCGGGGGTACCGTTATATGGGGACTATACGAAGACGTGGACCTACATAGCCCATTTTCAATACCAAAAGTCCTGCAAACATAATACACATTTGAGTAAATTTTTATCAACTTACTTCATTTCGTTCGGAAGCTAGAGTGATTTCCACAGACGGACGGACATTGATAAATCGACATAGAATTTTATGCTGATCAAGAATATATATACTTTGTGGGGTGTAAATTGTATATTGCGAGGTGTTACAAGCGGAATGACAAACTTAATGTACCCTTCATACTATGTATGGTGGAGGGTATAAAGATGTAAAAATTATGGCATTTGACTTTGTTGCAGTTTTGTTTAACTCACCCTCCTTTCCAAGGTGGAGTGTATAAAAATGGGTATTTATTTTTCGAGTAATAAATCGAAATGTCAATGTGGTAGGAAATTGGGACAGAGGTCTAAATGCTGAAATCCTGAAATGCCGAACTAAAATGGATTTTCTTGGAAATTTGTGAGGAACATGCAAATTGCGGAAAATGGGGGGAATGCCGTCCATTTCCCATTATGTACACCAAACATCCTGGGCACAATGTCAACATATGTGCAAAATTTTTAAGCTCTGTAAAAGATAGTGCGAACTCGTGGTTCCAACAGACGGACATGGCAAAATCCATATAGAACTGACAAATTTAAAATTTCATGTGAAACTCTATGGTGGAGTCATGGTAGAATTAAGAAGGTAAAGCCAGGCAATCACATGTTTACAATTTTCTTCAAATAATTCATTTGCCAAAATCTCATTGCAACATATTAACAAATAAATTTTGAGAATTTATTTTGATTTTTCTAAATAATTGTAATTTGACAAGGAAAATGCAGAGATCGATATGCTTATTTTGAATTTACCTTCATAATTCTGCCATGGGTAGAAGTTATAAAAATGTAAAAAAGCTGTTGAATACCCTTCACCATTTGGTAAAAATTTGTCAATTTTCAAAAAAATAAAATCCGTTAAAAATTCTGTTAAGGTCTATACGACGACGTAGACCTGTATAGGCGAGTTTTGTCACAAGCTATTACAATATTCAAATGCGAAACTTGAAAAAATATGTTTATAAATAGCTAAAATCATAACAATACCGAATATAGAGAGGTACCATATAAAAAGTGGACCTGTACAGCCAATTTTCTGTCATAGGCTGTAGTACTCATTACGAACTTCAAATACCAAATTTGAAATAGTTCCGGCAAATAATGTCTCTAAAATCATCAAAATACCTAATATCGGGAGGTACCGTTATATGGGGGCTATTCGAAGACGTGGACCTACATGGGTCATTTTCTGTCTTAGAATGTAGTATCCATTACGAACTTCAAATGCGAAAATAACGTATATTGGGGCACCGTTATATGGGGGCTATACGAAGCCGTGAACCTACATGGCCCATTTTCAATACCAATAATGCAAACATAATTAACATTTGAGCAAAATTTGATCAACCTACTTCATTTCGTTCGGAATCAAGAGTGATTTCCACAGACGGACAGACGGACGAACATTGCATTGTGGGGTCTTAAATGTATATTTCGAGGTGTTACAAACGGAATGACAAACTTAATATACCCTCCATACTATGGTGGTGGGTATAAAAATGTCATGTAGTGTTTCAACAAATAGGCAACAAAGTTGAAAATAATGTCAAGTCTAGGTATTTTATCCTCCGAGAATGGCATATAGTCATTCTAACTTGAGCGATTTAGGGGCAAAGATAACGGCAACGATATATACATTTATATCAGATACCAAGAATATATTGATAATATATTATTGAATTGGCCATTTATACGACTCATCATTAATTCCATGGCAAATAGAGTCGTCTGAAAAAAAAATAGAGAGGGAAGTCCCGTTTTGTTTGAGAATTATGTACGATATGTGTGTGGGTGGGAATGTACGTATGTACGTGCGTACATATTTAGATCATGAAACCGCTAGACTTGATCAATATTTAATTTATTAACATTTAACGTTCTCACTGTTTGCACTAATATTCATTAATGTTTTTTTTTTTTCTTAATTTTTTTTTTTGCTTTTAGGGTAAGTTTGTGCAATTGTGGTGATGGTGATGGCGGTGGCGGTGGTGGTCGTGGTGATGCGTAAGTGTTGTTGCTGTTCGCTGCGGTATGATTTTTGATGTTTCACTTTTTTTATTGTTATTATTATTTTCTCATTTATTTATTTTTATTTTGGTTTAAGACAAGCAAAAAAAAAAATTGAAGAAGAAGAAGAAGGAAAAAAACTGAATTGAAAACAGAACGTAACGAATGAAACACCACAAATCAGTTGATGATATTTGTTGTTGTTGGAGGTGGTGGTGGCAGTGGTGGGGCGACGGCAAACGATGTGTGGAAAAAGCAAAGATCATCATGAAGATCTTACAGAGATAAAGATGCGAGTGTTTATAAATATATATGTGTACATATGTAGATTTGAGAAAAATTCAGACACACATCCCTACACACACATGTATGGGTACATGTGGACATACATAAATATATGTAAACATCAGAGAATAATGATGTGTGTAACAGGCAAATACCAACTACATATATGTATGAAGTGTGTTGGGGGGTGGGGGGTTTGGTTGGAGGGTTGGGGTTGAGGTTGCTGAGTATTTATGTGGTTTATTACATGGCGCTACAATTCAATTGGATTTATTTCAGAATTTAAGTTTTGGCTTCTTTCTTATACCCTCCAGAATACATAGTATGGAGGGTGTATTAAGTTCGTCAGTCCGTTTGTAACTCATCGCAATAAATATTTTAAATATTACAAAGTATATAAATTCTTAGTCAGATTTGATCAAAATTCTAAGACGGACAGGGCTAGTCCGACCGTCTGTCCGTCAGTTGTAATCACGCTAGAGTCAAAACGAATAATAATTGGAAGTTAAAATTTTGCACAGGTCAGTCTTTTGTCTGCAGGCAAGTTAAGTTCGAAGATGGGCTATATCGGTCCAAGATATCGCATAGCTACCATATAACAGTACCCCCTTCGGTATTCGTTATTTTGATGATTTTAGCCACATTTTCCAATGAAAATGTCTGAAAATCCACACAAGGAGTTCTTTCCGAGTACTTTACCCTCTGGAAGAGAATTGTTTATATAGGTCTACGATATCCTACGGTCCCCATATAACGTAACCCCCTCCCATATTCGGTATTTTGATGATTTTAGCCAAATTTTCCAGTGGAATTGTCTGAAAATCCACATAAGGATTTTCTTCTGAGTTCTTCATCCCCTGGAAGATTATTGTCCATACAGATCCACGATATCGTTTATCCCAAATATAAGGCTACCTCCCGAAATTCGGCATTTTCATGATTTTAGTGGCATTATTTACCGGAATTATTTCAAATTTCGTAGTGGAAGATCTTAATAGGTACTACAACCTATGGCAAAAAATTTTGTATGCAGGTCCACGCCTTCGTATTGCCCCCATACAACGGTACCTCCCGATATTCGGTATTTAGATGATTTCAGTAACACTGTTCGCCGGAATCGTTTTAAATTTCGTAGTAGAAGTTCGTAATGGGTACTGCAACCTATGGCAAAAAAATTTGTATCCAGGTCCACGTCTTCGTATAGGCCCCATACGACGGTACCTCCCGATATTCGGAATTTAGAATTTCGAATTTCGAATTAGAAGTTCGCAATGGGTACTACAGCCTATGACACAGATTTTTGAATCCAGGTTCACGTCTTCATATACACCCCATATGATGATATGATGGACCTCCCGATATTCGGTATTTTTATAATTTAAGTGGCATTATTCACCGGAAATTTTTCAAATTTCGTATTGGAAGGTCTTAACTGTTACTACAACCTATGGCAAAAAATGTTGTATGCAAGTCCACGTCTTCGTATAGACCCCATATGACAGTTCCTCCCGATACTCGGTATTTTGATTATTTTAGCGACATTTTTTACCGGAACTATTTCAAATTTCGTATTGGAAAATCTTGGTGGGTACTACAACCTATGGTAAAAAATTTCGTATGCAGGTCCACATCTTCGTATAGCCCCCAAATGACGGCATCTCCCGATATTCGATATTTCCATGATTTTCACGACAATATTTACCGGAATCGTAATTCGTAATTTTTTTGAATGTTTTCAAGCTCCTTCCAAATGGTGAAGGATATTGATATTGCTTTTTTCCTGTTTTTTTTTTCGTAATATGTTTTGTTGTAATCCATAAAAGTTTGGCACAGAATTTTTTTTGTTTTCAAAATTTTTATTTCACTCAAAATCCATTTTTCATTTGTTTTTGTCACTTTTTCGGGGGAGGGTGGATATTTTTTGTTTCAAATTTCAATATTTTGTCATTGCAAAAAAAATTATGATTTTTTTATTTTTTTAAATTCAAATACAACAATAACAACAACAATAAGAAAGGAAAATACATACACCATCACATTGTAATTCACATAAACGTTTTCCATACATTACGTCGTTACGCGGCGTACGGACTGAATGAACCAAATGTTGTCGTCGTTGTTGTTGTTGACGACCGCGATGACGACGACGATGATGATGATGATGAACAACAACACCAGATGAACGGCAATAAAAACAAAAACAAAAAAATATAAACTATGTACGACAACGTACGGCAATGTGCACATTAACCGAGCGCGGCGGCGAACGTATTGTCGAATACAAAAAAGCGAGAGACACACACATGCACAATTATTTATATTTATATGTATCACTTTTGGATGTTGTTGCTGTCGGCTGGCTGTTTGGTGTCTCGAGGAAAATTCAGAAAAAGAACAGAACTTTTATTTTCTTTTTTATTTTTTTTTTCGATTTTCTTTCCAATTTTCGTTTTGTTTTTGTAATTGCCTTTTTTTCGCTTAATTAATTCCGCCACCTTTGGCTAGGCGCGTTTCACCGGTATTGGGTCGTTTGATGTTGTTTCGTTGTTTGGTGTGCCGTTAAATTTCATCAAATTCGGGCAAAACAAAAAAAATCATATCCGAAACACAAAAATTGAAAAACTAAATTGAAATTGCATGAATTGAAAATTCGAATTTCCGTTCGTCACCCGTACGTTTTGGGAAGACGTACGAACTCCACAAATTTAAAAAATTAACTGAGCCAACGAGCAGCAACATTGGGCCAGGCGTACGAACATTGCACGCACGCACTTGTGTTTGGCAGCAAACAAGGCAAGGCAATACAAAACAACACAACACTCACACACAGAGCCAACATGTTGGAGGCTGAGAGAGAGAGAGCGAGAGACTAGCAATGAACCAAACAACAAGCACAGAGCCAACACAGGGCAACAAGACAAAGCCGGCCAGCCCAGGCAAGGCAACAGCTGTTGCATGATGTTCGGGGTTGCGTGTGTGTTGTGGTGGCAATTTCGTTGGGGATGTTGGCTCTCTTCTTTATTTGATACCCCAAAAAGCCCTACTAGCCAGGGGGTTGGGGGCAATAAATGGGTGGTCTCCAACCACCCTCTTCTCAAACATTAACCAAACTTCAATGGAACGAACTAACCATCAAGTGTGGAGTATTATTGGCCTCATCATCGTTGTCCGTTAATAACTGTGAGACACTATTTTGTCGCTGCCAGCCACTGATCTCGCCAAGACAATAAAGTCTCATGTAAACAATATCTGTATGTATGTCGGTCGGTCGGTTGGCTGGCAAGCTGACTGTTGGGTATGTAAACATGTAGCTTTAACTCTTGTGGGTGTCACACTTGAACTATGATGCTCTTATTCAGCTGTGTTTACTCAGCTATAATTTTTTTCAATATTTATTGTGGCACCCCTACCTAAAGTTGGGTATTATCAGTCCATCATTAACTTTATTTGAAGCCCGCGGATTATTGGAAAATAGTATTTTAAGATCCACAAATGGGGATTTTTTAACAATATTGCTTTGAAAGACCTAATGGCGCCCAACGTGAATATTTGAATTTTTTTCTTTGAATGACTTATTGGCAACCAACGTGAATTTTGGAAGAATATTTTTTTGAAGAACCAAATGGCGCCTAACTTGATTTTTTGAAGAATCTTTCTTTGAAAGACCTAATGGCGCCCAACGTGAATTTTTAAACAATATTTTTTTAACTACTTTTTGGAATTTTTTTCAAGGACCTGATGATTTTTGTAGATTATTTTTCAAGGACTTTTGGAAACGGAAACAAGGACAAACGCGGATTTTTTAAAAGCGAATTTTCTAGGTGGATTTTTTTTAAATCTTTCAAAAGATCTAATGGCGTCCAACGTGGATATTTGAAAAATTATTCTTTAAAGACTTATTGGCGACAAACGTGACTTTTTAAGGACTTTTTTTTTGTTTTTTGAATTTTTGAAGAATATTTATTTAAAAGACCTAATAGCGCCTAACGTGAATTTTTGGGCAAAACTATTTCAACTACTTTTTAGGAATATTTTTCGAGAACCTAATGATTATTGCAGATCTTATTTCAAGGTCTTGGAAATGGAACCAAGGACCAACAAACGTGGATTTAGTGAGAGCGAATTTTCAAGGACTCAAGGTGCATTTTTTTAATACTTTCAAAAGACCTAATGGCGCCCAACGTGAATATTTGAAAAGTTATTCTTTGAAAGACTTATTGGCGACAAACGTGATTTTTTGAGGATTTTTTGTTTTTGAAGAACCTAATGGAGCCCAACATGAATTTTGGAAGAACATTTACTTAAAAGACCTAATGGCGCCCAACGTGAATTTTTGGGCAATACTATTTTAACTAATTTTTAGAAATATTTTTCAAGGACCTAACGGTTTTTGTAGATCATCTTTCAATGAGCATTGGAAACGGAACCAAGGACCAACAAACGTGGACTTTGTAAGAGCGAATTTTCAAGGACTCAAGGTGGATTTTTTAAAATATTGCAAGACCTAATGGCACCCAACGTGAATTTTTCCAAAATATATTTTCAACTACATCGTAGGAATGTTTTTCGAAGACCTAATGATTTTTGAAAATCTCTTATCAAGGGCATTTGGAAACGGAAACAAGGGCCAACAAACGTGGATTTTTTAAAAGCGAATTTTCAAGAACTCAAGTTGGATTTTTTTAAATTTTTCAAAAGACCTAATGGCGCCCAAAGTGACGATTTGAGAAATTATTCTTTGAAAGACTTATTGGCGACCAAAGTGATTTTTTGAGGATTTTTTTTTTTTGAAGAACCTAATGGCGCCCCACATGAATGTTTAAAGAATATTTATTTAAAAGACCTAATGGCGCCTAATGTGAAATTTTGGGCAATACTATTCCAACTTCTTTTTAGGAATACTGTTCGAGAACCTAATAATTTTTGCAGATCTTCTTTCAAGGTCTTGGAAATGGAAGAAAGAATTAAAAAAATCCACCTTGAGTCCTTGAAAATTCGTTCTCACTAAATCCACGTTTGTTGGGCCTTACAAACGTGGATTTAGTACGAGCGAATTCTCAAGGACTCAAAGTGGATTTTTTTTTAATTCTTTCAAAAGACCTAATATTTGAAAAGTTATTCTTTGAAAGATTTATTGGCGACAAACGTGATTTTTTGAGGACTTTTCTTTTTTTTTGTGTTTTTTTTTTTTTTGTTTTTGAAGAACCGAATGGCGCCCAACATGAATTTTTGAAGAATATTTATTTAAAAGACCTAATGCCGCCTTTTTAGCTATATTTTTCGAGAGACTAATTAATTTTTGGATTATTTTCAAGGACCAACAGGAAACAAACCCAAAGAATAATAAGTGTGGATATATTAAGAGTGAATATTCAGGGACTCAAGGTCTTTTTAAGAATATTTTTGAAAGGATACAAAGAGCAATGCCTGATGGTACCTTGAGGAAGATTTTTTTCAAGGACTCAAGGAGTGTGAAGTGAGTTTTTTAGTATTTCAAGACCTACAAACGTCGATTTTTTTTACAAATATTTCATAAGACGTGAATTATTGAAGAATATTTTTTTCGACTACTTTCTAGCGATATTTTTCGAGAGGCTAAAGATCCAAGGACCAAATAATGTGGATTTTTAACAATGAATTTTCAGGGACACAAATATTTTCTAAAATATTTTTTCAAGGATCCAAGGAGCAATAACTGATGAAGCCGTTAAGAAGATTTGTTCAAGGATTCAAGGAGTATGAAATGAGATTTTTTTAGTATTTTACGGTTAACAACATTGAGTTTTTTTTTAAATGTTTAAAAATGTATTCGCCCAACGAATATTTTTTTGTATATATTTTTTGGAATATTTTTAGAAGAGTTAATGATTTTGTAGAGTTTTTTCAAGGACCATTAGAACCAAAAACCAATAAATTTGGAATTAAGAGTGAAGTTTCAAGGATCTAAATATTGAGAATACAATAAATGAGAATTATTTTAGAGTGAGTTTTCAGGGATCCAATTATTTTCTAGGATATTTTTTAAGGATCCAAAGAGCATTACCTGATGAAGCCTTTAAAAAGATATTTTCAAGGACTCAAGGAGTATGAAATGAGTTTTTTTAGTATTTCAAGACCAACAATTTTTTTTTAAATATTTCAAAACACCAAATGGCGCCCAACGTGCATTTTTCAAGAATATTTTTTGACTAATTTTTTGCGATATTTTTCGAAAAACTAATTAGTTTTTGGATATTTTTAAGGGACATCAGGGAAATGAGTTTTTTTAGTATTTCGAGGCAATAAAAGGTTTTTTTTTAATATTTCAAAAAACCTAATGGCGCCCAACTGGAATTTTTGAAGAATATTTTTTTTTTTCAACTACTTTTTAGATATATTTTTTGAGGACCTAATGATTTTAGTAGATCTTTTTTCAAGGACCATTGGTAGTGGAATCAATTACCAATAAATGTGGATTTTTTAAAAGTGAATTTTCAGGGATCTGAGAATTTTCTAAAAATATATTTTTTGAAAGATCCAAAGAGCGAAATCCTCTATATTTTCTCCAAGGAATAAAATGAGTTTTTAGTATTTCAAGTCCAATAATCGGGGATTTTTTTAAAAAAATTTCAAAAGTCCTATTGGCTCTCAACGTCAATTTTTGAAGAATATTTTTTGTAACTACTTTTTAGCGACATTTTTCAAGAGCGATTTTTTTTTTTATTGAACGTCAGGAAACGTACCCAAGGACCAATAAATGTGGATTTTTTTTTTTGAAAGACAATCCATAGATCAAATAACATTTATATATTAATATATTTTCAATAATAGTCTTTCAAAAAATATTTTTTTGACACTATGTCTCTATTTTTTTTAACAATAATTTTTCAAGGACCCAAACGAGGATTTTTTTAAGAATATTTTTAAAGGACCAAACCTGGATTTTTTTAACAAGTATATTTTAGGGACCGATGCAGATTTTTTGTGCATTTAAGATTTAAGAAGCAAGCGTGGTTTTTCTAAATATATATTTATTAAGCACCAAAAGTAAAGTTTTTAAAGAAATATTTTTTTAAGGACCAAACAAGGACTTTTTAACGAAATATCAAACTTGGATTTTTTTAAAAATATATTTTGAAAGGATCAAACATAGACATAGGAATATCAAACATGGACTTTTTAAATAAATATTTTTTAAGGACCAAACAAGGACTTTTTAACGAAATATTTTTAAGGACCAAACGGTGATTTAAAAAATAAGAACCAAACGTGGACCTTTTAAAACAACTTCAAAAAAATTAAGGACCAAACGTGGATTTAAAAAATAAAGATCAAACGTGAACCTTTGAATTAAAAATTAATCAATTAAATTTAAAAAGTAATTAATTGAATTTAAAAGTAAATTAATTTTTTTACGAACCAACTTGAACAATTTATGGACCAAATGTGTATATTAAAAAGAATCTTTTAATGGTCAAACGAGGACATTTTTAAATTTGAAGGAACGATCCATGGGTTTGCTTTGGGGTGTAAATTTTTTTGGCCATCTTTTTTGGCGCACCCAAGGAACACTAATCGTGGATTATTTTACGAATATTTTTAAATAAATATTCTTTTTAAATAGGTTTAAGCTATCAAAACGGTGTAGGAGAATATTTTCAAGTATTAAAAGTGGATTTTTAATAATAAACCCATTCATTTGAAGTCATTCGCAGTTAAATCACTAAGTAGGTCAACTTTTTTTTTGGAACCATAAGATATATTAAACCCTTGAATCCTGCCTTTTTTCGACATGAGCCGTTATTTAAAAGGTCCTTAGACAGATAAATATTATCCTCATTCCATTTAATTATCATACCCTTCAAGCAACTCAAAATAATTATTGATTTACTTTCTCTCTCCACCTCCTTTCCAAATAATAAGATTTCGATTTTATCGATCTCGCCCATATATCATAACAATGCTCATTACCACACCAACAGACGTCGCTACAAACATCCATACACCCTGCCTAACATACAATCCGAAATAACTCCATCCATCCATCCATTCCGAGTATGGCTTTCAATGTTTTGATGAATTGAATGGAATTGTATTTATTTATCATAAAAGAAAATTAAGCGCAACAGAACTGAACTGAGACCAGCAAAAAAAAATAAAGAGGTTCCCATACACAAAGATCTATGCGGTCGATTGATTGTCGTTGGCTTAATGTTTGTTGTGATTGTTGTTGTTGCTGCTGGTGCTGGTGCGGCTGCTGCTTGCCGCTTCTGATACTAATGATGAGATATGAATAATGTTCGACGACAATGCCCAGCCATATCGAATAACCAAATAAATATCTCGTTGTGTGTCATTATCTCTTCTTGGGGGTTGTGTGCAACCTGCAACATGTTGTGTTTACGTTTGAATCAAACTGGAAAAAATGAAAACGAAAACAAAATCGCATTTGGTTGCAGTTGTGTAGTGAATGTTTGAAACGCTCTCAAACCATTTTTGCTATTCACTTGTCTCATCGAGTGTGTGTGTGTGGAAAAACGATTTGAGGCGATTACAGTTCGTCATCTGTTCGTAATTGTATTCTGAAGATTAGTTGGTTGGCTGATTGTTTGTGGGGTTTGGTGACAACAATTTGCAATTAAATATTAGTGTGAGAGTTATTTGGTGGTGATGATGATGATGAAATAGAACAGATGAAGATAAAGGAAGTTGCAGGAAGGGTTTAGGTGTAATCTGAGGTCTTGAAGCAGAAGACTTCAGATGATCTACAGACAAAACATGACCTTAACGCCTTCAAAGCGCTTAACGCCTTCAGCGAGTCTATGAAGACCCACTGGGCTTCAGGGAGTCTATGAAGGCCCACTGGGCTTCAGCGAGTTTATGAAGGCCCATTGGGCTTCAGCGGGTCTATGAAGGCCCATTGGGCTTCAGCGACTCTATGAAGACCCAATGGGCTTCAGCGAGTCTATGAAGACCCAATGGGCTTCGGCGAGTCTATGAAGACCCTCCTAGGCTTTAGCGAGTCTATGAAGGTCCATTGGGCTTCATCGAGTCTATGAAGGCCCATTGGGGCTTCAGCGAGTCTATGAAGGCCCATTAGGGCTTCAGCGAGTCTATGAAGGCCCATTGGGGCTTCAGCGAATCTATGAAGGCCCATTGGGGCTTCAGCGAATCTATGAAGGCCCATTGGGGCTTCAGCGAATCTATGAAGGCCCATTGGGGCTTCAGCGAGTCTATGAAGGTCCATTGGGGTTTCAGCGAGTCTATGAAGGCCCACTGATAACCCAATGGGCTTTAGCGAGTTTATGAAGACTCCCAGGGCTTCAGCGAGTCTGTGAAGACTCCCTGGCCTCTAGATCTTCAATAAAGACTACCTGGCCTCCAGATCACCTATAACGACTTCCTGACTGCCTGGCCTTCAGCTCGGTCTTAGAGGCTTCCTGGGCCCAAAGTCCATCTATAGAGACTCCCTGGGCTCCAGTTCGTCTATAGAGACTTAGTTCATCTATTAAGACTCCCTTGGCCTTCAGCTCACCTGTAGTGATTCCCTGGGTCTCCAGCTCGTCTACAGAGACTCCCTGGGCATTAGCTTGTCTATAGAGACTATTTGGGCACCAGCTCGCCTTCAGGGCCTTCAGGTCGCCTATAAAATCTCCCTGGACTCCAATCCGCCAATAAGGCACCCTGGCCTCCAGCTTGTCTGTAAAGGCTTCCTGACCTCCAGCTCGTCTTTAAGGCCCTCTGATCCTTCATCTTGTCTCCAAAGACTCCCTGGACACCAGCTCGTCTATAGCGACTCCCTAGGCACCACCTCGTCCATTGCGGCTCCCTGGGCTCTAGCTCGTCTATAGATACTCCTTGGTCATCCAGCTCGTCTATAGAGACATCCTGGCCATCCAGCTTGCCTATAGAGACCCTCTGGCCATCCAGCCTGTCTATAGAGACCCCCTGGCCATCCAGCTCGTCTATAGAGACTACATGGCTCGCCTTCTGGGCCTTCAGGTCGCCTATAAAGACTTCCTGCCTTCCAGTCCGCCAATAAAGGCACCCTGGCCTCCAGCTCGTGTGTAAAGGCCCCCTGAGTCTTCATCTCGTCTATAGAGAGACCCTGGCCATCCAGCTCGTCTATAGAGACTCCTTGGTCATCCAGCTCGTCTATAGAGACTCCCTGGGCACCAGCTCGTCTATAGAGACTCCCTGGCCATTCAGCTCGTCTATAGAGACTCCTTGGCCATTCAGCTCGTCTATAGAGACTCCCTGGCCATTCAGCTCGTCTATAGAGACTCCCTGGCCATTCAGCTCGTCTATAGAGACTCCCTGGCCATCCAGCTTATCTATAGAGACTCCCTGGCCATCCACCTCGTCTATATAGACTCCCTGGGCATCAAATCGTCTATAGAGACTCCCTGGGTCATCCAGCTCGTCTCTAGAGACACCCTGGCCCTCCAGCTTGTCTATAGAGACTCCCTGACCATGCAACTCGTCTATAGAGACTGGGTCCCTATAGACGACTCTCTGCTCTGTACTTTTTTCTTGGTTTGATATTTCATAAATGACAATTTATTCCAGATTTTATTCGAAGCCCATTATTTTAATAGAATATTAATAAATATCGGATCAAATCAAACGCACCGAAAAATATGAAAAATAATTTTGAAATTTGAATTAATGTTTGTTTTGAATCGATCCGTTATTCCCCCCAATGTTTTGCACTAATTTATGGCTTTTCCACATTCATGTCTGGCGGTGGCTAGATGGCTAGATAGATGTACAGCCTATCTCGACGTTTATCACAGACAAAATACTAGAAGATGAAAAAGCACACACATACACACACACTGCCTCATGTCCGGCGCATACAGTAGCATCTTTTGTGGCGCTTAAAAAACACTATTAATAGACAAAATATTCCTCTACTTCTACTTCTTCTCAATAAAACTGAAATATAAACAGCCAGCCATAGCCATGGCGAGTAGCTAATAAAATTGCTTCTTTCCTTCAAAATGTGAAACATAAAGAAATCATAAAAATGTGATTTTTATTCTAAATGAATTGTAGCATTGTTCGATAATAGCTGAACAGTGTTTTTTTCTTGGCTTTTTGAAAAATTGAAGGCAGTTTTCCTTCCTTAAATCATCATTTCATTTGAGCGGAATTGTTGCCACTTCTTTAGATGTTCGAACATGAAAAACTTTCCATTGATGTTTAGAGTCAATTTTCTAGATTGATTTAATTACCTGCAACCTTAGAGAACTGACCTTTTTTCTGAGAAATAAAAATTGTTTCTTTTATAAGCACACGGCAGACATAAATGTCAAATTCCGACCCAATTATGAAATGAAATGTGCTAGCGCCACTCAAACTTGAAAAAGATCTGCCTAATTTATTACAAATCATTTTGAGGAAGTAATATATTTCTGAGTAAAGTATTTCTGAACTGTATTTGTTATATTTCCCCGAATATCGCTACTACCGAGATCATATTACGGCTGTGCAGAACAAATTCCACAAATCGGATGAAAAATATATATGGAAGCTATAGCTAAAAAAATAAAATTTAGCGAGGATATTTCTGAGCTGTATTTGATATATTTCCCCGAATATCGTTACTACCGAGAACATATTACGGCTGTGCCGAACAAATTCAACAAATCGGATGAACAACATATATGGGAGCTATAGCTATATCTGAACCGATTTTCACCAAATTTGATATACTTGTTTCCGCATCCAATTTGGTCGTAGGAGCCAAATTCCATCCTATTTGGGCTAATATTACACGTTCGGTGCACAATAAATGGCAAATCGGACGAAGACATATATGTGGAAGCTATATCCAAATCTGAACCGATTTCGATAAAATTTAGCGAGGATATTTCTGAGCTGTATTTGATATATTTCCCCAAATATCGTTGTTGCAGAGTGCATATTACGGCTGTGGGTAACAAATACAGCAAATCGGATGAAAAATATATATGGGAGCTATAGCTATATCTGAAGCGATATTCACCTAATTTGAAATTTGATACTTGTTTCTAGACCTAATTTGGTCGTAGGAGCTAATATTATACGTTTGGTGCACAATAAATGGCAAATCGGACGAAGATATATATGGGAGCTACATCCAAATCTGAACCGATTTCGATAATATTTTGCGAGGATCTTTTCTGAGCTGTATTTGATATAATTCCCCAAATATCGTTGCTGCACCGGCTTCGGTGGACAAAAATAACAAATCGGATGTACAACATATATGGGAGTTATAGCTATGTCTGGGAGCTTTAGCTATATCTGAACCGATTTCGATAAAATTTGGCATACTTATTTTCAGGCCTAATTTCGACGTATGTGTAAAATTCCATACTATTTGAGCTGATATTACAGGGTTGGCGCACAATAAAAGGCGAATTTGACGAATATATATATGGGAGCTATATCTAAATTTTGACCGATTATCTCCAATTTCAATAGGGTTCGTCCTTGGGTCACAAAAATGATTTTTGTAAAATTTCATCCGGATCAGGCAACAAATGCGACCTGCACTTTGTTTACAATAATACATGGACAAACGGACATGCATAAATCGACTCAGAATGTAATTCTATGCAGATCATCAAAAGGAACTATGGGTCTATCTCGTTTCCTTTGCCAAACAAATGCACAAAGACATAATACCCTGACCACCTTGTGGTGTAGGGTATAATTATTTTCCACTTTAGAGACTCAGCTGAGAACTTGAAATGACAAATCTAGTCAATGCTAGGTTGCCCAAAGCAGGGCTAGGCAAAGAGAGTCCCATGGGATATATGTGTGTTCACTAACACAATCGACTGTCTATTTTTAAGGAAATTTAAAAAATTCCGCCGAAAATAACTCTCATATGAAACCCGTTGTATGGGGGCTATACGAATACGTGGTCCTGCATAAACAAATTTTTCTGTCATAGGCTCTAGTACCCATTACGAACTTTAAATATGAAATGTGAAAAAAATGTCGCTAATATCATCAATATACCGAATATGGGGGGCTATTTACAGTGTGAGATGAAAAAACTGCAACCAGCTTCAGACTACTGTCATTTCTAAGCCACTTGTCCGACAGCTGTTAAAATTATTCCAGTGACAGCTCATTGTATTGTTAACAAGCGTACAAAAGCATTTTGGTGAGAATTTTCCAGAAAAAAAGTTATTCCTGATTCGGAATTCATGCGTGATAGTGTGATTTCCTTATATTTGGCTGGAAAACCGCAAGTGGCTATCGTTAGAGCACTCCAGCATTTAAATGTGAATAAATCTTTTGTGTCTTGTACCATCGCTCATTACCGTAATACTGGTAGCGTAGCCCAACGTCAAGGAAGTGGACGAAAGAAAACAGCAACATCAGCGAAGCGACTTGATCAAAACCCTCGTCGCAGTGGCTGAAAAATGGCTCGTGATCTGAACATATCACAATATTCCAGTTGGCAAATATTAAGAAATGAGCTCGGATTAAAGCCATTGAAATTCCAGAAAAGTGCAAGAACAAGAAGAACAAGAGCTAAAGAGTTGCTTCGCTTGGCTGAATGTGGAAAACTGCCGAATTTGATTTTCAAAATGATCGTGTTTACTTGCCAAAGAGGTCAGCGGAAAATGTGCACCTTTGGTTGGCCACCATAACTCAAGCGCCGACCATGGTGATGGTGTGGGCTGCCATAACAGCCGATGGTCGCTCTCCGCTCGTATTAATCGACCGTGGCATCAGAATAAATGCCGAACATTAATGCGAAAATATTCTGGACGGTGTATTAAAGCCTTGGACACACAAAACATTTTGACCGCAGACCTTGGGCATTTCAACAGGACCATCGCACTCAACACGCCCCACCCAAGAATGGTTACAAAATGAGTTTGTTCGCTTCATTTCCAGCGGACAATGGCCACAAAAATCTCAGGATACCAACCCATTGGACTATTGTGTGTGAAGTATTTTGCTGGTTGGCTCTAAAAAATACCAAAGTGTCGATCACCTCAAGCAATCGCTTCGCCGGGAATGCAGAGCAACATTCGGGCAGCGTGTGACGGTTTCATTGACCGTTTGAAAGTCATAATTCGTGCCACAAAGGTGACCAATTCGAACAAATCTAAACTTAATCTAAAATTTGATGCTATTTCCGACATTTTTTTGCTTTCATTCAATAAAATTAAAAAAAAATGTAAAAATTATGGCGTTTGACTTTATTGCGTTTTCTTTATCTCACCCTGTATAGTCTTTATCAGCGTAAAATTCGATGTCAATTTAGTAATATCCGTATGTGGAAATCACTCTAGCTTCTCTTTGGACCAAATCCGTTTCAGGACATTTGGAGTCGATATAGCGATCTCCGTCCGTCCGTCTGCCTTGCTGGTGCGCATGATAACTCTCGAAGAGAGTATCCGATTTCATCCAAATTTGGTACATCGTAAAATTATTGTCAAACTTAGATCGAGTTCGGAGATGGACAATATCGGTCCACTCCGTCTGGTACCTCCCACACAAAGTATAAAAATTTTCAAAGAAAATAATAATAATACAAAGAGAAAGAATAATCCGATTTTGCTCCAACTTTGCGAATCCTAATATTTTCATCAGTGCTAGGTCAGGTGCGATAATGTACAATATCGGTCCACTCCATCAGGAATCTCCCCAACAAGAAGTCAAAATTTTGAAAAATTACAACTCTTATAAAATTTGATGTTAAAATCCGATTGCCTTAAAATTTCACACATCCCAAAAATTTTATTAACCCAAGATCTGGTGTTAAGATGGAGTACATCGGTCCACTCCTTCTGGTACCTCCCCCACCACACAAAAGATCGAAATTTTGAATATCCATGAAGCTCACAAAAAGCGAAATTAACATCCGATTCCATGCCAGACTTGGTACAACTCAATATTTCCATCAACGCAAGATCTCTTAGAAAGATGGTAGAGATTGGACCACTTCTTTTGCTACCTGTCCCACATTGAGTTCAAGATTTTGAAAAACAAAACACTCAAAGAAAGCGAAATATGCATCCAAATCTCTTCAAATTTCACACATACAAACATTTTTGGTAATCCAATATCTGTTGTGAAGATGATATATATCTGCGAACGCCTTCTGATATCTCACTCACAAAGGATCACAATTTTCAATTCTTTTATCTGTCATATTTTTAAATAATCGTATATTGGCTGAGAGTATACATCAGTCGGCAAAACCGACAGACACTCTTAAACTTTTTGTACCCTCCACCATTCTGGAGGGTATATTAAGTTTGTCATTCCTTTTGTAACTCCTCGAAATACTCATGTCAGACCCAACAAAGTATATATATTCTTGATCAGCGTAAAATTCTAAGTCGATTTAGCCATGTCCGTCTGTCTGCCTGTCTGACTGTCTGTCTGTCTGTTGTAATCATGCAATCTTTCGAACGAATTGAGATAGAAGGCTAACATTTTGCACACATGTTTATTTTTCCAGTAGGCAGGTTAAGTTCGTAAATGGGCCATGTAGGTCCAAGTTTTCATATAGGCCCCATATAACGGTACCTCCTGATATTCGGTATTTTGATGATTTTAGCGACATTATTCACCGGAATTGTTTCAAATTTGGTATTTGAGGTTCGTAATGAACACTAAAGCCTATGACACAAAATTGTCTGTGTAGCTCCACGTTTTGGTATATCCCCCTTATAACGGTACCTCCCGATATTCGGTATTTTGGTGACTTAAGCGACATTGTTCACTGGAATTGTTTCAAAGTTGGTATTTGAAGTTCGTAATGGATACTACAGCCTATGACAGAAATTTGTCAGGTCTCTTTGGACCAAATCCGTTTCAGGACATTTGGAGTCGATATATCGATCTGCGTCCGTCCGTCTGTCTGTCTGCCTGGCTGGTGCGCATGATAACTCTCGAAGAGAGTATTCGATTTCATCCAAATTTGGTACATCGTAATATTATTGTCAAACTTAGATAGAGTTCGGAGATGGACAATATCGGTCCACTCCTTCTGGTACCTCCCACACAAAATGTCGAAATTTTCAAAATATATATTTTCTGCACAGAAAGACAGAAGATAATCCCATTTGTCTCCAACTCTGCGAATCCTAATAATTTCATTAGTGCTAGGTCAGGTGCGAAAATGTACAATATCGGGCCACTTCATCAGATACCTCCCCCATAAAGGGTCAAAATTTTAAATAATTACAACTCTTATAAAATGAGATGTAAGAGCCCGATTGTCTTCAAATTTTACACATCTCAACAATTTATTATCTCAAGATCTGGTGTGAAAATAAAATTTTTCGGTCCACTCCCTCTAGTACCTCTCACACAAAATGTCGAAATTTTCAAAAATATATTTTTTGCACAGAAAGACAAAAGATAATCCGATTTTGCTTTAACTTTGCAAATCCTAATGTTTGCCTCAGTTCTCGGTCAGGTTCAAAAATGGGTAATATCGGTCCACTCCATCAAGTGCTTCCCCCACAAAGGGTCAAAGTTTTGAATAACTAAAACGTTTATAAATTCCGAAATAAGCAGCAGGTTCTCTTTATGTTTCACACATCCCATTATTTCCGCTAACAAAATATCCGTTGTGAAGATGGGATATATCGGTCCACTCCTTCTGGCACCTCCCCCACAAAGGCTCAAAATTTTGAGTATCCATGAAAAAATAAAAAGCGAAATTGACATCCGATTCTATTCCAGACTTGGTACAACTCAATATTTCCATCAAAGCAACAACTTTTTGAAAGATGGTATAGATCGGACAATTTCTTATGCTACCTGTCCACAATTGTGTTCAAGATTTTGAAAGACAAAACACTCAAAGAAAGCGAAATATGCATCCAAATCACTTCAAATTTCACACATACAAACAATTTTGGTAATCCAATATCTGTTGTGAAGATGATATATATCTGCGAACCCCTTCTGCTACCTCACTCACAAAGGATCACAATTTTCAATTCTTTTATCTGTCATATTTTTAAATAATCGTACATTGGCTGAGGATATACATAAGTCGGAAAAACCTACAGACATTTTTTTAATTTTTTATACCCTCCTCCATTCTATGGAGGGTATATTACCTTTGTCATTCCGTTTGTAACTTCTTGAAATACTCATGTCAGACCCAAAAAGTGTATATATTCTTGATTAGAGTAAAATTCTAAATCGATTTAGCTATGTCCGTCTGTCTGTCTCTCTATCTGTCCGTCTGTCTGTCTGTCTGTCCGTCTGTCTGTCTGTCTGTCTGTCTGTTGTAATCACGATATTTTTCGAACGAATTGAGATAGAAGGCTAAAATTTTGTACACATGTTTATTTTTCCAGTAGGCAGGTTAAGTTCGTAAATGGGCCATGTGGTCCACGTCTTCGTACAGCCCCCATATAACGGTATCTTCCGATATTCGGTATTTTGATGAGTTTAGCGTCATTATTCACCGGAATTGTTTCAAATTTGGTATTTAAAGTTCGTAATGGATACTACAGCCTATGACAGAAAACTGTCTGGGCAGGTCCACGTCTCCGTATAGCCCATATAAAGGTACCTCCAAGTATTCGGTATTTGGACGATTTTAGTGACATTATTCACCAAAATTGTTTCAAATTTGGTATTTGAAGTTCGTAATGGTTATCACAGCCTAAGACAGAAAATTGTCTGCGTAGATCCACGTCTTCGTATAGCCCCTATACAACGGCACCTCCCGATATTCGGTATTTTGATGATTTTAGCTACATTATTCACAGAAATTATTTTAAATTTGGTATTTGAAATTCGTAAGGGATACAACAGCCTATGACGGAAAATTATCTGCGCTGGTTTACGTCTTCGTATAGCCCCTTATAACCGTACCCTCGTTATTCGGAATTTCGATGATTTTAGAGATATTCAAATTTGCTATTTGAAGTTCGTAATTGATACTACAGATTATGACAGAAAATTATCTGTGTTGGTCCACGTCTTCGTATAGCCCCCATATAACGGTACCTCCCGATCTTCGGCATTTTGATGATTTTAGCGTTATTATACACCGGATTTGTTTCAAATTTGGTATTTTAAGTTCGTAATGGATACTAAAGCCTATGACAGAAAATTGTCGGTGCAGGTCCACGTCTTCGTATAGCCCCCATATAACGGTACTTCCATAGATTCGGTATTTTGATGATTTTATCTACATTATTACCGTTTTTTTAAATTTCGCATTTGAATATTGTAATGGTTTATGCTGAAGGTTAGCTATGCAGGTCCACGTTGTCATATATACCCTTTCGGGATTTTTTAGATTTTTACAGAATTTTTAACGGATTTTATTTTATTTATTTATTTATTTTTTTTTTTTATTATTTTTTCTTTGAAAAATTTTTTAATAGTCCGTTCCAAACGTTGGAGGCTATTCAAATTTCGGCCCGTCCAAACTTACAGCTTTTTTACTTGTTTTCAACTTCTTTTTTTTCCTTTTTTTGAAATTTTGCTATTTTCTTCGACCACAACTGTATTAGCAATAATTGTCAAAATAAAATTTAAATGTCAAATAGTTGGTTTATTTTGGATGATCATGACACTGAGAGGTGGTGGTGGAGGTGCCGGCATTGAAACAACGACGACGATGGCGACAATTTACAATTTCATTTTGTTTACCTTCCCAGCGATCCGTGGGTCGTTATAATTACGACAACAACGCCCTGCCATCCGTATGTCGTTTGTGTTTTTTAGATGACAAAATATTAACATTAAGAAAAAAATAATGAAACAATAACAAAAGAAAAAAAAAAAAACAATTATATTTCTGTTTTTGTTGTTTTAGTAACTGTTGATGTTGTTGTTGAAGTTTGTTTTGGGTTTCCTTCCGCATTAGTGAGAAGACACATTTTGAATACCCAGCAAAGGCAGCAGAAGCGGCAGCAGCTAGATCACTGTGAACAACAACAAAGCGAAGAAACAACAACAAAAAAAAAACAACAACATCACAATGTTTTAATAGAAAACAAAGTCAAATAACAATTACATTCAAATTACCTTAAGATGCAACAGCGAACGCTCTGTAATGAATGGGCATTAACAATTGTTCAACAACAACACAACAACAACAGCGCACACATACACAGGCACCCCATACCCCCGAGCTGTTGGCAACCTTAAATTGAACTCCCATTTGCGGTAAGATAACTAGGGAAAATCGAGCACACACACACACCCGAAGAGGCAAAGTTGTAACAGGTATGAAAGGTAAATCCGTAGCTCAAATAACAAAATTCATCCATTTAGCGAAGTGGCAGTGGCAGCAGCAGAAGCAGCAGCAGCGGGGTCCCTAGGCTAGTGGATGTGAGTACTCTGGGTTCCTAGTCTCACGCCGGCTAAATAAGTCAAACTCTATTTTGGGCCGAGGGCTCAGTTTGTTGTTATTGTTGTGTTTGTTTAGATAGCACAACAGGCAATGTTTTCTTTATGGAAATTACATTCGGAAGTCTACCGGAATGGCCGCGCCTGCGCAACTGCCACACCGCACCACACCACATCAGCCAGATATGAGCACTTCAGTCGCACCACTTCAGCGGTGGATAAAATGAAGCAGAAGTTGTGAAAAGAAATAACAAAGAAGCAGTAGTGACAGTCGAAGACGAATTATGAATGGGCTTGATGACGTAGTTCTTGGCAGCTGTTGCTGTCAGTCGCTTGGAAATAATAACAACAACAACAACAAAAACGCTTGTAAAGTAAGCTGTTGAGCAGCCAGGTTTTATTTACATTTCGGGCCCCCTTTTCAGTTTTCCAATGTCTTTCCTTGGTTTGATACTCCTCCTCCTCCTCCTCCGACAGTCAGTCTGTCCGAGCATTGCTTCTTCTTCTTCGTCTTTTTCATGGCTAGGGCTCTGTGAACTCTCCCAGACAGATCTCAGCATTTATGGCTTAATACCATTGAATTTAACCACGGGAACAATAACAATATTATCACCATTACCACCACCAACATTACCCAACAGTTCCGTATTACCACCATTCCGGGCAACCGCAAACTCCAACGACAACGAAAAAAAGGCAAAAGGAAAATTACAACAACTGTACAGAGAGGGAGAGAGAGAGCCATTTGATTGTGGTCACGGCCAAATGAGTTGTAACGACTTAAAATTCACTGCACTGCTGCACTGCATCTACTGGCCTCGCTGTCAGCCTTTTTGGGGAGTGCCAGAGCCAAGGTGCTAAATTGCCCTGTTTGGACTTTAAATTAATCCGTAGGGTGAGTTTGGAAGATTAACAAGGAGGAGGAGTAGGTAATTTTTCAAATAAAAAATGAAAAAACCGGAATAAGCCAACAGGTGTACGTACTCAGCAATTTGGCAAGGCGGAAATTATGAGAAATGTTTAGGGGGAACTTCTGTGAGAAGACCAAATCGTCTTCTCTGAGAAGACCAATTGATCTTCCCTGAGAAGACCAACTCCAGCTCTACTCTGAGAAGACCAACTCCAGCTCTTCTCTGAGAAGACCCACTCCAGCTCTTCTCTGAGAAGACCCACTCCAGCTCTTCTCTGAGAAGACCCACTCCACCTCTTCTCTGAGAAGACCCACTCCAGCTCTTCTCTGAGAAGACCCACTCCAGCTCTTCTCTGAGAAGACCCACTCCAGCTCTTCTCTGAGAAGACCCACTCCAGCTCTTCTCTGAGAAGACCCACTCCAGCTCTTCTCTGAGAAGACCCACTCCAGCTCTTCTCTGAGAAGACCCACTCCAGCTCTTCTCTGAGAAGACCCACTCCAGCTCTTCTCTAAGAGAAGACCAACTCCAGCTCTTCTCTAAGAGAATATCTCCAGCTCTTCTCTAAGAGAAGATCTCCAGCTCTTCTCTAAGAGAAGATCTCCAGCTCTTCTCTAAGAGAAGATCTCCAGCTCTTCTCTAAGAGAAGATCTCCAGCTCTTCTCTAAGAGAAGATCTCCAGCTCTTCTCTAAGAGAAGATCTCCAAGTCTTCTCTTAGATAAGATCTCCAGGTCTTCTCTAAGAGTAGATCTCCAGCTCTTCTCTAAGAGAAGATCTCCAGGTCTTCTCTAAGAGTAGATCTCCAGCTCTTCTCTAAGAGAAGTCCTCCAGCTCTTCTCCAAGAGAAGATATCCAGCTCTTTTCTGAGAGAAGACCTCCAGCTCTTCTATGAGAAGATCTCCAGCTCTTCTCTAAGAGAAGACCTCCAGCTCTTCTCTAAGATTAGATATCCAGGTCTTCTCTAAGAGTAGATCTCCAGCTCTTCTCTAAGAGAATATCTCCAGGTCTTCTCTAAGAGTAGATCTCCAGCTCTTCTCTAAGAGAAGATCTCCAGCTCTTCTCTAAGAGAAGATCTCCAGCTCTTCTCTAAGAGAAGATCTCCTGCTCTTCTCTAAGCTGGAGATCTTCTCATAGATTAGATATCCAGCTCTTCTCTGAGAAGACCCACTCCAGCTCTTCTCTGAGAAGACCCACTCCAGCTCTTCTCTGAGAAGACCCACTCCAGCTCTTCTCTGAGAAGACCCACTCCAGCTCTTCTCTAAGAGAATATCTCCAGCTCTTCTCTAAGAGAAGATCTCCAGCTCTTCTCTAAGAGAAGATCTCCAGCTCTTCTCTAAGAGAAGATCTCCAGCTCTTCTCTAAGCTGGAGATCTTCTCATAGATTAGATATCCAGTTCTTCTCTAAGAGTAGATCTCCAGCTCTTCTCTAAGAGAATATCTCCAGCTCTTCTCTAAGAGTAGATCTCCAGCTCTTCCCTAAGAGAAGATCTCCAGCTCTTCTCTAAGAGAAGATCTCCAGCTCTTCTCTAAGAGTAGATCTCCAGCTCTTCTCTAAGAGAAGATCTCCAGCTCTTCTCTAAGAGAAGATCTCCAGCTCTTCTCTAAGAGAAGATCTCCAGCTCTTCTCTAAGAGAAGATCTCCAGCTCTTCTCTAAGAGAGATCTCCAGCTCTTCTCCGAGAAGACCTCCTGCTCTTTTCTGAGAAGGCCTCTAGCTCTTCTCTGAGAAAACCTCTAGCTCTTCTCTGAAAAGACTATCCAGTCTTTTATGATAAGACCCTCTGCTCTTCTTTGTTAATATACCCTCTGCTCTTCTGTGAGAAAACCTTCTGCTCTTCTCTGTTAAGACATTCCGCTCTTCTGTGTAAAGACCTTCTTGTTTTCTCTGAGAAGACCTTCTACTCAGATCTGAGAAGAGTTTCACGTCTTCTCTGAAAAGAACATCCGGTCTTCTATCTGAGAAGACCCTCCCGTCTTCTATCTGAGAAGACCCTCCGGCCTTTTATCTGAGAAGACCCTCCGGCTTTCTATTTGAGAAGACCCACCGGTCTTCTATATGAGACTACCCTCTGGCCTTCTATGAGAAGTCCTTCCGCTCTTTATTAAAGAACCTTCGGAACTTCTATGAAAAATCCTTCCGGTCTTCTATGAGAAGACCTTTGGAGAATGCCTTGTTGAGAAGACCTCCTTGTCTTACCTGAGTAACTAACTAACTAACTTTTTTTTCCTGAGAAGACCTTATCGTCTTCTCTGAGAGGACTTCCTTGTCTTCTATGAGAAGACCTCAGGGAAAAGGCCCTCTCGTCTTCTATGAGAAGGCCTTCTCGTCTTCTATGAGAATACAACAGGTTCTTGTCTAAGAAGACCTTCAACTCTTCTCTGAGATCTCCTTGTTTTCCCTGAGACGAGAAGACCTACAGCTCTACTCTGAGAAGACCTTCTGCTGCTTTATGAAAGATCTTCTTATCCTCTTTTGAGAATACCTTCTTCTCCATCACAAAGTCCTTCTTATTTTCCATGTCACTATACCACCCACATCGTGGAGTCATTACAAACCCAACGAACAACTTACAATGCCTCACATCACTTATCTCCCAAACGCCGAGCTGTAGATTTTTTATTTGAAGAAAAAGAAAATATCTCATCGAGACAAGCTGGTGATTTTTACCGCCGTCTCGGTCACAGTTACAACAGTTGCCGGTCTTACTTGGTGTGTTTACTTATTTATCTGTTTACTTGTTTTGTTGTTATAACTGTGCTCGTTGTTGTTGTTGTTGCTGTTGTTGGCCAATGACAAAGAAAAGCTCTGCTTGTTGTAATGTTATCTTTGAATTTCTCCCACGCTTACAACAAACAGCCCAGTCAAGTCAAGCCGCGGCGAGGCGAGGCGAGTCAGCCAGCCAGTGAAGCAGTCAGCCAGTGTTTGGAAACACAAGTAAACCCAGACATATAGCTGGGCTAAGTATGGACAAGTACCTCGTATATTTTACACATGATACGACGACAATACGTTTGTTGTACTCTTGCCGCCGCCGCCGTCACTGCCACCACCACCACCACCACAGAGGAGGTAGCTGCTGTTGCTGCCTCTGCTCCAATGTTGTCATTGTCCCAGGCAACTTTTACCTTTTTCTTTGGCCGCTGTTGCTGTTGGATGGAGTCTTCTTGAGGTTCTCATCGCTTGTTTCGTTTTCAAGAAGCGTTTGTGTTAAAATGTCACAGTGGCCACTTCCATTGCCACTGGCCTCGGCTAACCAGCAACTGACAGCCAGCCAACCAAGCAACCAACCCACCGACGAACCAACCACCATCCCTCCATCTGCATCTTATTCTGCTTTTCTTGTGTTACGTTTAGCCGGTGTTTTTTTGAGTTTTGAGTTTTTCGTTTTTTATTTGGGAAGGTGAAAAATAACCTTCAACTTGTTACTTCTTTTTTTTTTGCTTTCTTTTGAGGATGGAATGCGTTCGCGGGTCATTTCGGTACAGAACACTGCACGCGGTCTAAACGAAACCGTTTGTCATTATGGCTGGGAACTTTTATTTTCGTAAATTTTTTTTTTGATGTAAAAGTTATAACACAAAATGAAAATGCGGATGTGTGTGAGTGTGAGTGAGTGGGTAAGTGTGTGTGCGTGAGATATTGTTTGTACGTGGGTATATTTGTTGGTTTGGACTTGTGATATGGGCATAGTGTTCGAAATGCAAGTTATCAGATTTAAAAGGGTTTTTTTTGGATAAAGGTAGAGATTCATGGACAGGCGGATTCATATCAGATTCCGACTGAAAACTTTGTTAAACAGATAACTCAGTGCTAGGGGGGAGACCGGAGCTGAGGCTTTCTATTGAAGAACCATATAATCAACAACTATTCTCAGATGGGCTCAGTACGCATTATATGGGTACCAGGTCCTGCGGGAATCAGTGGCATTGAGAGAGCCTGGCATCTCTTGCCATAATATGCAGGGAATTGGCAGGAGTAAACTCGGACAATACAATGCCGTTAAATTCCTCAGGTGTACACTTAAAGACATAGGTCCTCATATCCTTATGGAACAATGAAGGCATGGGGAAAACCACAAAAATCCTATGGGTCGACCTCAATGAGATAAAAACGAAGAACCTCTTATTACTAGGTAAGATTAGTGTGGGAACTGGCATCCTTACGGGGCACCTGGGCCTACAAGCTCATTTGTGTAAGATGGGATGAGCAGATAACAGTATATGCAAGGCATGCGAGGAAGATGATGAAACGTTGGAGCATTTTCTTTGTCAGTGCCCAGCATTTGCAAATATCAGATCCCAATTCTTAGGAAACGACCTTAATCAGAACCTGGTAAATGAAATAAAACAATCAAGGAATTTTGTTAAGGCAACTGAAGTTCTAATATAATTGATTGTAAACTGCCGTCTTCTTCCAACAACTACCTAGGGAGTTCTGAAACCCCTTCTTCATAAGTAAAAAAGCCCTCCACCATTTGTAACGAATTTGGCAATTTTCAAAAAAATAAAATCCGTTAAAAATTCTGCTAAAATCCTAAAAATACGGAATGAAGCCGTTATATTAGGGTCAATACGACGACGTAGACCTGCATAGGCAACCTTTGTCATAAGCCATTACAATATTCAAATGCGAAATTTGAAAAAAAAAACTTGAAAGAAAGCGTGGACCTGCACAGACAATTTTCTGTCTTAGGCTGTAATATCCATTACGAACTTCAAATATCAAATTTGAAAAAAAATCATCAAAGTATCGAATATAGGGAGGTACCGTTGTATGGGGGCTATACGAAGACGTGGACCTCTAAAGACAATTTTTCGTCTTAGGCTGTAGTATCCATGACGAACTTCAAATACCAAATTTGAAACAATTCCGGTGAATAATGTCGCTAAAAATCATCAAAATACCGAATATGGGGAGGTACCGTTATAGGGGGGCTGCACAGACAATTTTCCGTCATAGGCTGTAGTATCCATGACGAACTTCAAATACCAAATTTTAAACAATTCTGGTGAATAATGTAGCTAAAAATCGTCAAAACTCCGAATATCTAGAGGTGCTGTTATATGGGGGGCTATACGAAGGCGTGGACCTGCACAGACAATTTTCTGTCTTAGGCTGTGGTACCCATTATGTACTTCAAATACCAAATTTGAAACAATTCCGGTGAATAATGTCGCTTAAATCACCAAAATACTGAAAATAGGGAGGTACCATGATATTGAGGCTATACCAAAACATGGACTCACATGACCCATTTTCAATACTAAAAGTCCTGAGTAAAATTTTATCATTTTTGTAAATTTTCATGAAATTTTTCAAGATTACCGATGTGGGTTTCAAAGGCTATCGAAGCTTTAATAGTGATTTGGTTTTTATTTTAAATGGCAATCAGATACCTATAGGTGGGTTTTGAATTTTTTCGATATGGGTTTTTGATTATTTAGTGGATTATTTAAAAAATTTATTAATTCTTTAACCTTAATCGTGCATGTTTTCAGATATTCTGTCTTTATTCTCCATATAGAAAATCTTCTCACCTCCTCTGAGAAGACCTTCCCGCCTCCTCTGAGAAGACTTTCTTGCCTCCTTTGAGAAGACCTTCTCGTTCCTCTGAGAAGACCTTTTTGCCTCCTCTAAAAAGACCTTCCCGCCTCCTCTGAGAAGACTTCCTCTGCACCTTTGAGAAAACCTTCTACGAAACCTTCGTCCAACATACCTTCTGCTCTTGTCTGAGAAGACCACCTTCTCTTTTCTGAGAAGACCTCCTGGTCTTTCTGCTGCTCTATGAAGGTCCTTCTGGGCTTCTTTGAGAATAACTTCTGGTCTTCTTTGAGAAGAATTTCTTCTCTTATCTAAGAAGAGCTTCTCTTCTTCTGGTCTTCTATGAGAATACATTCGAGTCTTTTGTGAGAAGACATTCGAGTCGTCTATGAGAAGATGTTGGAGACTTTTATAAGAAGACCTTCTCGTCTTTTTAAAGAAACCCTTCTACGAAAAGACATTCTCATTTTCTTCGAATAGACTTTTTGCCCTTATCTGAGAATATCTTTTGCTCTTGTCTGAGAAAACCTCCTCTGAGAATAACTCATGGTATTATGAGAGAAAACTTTCTGCTGCTCTACGAAGGTCTTTCTGGGCTACTTTGAGAATAACTTCTGGTCTGCTTTGAGAAGCATTTCTGCTTCTTTCCAAGAAGAGCCTCTCTTCTTCTGGTCTTCTATGAGAATATATTCAAGTCTTTTGTGAGAAAACATTCGAGTCGTCTATGAGAAGACATTCGAGACTTTTCGTCTTCTCACCTCCTCCTTATCACTTTTCCTTCTGCTCCTTTCTGAGAAGACCTAATGCTATTCTTTGGGAAGATCTTCGTCTTCGAGATTTTTCTCTTATTAGAAAAACCTTTGTTTTCCATCCCAAAAATACAACGTTTATTTATTTTTGAAGAAGAAAGTTTAGCAGAGGGTAACGGGTAGGAACCTGAAAAATATGATTTTTAGTTGTACATTTTTATGATTTTTTCTGAGACTTTCAGAGCCTTAATGGTCTATTTTCATAATATTTTGGGATAATTGTTGAAGTTTTGTCAATATTTTTTTAATTTTTCTTTTATGAAAATTTTCAGAGACTATGTTTAAGGTTTGTAATTAAGGGTTGTTCTAGTCTCACAATAACCTCAAAAAAATTATTATGTTTCTTGTCCTTTGCCGGAGTCTCGAACTGTCAACCTTCCAAATTTAACTGGACGCGTATGCGCTGTGTGACATGTTACGCGTTGTATGTTTTATAGCCTCCACCATTCAATGGACGGTATACAGGGTGAGATAAAAAAATTGCATCCAAATTCAGACTGCTTTCATTTCTAAGCCACTCGTCCGACAGCTGTTAAAAATTATTCCAGTGACAGCTCATTATATTGTTTACAATCGTAAAAAAGCATTTTGGTGAGAATTTTGCAGAAAAAAAAGTTATTCGTGATAGAATTCAAGCGTGATAGTGTCACTTCTTTATATTTGCCGGGAAAACCACAAGTGGCTATCGCTAAAGCACTCCAGCATTTAAATGTAAATAAATCTTTTGTGTTTCGTACCAACGCTCGTTACCGCGATACTGGTAGCGTAGCCCGACGTCCAGAAAGTGGACGGAAGAAAACAGCAACATCAGCAGAAATTGTTCGAAAAATAAAGAATGATCTGAACTGAAAAAGTCCAAGAACTTAGAAAGAAAATCGACTCAAAAGAGCTGAAGTGTTGCTTCTCTTGGCCGAAAGTGGTAAACTGCCGAATTTGGGTTTTTCCTTCTCCGATGAGAAAACATTCGTTATCCAGCAGTTTGTAAACAAACAAAATGATCGTGTTTACTTGCCAAAGAGGTCAGCTGAAAATGTGCACCTTCGGTTGGTCACCAGAACTCAAGCGCCGGCCATGGAGATGGTGTGGGCTGCCATAGCAGCCGATGGCCGCTCTCCGCTTGTATTAATCGACCGTGGCATCAAAATAATTGCCGAATGTTATTGCAAAAATATTCTGGAGGATGTATTAAAGCCTTGGGCACGCAAACATTTTGGCCGCAGACCTTGGACATTCCAACAGGACTCACCACCATCGAACTCAGCACGTGCCACCCAAAAATGGTTACAAAATGAGCTTTCTCGCTTCATTTCCAGCGCAAAATGGCCACCAAAATCTCCGGATACAAATCCGTTGGACTATTGTGTCTGGAGTATTTTGGAAAGCAAGGTTGATACTAAAAAATACCAAACTCTCGATCACCTCAAACAAGCGCTTCGCCGGGAATGAGCCAAAATAGCGCAGAGCAACATTCGGTCAGCGTGTGACGGTTTCATTAGCCGTTTGAAGGCCATAATTCCAACAAATCTAAACTTATTCTAAAATCTGATGCTATTTCCGATATTTTTTGCTTTCATTCAATAAAATCTAAAAATGTAAAAATTATGGCGTTTGACTTTGTTTCAGTTTTTTATCTCATCCTTTGCCATTCCGTTTGTAACTCCAGGAAATATTTATGATAGACCCTACAATGTATATAAATTCTTGATCAGCGTAAAATTCTAAGACGATTTAGCGATGTCCGTCTGTATGTCTGTATGTCTGTCTCTATTTTTCGAACGAATTGAAATAGAAGGTTAAAATTGCATATATGCATAGTGTACCCGTAGGCAGGTAAAGTGCGTAAATGGGCGATGTCGGTCCACGTCATCGCATAGCCATATAATATCCCATATAACCTAACCTCCCGATATTCGGTATTTTCCTGATTTTAGCGACAGTATTTACAGGAATCATTTCAAATTTCATATTTAAAGTTCGTACTACAGCCTATGACAAAAAATTTGGTATGCAGGTCCACGTCTTTGTACAACCCCCATATAACCGTATCTTCCGATATTCGGTAATTTAATGATTTCAGCTACTTTATTCACCGGAATCGTTTCAAATTTCGTATTGGAAGATCTTAATGGGTACTACAACCTATGGCAAAGAATTTCGTATGTAGGACTACGTCTTCGTATAGCCCCCATATAACTGATTCATTTAAGTGCTCCTTTCCGATTTTTTTTGAAATTTCGAGTTCGTGACAAATGGTGGAGGTAGTCGGCCGGGCCGAACTTACAACTTTTTTACTTGTCAAGTAATAACACATTACTTTTTAAGCTGCTGGTACCCTTTATTGGGTTATTCAGATCTATACAATTTGTATAACTATTGACGATTTCCCTCAAAGAGGTGGACTAACTATTAAATAGGCCTCTAAATTTATGAAATTAAGTGTTGATCAGGAATATATCTGCTTTTTAGGTTATCCGCAAATTTTCGAGTTCTCACAATTCGAATGACAAAATTGACATCTCTCGTCACATAAAATTGCTTTGATTCGAAAAAAAAAATTATGAAAATTAGTACTTTCTTCTGATTTTAACATCTCTCGTAGGGAATAGGTCTCATTTTTTCTTCCTTTTGATGGCGTCAGTTCCTCGTTTTTCCATTACTTTTCAAAAAAAAAAACAATTTAACACTTCGCTAGAATAATGCAACAATAATTTATTGCATAAAGCATGTATGGCGCCCAACATAACTACGCCAGTTATAAAACAAAAACTGCATCACCTTTATCGCAATGATTTCGTTGTGACTTATCACGTCTAACCTCTGGAATTTGTTAATATCCAACAAAAATGGGTTAATGTTGAATTGCAGTAACGCCAAATACTGTCGGCATTGTTGCTAACAACAACAGCAACAACAACGAGAGCAAAAATAGCCACCAAATTTCAGCAAGAATAACAAATCACAAGCAGATGAAGAAAAAAAGCAGCATCAAGATTTGCAGATGAGATGACCAGCCAACCAATAACCAAAAAAATAAAACAAAAACAACAACGAAAAGAAACAAAAAAACTTTATCGTTCTCGCACCTCGTTCAGCGAAATAACATGTAGGTTATCTTTGATGCGATCAAAGGAACCCTACCAGGGTTTGTTGTTGTTGTTGCCGATGATGCTGATGATGATGATTTGGATGGTGGATGGCTGCCCTTGCGATTCGTCCCGCTTGCTTAATATGTGCAAAAATGGAAGAGAAGGGGGTGAGGGAGGGAGGTAGAAAGGGAGTCGGCCAGGTCGTTTTGGTGAGTGCCATTACCAATCGAATTCGATTGAATGCACCACAAAGTTTGGCATTTTAGACATGTCGCTTCTTCCCCCTTGGGCCCTCTCCCCCCCTTACCCTTCTTCCATCTACGACATCTGATGCCAGCTCGCCACAACTGCCCAGGGTAAGAATATCCATCGACGACTTAAACACATATTTTAAACACTTACCTGGACACTGGCCAAAGCCTGGGAGCAAAAGCATTCAAGCACCGCCACCACCACCAAAAAAAAAAACAAAAATCTCCAAAAACAATATTACCACAAAGGTTTGCAGTTGTTGTTGTTGCTGTTGGTTTTTATATCATTGGCAGTCAGGGATTATTTTGTAGCGCCGCTTTGAAGCAATCAGCGTCACCTTTGTTATTTCATTTAAAATTTCGCTTTTTTTGGGATAGCATTTCATTGTTGTTGTTGTTGCTGCTGCTGTTGGCGGAGTTCCGTGGCTCCTTAGGTTTGGTCATAACAATTTCATATATTAAACAAGCCATTCCAATAAAGGACGGTAGCGCTGCCACCATAACCGCAGATCTCATCATCATGGCCATGCATGGATGCAGGGTTGCTGGGCTGACTGACCGTCCGACTAGCTAGCTAGCTGGATGGTGATGATGGTAGCCGCCGCACCATACACCACCACCACCAAAAAAAGACAATGTACCGAAAAGTGTATCAAGTGAACACATAATCTGATTTTTGCATTAATTTGTGGAGAACAATGCCTTTCGTTGATATATTTTTTTCGGGTCCTCTTCTTTGCCGTTGAATTTTTGTTTTTTTTTTTTTTTTTTTGAAATCCCAAAAGTCCGAAATATTTGGCCAAGACCAAAAAGCATAGCTGAAACGCAAAAAATGTACGGCTGGCTGCTGCCACCATCATCATCAAGGTGTTACAAATATTTCTTCGATATTAAAAAGACATTTTAACTGTGCCATGGGCAGAGGGGGAGGGGGATGAGCAGAGAGGAGCAATGATCTAAAACGTTTAGCAGTAGCCTGACTTTACCTTAAAACATTTTTTGCCAATTCTCCCAATAACAACAATTGCAGAGAAATCACATCTTTGTCGAAAATTGCTCCCAAGAAACCCAACATCAAACATCGAACGAAAATCCCCACAGACAACTGCCGAACTAAAAAACAAAGAGAGACAATCTTTGGAGTAGCCGAAAAAAGCAAACGACGTTGATGGGGCGTTTAGGGTATTCTAATTGCAGCTGAAAATTGGTTAGTGGCGCCCACGCGTGACGAACTATTAGAGAAGAATACAGGGGCTGGAATTCTTTGCAATTAAGCTGCGGTCCCTTTAGAAAATGAAATATTAGTCTCGATGGCACACACAACGCCATACACTGGAGAACAAAATTTTGGGGAACTTTTTTTTTACTAAAATGTACTAAAAATTTAATACTTTTTATAGCCTCCCCCATACTATGGAGGGTATATTAATTTTGTCATTTCGTTTGTAACTCCTCGAAATACTCATGTCAGACCCAACAAAGTGTATATATTCTTGATCAGCGTAAAATTCTAAGACGATTTAGCCATGTCTGTCTGTCTGTGTGTCTGTCTGTCTGTTTGTCTGTCTGTCTGTCTGTCTGTCTGTCTGTCCGTCTGTCTGTTGTAATCACGCTGTCTTTCGAACAAATTGAGATAGAAGGCTAAAATTTTGCACACATGTATATTTTGAAAGTAGGCAGGTTAAGTTCGTAAATGGGCCATGTAGGTCCAAGGTCCATATAACGGTACCTCCCGATATTCGGTATTTTGATTATTTTAGCGACATTATTCACCGGCATTGTTTCAACTTTGGTATTTGAAGTTTGAAATGGATACTACATCCTAAGTCAAAAAATGAGCCATGTAGGTCCACGTCTTCATATAGCCCCCATATACCGTACCCCCCGATATTCGGTATTTCGATGATTTTAACGACATTATTTAGCGGAATCGTTCCAAATTTGGTATTTGAAGTTCGTAATAGATACTGTAGCATAAGACAGAAAATGGGCCATGTAGGTCCACGTCTTCATATAGCCCCCATATAACGGTACCCTCCGATATTCGGTATTTTGATGATTTTAACGACATTATTTAGCGGAATCGTTCCAAATTTGGTATTTGAAGTTCGTAATAGATACTGTAGCATAGGACAGAAAATGGGCCATGTAGGTCCACGTCTTCATATAGCCCCCATATAACGGTAACCTCCGATATTCGGTATTTTGATGATTTCAGCGACATTGTTTACCGGAATCGTTTCAAATTTGGTATTTGAAGTTCGTAATAGATATTACAACCTAAGTCAAAAAATGAGCCATGTAAGTCCACGTCTTCATATAGCCCCCATATAACGGTACCCCCCGATAATCGGTATTTTGATGATTTTAGCGACATTATTTAGCGGAATCGTTCCAAATTTGGTATTTGAAGTTCGTAATAGATACTGCAGCATAAAACAGAAAATGGGCCATGTAGGTCCACGTCTTCGTATAGGCCCCATATAACGGTACCTCCCGATATTCGGTATTTTGATGATTTTAGCGACATTATTAACAGATTTTTTCTTCAAGTTTCGCATTTAAATATTGTAATAACTTATGACAAAAGTTGCAGGTCCACGTTGTCGTACAGGCATTCGGTCTTTTTAATATTCTAACAGAATTTTTAACGGATTTTATTTTATTTATTTATTTTTTTTTTTTGGAAATTGCCAAATTTGTATCAAATGGTGGAGGGTATTAAAAGTTCTCCCCGGCCCGGAACTTACAGCTTTTTTACTTGTTAATGCTCAAACGGAATGCGAGGGAATTCTGAAATTTGGAATGAGAGTCATTGATGGAGTGCAGGATTAATGTGCCACAGGATTCGAACCTGAAGGTTACAAAAAGTTCTAAAATGGTACAATTTGGTATTAATTTGGTATATGCATCAAGGTTGGAAAGTAAGATTGATATATAGAGGTGGCTTTTGAAATGTGTACTAGGTGTGCGAACTGTACTAAATAGTACCACATTTGGTATTGGGTTAAGGGATATAGGTAAAATTCTGATATTTGATATTTAGATTCCAGATGGTATATGTGTTTCTGTGTGGTATTGGGCCGATGAATCCAATATTCACTTCAGATCTCAGGTTACCAAGTTTTAAAAGAATCGCTGACTTGTTTCGTAAATTATAAGAGATATAGCAAAATAAGTGAGCCGATACCTATTATCTTCACACCAGAACATGTGTTAATAGAAATATTGGGATGTGTAAAATTTGAAGGGAATCGGATGCTTAATTTGCATTTATAAGCATTTTGGTTATTTGGTAATGCTTACCCTTTTTGAGGGAAGTTCCAGAAGTAGTGGACCGATAGATTCCAACTTCACACCAGGTCTTGTGTAAGTAGAAATAATGGATGTGCCAAGTACCAAAATAATCGGAAGCTCATTTCGCGTTTTATGAGCTTCAAAGTTATTCAAATTTTTGTCCCTTTTGTGGGAGAGGTTCTAGAAGGAATGGACCGATATATTTCATCTTTACACCAGGTCTTGTATAAGTAGAAATATTGGGATGTGTGAAATTTGAAGAGAATCGGATGCTTATTTCGTATTTTATAAGTGTTATAATTATTCAAAATTTTGACCCTTTGTGTGGGAGGTACGTGATGGAGTTGGTAGATATTGTCCTTTTTCACACCTGACGTAGCACTGATGCAAACATTTGGATTTGCAAAGTTGGAGCAAAATTATGGGACACGTTTTGGCCGTATCAAATGATATACAGGGAGAGATAAAAACTGCAACAAAATCAAACCTACATGGCTCATTTTTTGTCTTAGGATGTAGTATTCATTACGAACTTCAAATACTACAACTGAAACAATTCCGGTAAATAATGTCGCTAAAATGATCAAAATACCGAATATTATACCCTTCACAATAGTATGGAGGGTATAGTAAGTTTGTCATTCCGTTTGTAACACCTCGAAATATACATTTTAGACCCCACAAAGTATATATATTCTTGATCAGCATAAAATTCTATGTCGATTTATCAATGTCCGTCCGTCTGTCCATCTGTGGAAATCACTCTAGCTTCCGAACGAAATGAAGTAGGTTGATAAAATTTTATTCAAATGTGTACTATGTCTGCAGGACTTTTGGTATTGAAAATGGGCCATGTAGGTCCACGTCTTCGTATAGCCCCCATATAACGGTATCTCCCGATATGCGGTATTTTGATGATTCTAGCGACATTTGTTACTGGAATTGTTTCAAAATTAATATTTAAAGTTCATAATAGATGCTACGGCTTAAGACAGAAAATGGGCTATGTAGGTCCATGTCTTCGTATAGCCCCCATATAACGGTACCTCCCGATATTCGGTATTTTGTTGATTTTTGCGACATTATTTACCAGAATTGTTTCCAATTTGGTATTTGACGTTTTTAATAGATACTACAGCATAAAACAGAAAATGGGTCATGTAGGTCCACGTCTTCGTATAGCCCCCATGTAACGGTACCCCCCCGATATTTCCGGTATTTATTTACCGGAATTGTTTCAGTTGTAGTATTTGAAGTTCGTAATGAATACTACATCCTAAGACAAAAAATGAGCCATGTAGGTCCACGTCTTCGTATAGCCCCCATATAACGGTACCTCCCGATATTCAGTATATTGATGATTTTAGCGGCATTATTTACCGGAATTGTTTCACATTTTGCATTTGAAGTTCATAATGGATGTACAGCCTATTACAGAAAGTTGTCTGTGCAGGTCCACGCCCTTGTATAGCCCCCATATAACAGTACCCCCCGATCTTCGGTATTTTCATGATTTTAGCGACATTATTTACCGGAATTGTTTCAAATTTCACATTTGAAGTTCGTGAAGTTCGATATTATAGCCTATGACAGAAAATTGCCTGTGCATTACAAACAGATTTTTTTTCAAGTTTCTCATTTGAATATTGTAATAGCTTGTGACAAAAGTTGCCTATGCAGGTCCACATCGTCGTATAGACTCTAATATACGGCTACATTAGGTATTTTCAAGATTTTAACGGATTTTTAAGGGATTTTATTTTATTTTTTTTTTTGAAAATTGTTAAATTTGTACCAAATGGTGGAGGGCATTCAAAGTTCGGCCCGGCCGAACTTACAGCTTTTTTACTTGTTTTTTTAATTTTATTGAATGAAAAAAGATGTAGGAAATAGCACCAAATTATGGAATAAGTTTAGATTTGTTCGAATTGACCAATGAAACCGTCAAACCCTGCCCGAATGTCGCTCTGCGGTATTTTGGCCCATTTCCAGGCTAAGTGCTTGCTTTAGGTGATCGACACTTTGGTATTTTCTAGTGCCAACGTTGCTCTCCAAAATACTCCAGACACAATAGTCCAACGAATTGGTATCTGGAGATTTTGGTGGCCATTGTGCGCTGGAAATGAAGCGAGGAATCTCATTTTGTAACCATTCTTGGGTGGCGCGTGCTGAGTCTTTTGGAATGTCCAAGGTCTGCGGTCAAAATGTTTGTGTGCCCAAGGCTTTAATACACCCTCCGGAATATTTTCGCGATAATATTCGCCATTTATTCTGACGGTCGATTAATACGAGCGGAGAGCGACCATCGTCTGTTATGGCCGCCCACACCATCACCATGGTCGGCGCTCTTTGGCAAGTAAAAGCGATCATTTTTTTTTTGTTTACAAACTGCTCATCAGAGAAAACCAAATTCGACAGACTACCACTTTCGGCCAAGCGAAGCAACTCTTTAGCTCTTTTGAGTCTATTTTCTTCCTGTTGCGGTGTAAGTTCTTGCGCTTTTTGGAATTTCAAATGCCCGAGCTCATTTTTCAATATTTGCCGAATGGAATATTGCGATATGTTCAGCTCACGAGCCATTTTTCGGCCACTGAGACGCGGGTTTCGATCAAGTCGCTTTTTTACTTTTCGAACCATTTTTACTGGTGTTGATGTTTTCTTCCGTCTATTTCCTTGACTTGACGGGTACGCTATCAGTATCACGGTAACGAGCGATGTTACGCGACACAAAAGATCTATTCACATTTAAATGCTGGAGTGCTCTAACGATAGCCACTTGTGGTTCTCCAGCCAAATAAAAAGAAATCACACTATCACGCTTGAATTCCGAATCACGAATAACTTTTTTTCTGGAAAATTATCACCAAAATGCTTTTGGACGCTTGTAAACAATGTAATGAGCTGTCACTGGAATAATTTTAACAGCTGTCGGACGAGTCGCTTAGAAATGATAGCAGTCTGAAATCGGTTGCAGTTTTTTCATCTTACCCTGTATGTTACGGAATTTCCCGTCACCTCTTTTTATTTCAAATATCAGAAAAAAAATCCGAAAATCTCTAAAACAGTTACTTCACTCGATTTGGTTAAATCCGAAAATGCGATTAGAGCACAACAAACTGTTTACCTCAGCATATAATTGAATTAAGCCGAAACATTTGGCACATCTTCTGCCGTCTTTTGTTTCGAAATATTAGTGTGTCATTGAAGATCCTGGCAGTAGATCCTTGCTGTCAGGTCATTGTTAATGAATTAACAAAAGGGATTAAAGGTTCATTCACAGATTGGTTTATATCCTCGAAGCAAACAAAAGGTAGTCGACAGAAGGTCACAAGGGCAAGGCAAGATGGGAGAGAGGAAGAGAGAAAGAGAGGGCATTAGAGAAAAGGACAAAATATAGCGACACATAACAATATCCTTATAGAGATCTCGTCCAAACAGAGATGTTGTTTAAAAATCGACAAAATATTTACCTAAATCCTAACTCTCTGATTGCCTCCCTCTCTCCTATTCTTGTTTTTGGTGTCTGTTAGACTAACGTCAGTCATTCATGCCTCTATCTGACATTCATTCATTTCTAGTTTCTTTTTTCTTCCTTTTCGTTGAGCAAAAACAAACAAACAGGACTCCTCCTCATCTCATCAGACACCATCAATTTTGTGTGGCCGGCTGAACAGCTGAAAAACTCATCTGCCGATTATTGTTGATTTCCATTGTCCTGGCGCGCAGTCGCATTTCGATGTGAATGGAATTGTTATCGCCTCAAATTCGTTGTGCCTTGTAAGGGCACGTACATTTCGTTTCCTAGTCCAAGTGTTTGTACAGCAACCCAGCAGGTTATAATATCCGATTATACGCACACGTTCTCTTCCTTGTTTTGTTGTTGTTGGTGTGTGTGTGTGGTGTCCTTTCTTCCGTTTTTGTTTTTCGCCTTCTCCTTTCCCGTTTTGTTATGTTGTGTAGATATTTCTTAAGGATACTTCAGTGGGTTTTCTTCAGCGTCATCATCAAGAAACGGAGAAAAAACTAACAACTACAACATTAACTGGCGAACAACTAACAAGTCAGACCAGTTCCAGTGTCCTTATTCCTGTTCGAGCAGACAGCACAAAAGGCAAGAAACAAAAACAATTAACCACCTTCAAATTAGAGGCCGGCTGTTTTACTTGCCCCTGCTCCTGCTCCTGCTTCTGCTGTAGTTCCGTTTACTGTCTTCATGTCACATTCGTTAATTCATTACGGATTGACTCTTCGTTTTGTTGTTGTTTTTTTAGTTTTTTTCCTTTTTCGTGGACTTGAACGTTGGTGATTGTGGCCTCAGCAGGTGAGCAATGAGCGGCGATGAGCAATTTGTCTTAAATCCTATTAGAAACAAATTATGTGCTCGGAGGCTAGGTAAATAGTCATTTCCGTTTTTCAAGCAATTTTCCAGGAAATTTTCTCAAATTGACATGTGTTTGGGAAAAAAACCGAGAAGGCTCAAATGAGGATTTTTTTCCAAATCCGCAACTTGTTTGAATTGATTTCTTAATAGAGATACTCTTGAGAAGTAATTTTTTTTATTAAGGAAATGCAATATTGTGCGAAATTTAAATGGAGAAGAGGTTGGGAATTAGTCATCATTAGTCAAGATCAATCATGCAAAATTAAATACCGGAAAAGGAAGCAAGGCATTCCCAAATGGTTATAATTGATATTTGACGAGTTGTTGAAATTTCACTCCAAGGGAAATTCAACATTTTATCAGAGGGGTTGGAGTTGTCTTTATTAGGGTCCCTACCGAGAATTGGGCCGATATTGATAATTTTCAAAGACTTCAGATGCGATATTTCAATTCTCCAAAATATCTATTTTGAGATTTAAAATATTGCGAATTTGAAATGAAATAATACTGTGCACCACAAAAATAATTTAAGGAAAAATTTAGTTTTAGATTTAACAATTAAAAAAGCTGTAAGTTCGGCCGGACCAAAGTTTGAATACCCTCCACCATTTGAAACGAATTTGGCAATTTTCAAAAAAATGAAATAAAATCCGTTAAAAATTCTGTTAGAATCCTAAAAATACCAAATGTAGACGTTATATTAGGGTATATACGATGACGTGGACCTGCATAGGCAACTTTTGTCATAAGCCATTACAATATTCAAATGCGAAACTTGGAAAAAATCGGTGAATGGTGTAGTTAAAATCAACAAAATACCGAATATCTGGAGGTCCCGTTATATGGGGGCTATACGATGACATGGACCTGCACAGACAATTTTTTGTCATCGGCTGTAGTATCCCTTACGAACTTCAAATACCAAATTTGAAACAATTCCGGTAAATAATATTGCTAAAATAGTCGAATTACCGAATATCGGGAGGTACCTTTATATGGGGGCTATACCTAAACGGGGACCTTCACAAAAAATTTTCTGTCATAGGATGAAGTATCCATTACGAATTTCAAATTTGAAACCATTTCGGTGCACAATGTAGCTAGAATCGACAAAATTCCAAATATCTGGGGTGCTGTTGATGGGGGCCATACGAAGACGTAGACCTGCACAGACAATTTTCTGTCTTAGGCTGTAGTATCCCTTACGAACTTCAAATACCAAATTTGAAACAACTCCGGTGAATAATGTCGCTAAAATCATCAAAGTATCGAATATCGGGAGGTACCGTTATATGGGAGCTATAGGAAAACGTGAACCTGCACAGACGATTTTCTATTTTTTCTTTCTTTTTTCTTTTCGTTCGGAAGCTAGAGTAATTTCCACAGACGGACAGACGGATAGACGGTCAGACATCGCTAAATCGACATAGAATTTTATGCTGAACAAGAATATATATACTTTGTGCGGTCTGAAATGAGTATTTCGAGGTGTTGCAAACGGAATGACAACCTTTATATACCCTCCATACTATGGTAGAGGGTATAAAAAAGAAGCTACGTGAATAGGCGTTTAGAAAATTTGAGTCGCAAAGTAACCAAAATAGAGGCGGCAAGTTCCCCGTCTTCTACACTTTTGGAAATTTTCGGATTAATATTCGTCGGAATTCGTGCATTTTAAGTATATAGTGTCTTCGGCAATTTTTGGATATAAAAATACGGGGAATATTTTCGTCGAAATTTTTAACCGAGCCAAGAAAGGGGTCTTTTTTGTCCTTTTTATTCCCTCAGCCATATGGCTAGAAAGGGAATATCATTTGATACGACCAAAATGTGCCTTATCGAAATAACGGTTTTAGACCCAAGTTCTCTTTGGCCAAATTCGTTTCTGGACATTTGGAGTCCATCTAGCAATGTCCATAAGTCCATCCGTCTGTCTGTCAGACTCTAGAAGGGAGTATCCGATTTGGTTCTCAAAAAAATATTTTACTGCACAGAAAGTATAGTCCGATTTTCTTTAACTTTGCCAATCCTCATATTTGCATCAGTGCTAGGTCAGGTACGAAAATGGAGAATATCTATTCACTCCATCAAGTACCTCCCCCACAAAGAGTCAAAATTTTGAATAATTATAACTCTCATAAAATGTGATGTAAGCATCCGATTGTCTTCAAATTACACACATCACAATATTCTTATTAACCCAAGGTCTGGTGTGAAGATGGAATATATCGGTCCACTCCTTCTTTGACCTCCCGCTCAAAGGGTCAACATTTTGAATATCCATGAAGCTCATACCTCCCCTCAAAGGGTCAAAATTTGAAATAACCAAAACGATTATAAAATCCCAAATAACCATCCAGTTCTCTTCATATTTCACACATCCCATTATTTCTAGTAACACAAGTTCTGCTGTGAAGATGAAATATATCGGGCCACTCCTTCTGGTACCTCCCCCACAAAGGGTTAAAACTTTGAAAATCAAATCAGTAACATCCAAATTCCATTCAGACTTGGGAAATCTCAATATTTTTATCAACCCAAGATCTGTTGTAAAGATCGTAACATTTCCTTTTCAAATTGACCATTCTATTTGTAATTCAAATTTGGATCAAAAATAAAACCATTTTAATTCCATTGAAGAAGTATATAGGTATAAATAGATTTGAATATCCTCAGCTAAAGTGGGAGGAGGTACACAAAGGGGAAGAACATTGGTGATGGGCCCTGTCGGATATGGTCTCTATTCTAACATTTTTGCATTTTTCCTCGAAAATGTAGTTTTCAGCCATTTGCATTTATTACTTTCCGGATATATGCAGCCGACCTAATGATGTTTTTTGCCTGTTTGGCTGGTCAGATTTATTCAAAATTGGTACAAAAAATGGAAGATATCGATACACTTGGGGGAGGTATAAGGTCAAGATTTTTTCTAAATTGTAAAAAATCATAACTCACAAATTTCGTTTAAGACTCTTATGGTGGGTCTGAAAATATTTTAAATATTATGAGGCTTCGAAATATTTTTGAAGGGTCCAAGCTTAAGTCTTAAGAAAAAAATTCTGAAGGAGTATCAAAACCTTCAGAGTTTTTGTTTTTTGTAAAATTTCAATAGAAAAAAAAAAAACAAAAAAAAATTCTGAAGGACTATCAAAGTCCTAAATGTGGATTTCCTCAAAAATGTAGTTTTTAGCCAGTTGCACTTATTACTTTCCGGATATATGCAGTCGTCCTAGTAATGTTTTTGCCTGTTTGGCTCTTATGGTCGCTCAGAAAATATTTTAAATAGTTTTATGCTTCGAAATATTTTTGAAGGGTCCAAGCTTAAGACTTTGATACTCCTTCAGAATTTTTTTTTTGTAAAATTTCAAAAGAAAAAAAAAAACAAAAAAGTCCTTAATGTGGATTTTTAAAAAATATTTCGAAGCCTCAAATTATTTAAAATATTTTCTGACAGACCAATAAGAGCCTCAAGCGAGGCTTAAGGACTTTCAAAACATCAAATGTGTATTTTTTATATATTTTTTTATATTTTATTTTTTACATTTAAAATATTTCTTGAAGGACAATTATTGCCTCAAACGTGGAGTTTTTAAAAATGTCATTTAAAGGAAAAGCCAGAGCCTGAGAGACGTTAATTTTTAAGGACTCTCGAGACCCAAACGTGGAGTTTTTAAAAATGAAATTTAAAGGAAAAGCCAGAGCCTCAGAGACGTTAATTTTTATGGACTTTCAGAGACCCAAACGTTGAGTTTTTAAAAAATATTATTTGAAGGACTATAAGAAACTCTAAAGGTGGGTTTTTTAAAACATTTTCTTAAAGACATTCAGGCCTGAAATGAGGACTCTTCAATACAATTTTCTCGAGGATTCCCGGTGTTTTTTTTTTTAAATAATGCCTATAGGCCGCATAAAGGATTAAAAGTTCATTTTTAAGAATAGTTCCTTAACGACTTTAAAGAATATATTTTTAAGGACTCTCTAGGGTTTCGAAACTATAAAGTTTAAAGAATATTGTCTTAAAAAGTTTCAGGGTTTTAAACATGGATTTTTTAAATATTTTCTGAAGAACTGTCAGGGCCTCAAACGTGGATGTTTGAAAGATTTATTTTTTGGGGGCTTTGAGAGCTTAAAATGAGGGCTTTTTTAAATACTTTCTACGGAGCATCTAAAACCGCAAACGTGAATTTTTAAGAATATCTTCCAATTGCCCATCAGAGCCATTTTTTATAAATATTTTCTACAGGGTATTCACAGCCTGTAGAGATTGAATTTTTAAGAATATTTTCCAAATGGCTATCAGAGCCATTTTTAGGACTATATTCTAAAGAGAGCAAACAAGGAGTTATTAAGATTTGATTTAAAAAAAAATATATATATTTTTTTAAGGACTATTAGATCCTCAAAGGATTATTCAGTTATCAGAGTGAAACATACAGGTACCCTTCATCCCCAAACCACTCACATTCCTGGCAATGTTCACACATTTATGGACCAAGTTAAAACCGAAAAAAATGCAAATAAATGGCGGCTAGTTGATGGTGTACGCACATCATCTTCCAAACTTCAAAACAATTCCAATATTGTTCCTTTTTTCAAAATTCCATAGCATTTTTTTCCTACAGCTTCTTTGCCGTCGTTGTTTTTGTTGTTCTTGCCATTTGCCGAAAAAAGGACTCTTTCCAATTGGACCGCAATTTATTGACACCAATAAATAATGACTGTACACATAATACACATTCATTCTGCTGACATTGTTCCCTACATTGCAGGTGCGCAGGGTGAAACAGGCCGGTCGATTGTCTGGCCGGACGAACCCTTTTTGCCGCCGTTAGCCACCGTTCTGGTGATTTAACTGCGCGGCCTTTAATATAAAATATTTATGCTAAAGAAGCAGCAGCATCACTGAAATCAAACTACACCGCCGCAAACACAGCCAAGAGGTGAGGCAAAAGGCAAAGATCATGAAAGACGACCCAGCAGCCAGCTAGCTAGCGAGCCATCCAGCATCCATGGAAGGTAGCCTGGTAGGAAGGCAGACCGAAGAAGACGAAGCAGCCGAGCAGTGTGAACCACATTCAAATGCCCACCGAAAAATGTGCGAAAATTCAGAAGACCAACAACATTAACGCAAAAATATCGCTCCTACTTTATCATGGCTCATCACACGAGCAGCAGAAGCAGCATCAGCCGCCTCAGAAGCAGTGCTGAGTGAGCAAGCACTCGCATGCAAGCAGTCCGGGGACATTTAGCCAATGAAGCATCTCGAATGGCCAAATTCAATTGCATAGCTGGACAGTGGTATCAAGAGAAAATAATGAGAATTTTTTTTCCTGTTCGAAGGGGCAGACGGAGTTTTTATACCATCAGACATATGGCTACATAGGGTATATATCATTTGATGCTGCCGAAACGTGCGTCATTGCTTTTGGGCAGTAGGTCTCTTTGAACCAAATCCGTTTCGGAACATTTGGAGTCAATCTGGGAGTGTCCACCCTTCTGTCGGTCTGTCTGGTGCACACGATAAATCTCGAAGGGTATATACGATTCGGTATTACTACGATCCACATCGTAATATTATTACCAAACTTAGATTAAGTTCGAAGGTGGGTAATATCGGTCCATACCCTTCGAAGGGTATATACGATTCGGTATTACTACGATCCACATCGTAATATTATTACCAAACTTAGATTAAGTTCGAAGGTGGGTAATATCGGTCCATTCCTTCTGGTACCTCACCCAGAAATGACTGACCTTTTCAAAAAATATTTTACTGCACAGAAAGAGAAACGATCTTCCGTGCTAGGTGATGTTCAAAAACGGACAATATCGGTTCACTCCATCAAGTACCTCCCCACAAAAGGTCAAAATTTGGCATAAGCATGAAGCTCATAAAACGCGAAATGAACTTCCGATCCATTCAGACTTGGCACATCTCAGTATTTCTATCACAAGCACAAGATCTATTATAAAGATGGTAGAGATCGAACTAGATCATTCAAAATCCATACAAGAAGTTCATTCTGAGTACTTTACACTCTCAAAGAGAATTGTGTATATAGGTCCACGATATCGTATAGCCCCCAATAATCGATATTTGGATGATTTTTTTATCGGAAACGTTTCAAATTTTGTATTTAAAATTCGTAGTGGGTACTACAGCCTGTGATAAAAAATCATGTACGCAGATCCACATATTCCCATATGAAGATACTTCCAGAAATTCGGTATATAGCGACATTTAGACCGGAATTATTTCAAATTTCGTATTGGAATATCTTAATGGGTCCTACAACCCATGACAAAAACATACTTTTGCAGGTCAACGTCTTCGCATAGCCCCTACATGCCGGTATCACCCAATATTCTGTATTTTTATGGCATTAGAGACATTATAGACCAGAATTGTTCTAAATTTCATATTTGAAGTTCGTAATGGATAGCCTATGACAAAAATTTGCATATAAAGGGCCACGTCTTAGTATACCGCACACATTACGGTACCTCCCAATATTCGGTATTTTGATGATATTAGCGACATTATTCAAGGGAATTGATTCAAATTTCGTATTTGAAGATTCGAAAAGGTACTACAACCTATGGCAAAAAATTGCATATGCAGGTCCTCGTCTTCATATAGACCCCCCTCATATAATGGTTTTCATTTAAACTTAATTTTTCCACGACTTTTTTAATTTTTCAACTTCTTTCCAAATGGTGGAGAGTAATAAAAGTTCGGTCTCGCCAAAGTTTTTCTCAATAGAGTTATACCCCACAACACTATAATATGTTGGAAGCCCCCTTAGGTTCAAATCCATTTAAGTAGATCTTGTTTTTTTTTTAAATAATTTCATACCGGGGACATTTGTTCTATAATTGCGGTCTCTGTCGTGCTGATCGAAACAATTTCACACACAGGTTGTGGTGGGGCAGCTGCCATATCAGGAAAATTTCAATTTTTGGGTTCATTTGAAGCCCTAAATATACATCCTCATATACGATAGGCTTCACTTCTCACCCTAACCCTACCCTTAAAAGTTTTCTCCTAAACTAAGGAGCCAGCAATATGGCTACAGAGGGTATATATAATTTGATACGGCCAAAACATGCCTCCTCGAAATAGCAATTTTAGATCCTAGGTCATTTTGGACCAAATCCATTTCAGGACATTTGGAGTCGACCTAACGGTGTCCGTTCGTCGGTCTGGCTGATGCGCACGATAACTCTCGAAGTGTCCAAGTTTGGTCCAAACTTGGTACAACAAAATATTATTGTCAAACTTGGATCTACTTCAGAGATGGGCAGTAGTACACTCATCCTGGCACCTCTCCCTCAAAATGTCAACATTTTCAAAGAAAATAATTTACTGCACAGAAAGAGAAAGAATAATCCGATTTTGCTTCAACTTTGCGTATCCTAATATTTGTATCAGTGCTAGATCAGGTGCGAAAATTGGCAATATCGGGCTACTCCATCAAGTACCACCCCCATAAAGGGTCAAAATTTGGTATAATTATAGCATCTATAAAATGTGATGTAAGAGTCCGATTGTCTTCAAATTATCTGGTATGTACCTCCCCCACTATTTTGACCGTTCATGAAGCTCATAAATCACGAAATTAACACCCTTGGCACAACTCAATATTTCCATAAACATAAGATCTGTTATAAAGATGGACCAGGAAGGGTTCAAGATTACGAAAAAACAAAACGCTCACAAAAAAAAAAATAAATAAAAAACGCATCCAACTTTCATCAAATCTCACACATACAAAAATTTTTGCTAACACAAGTTCCATTGTGCAGATGGTAGATATCGGTCCACTCCCTCTGGTACCTCAACCACAAAGGGTAAAAATTTTAAGTATCCATAAAGCTCATAAAACGCGAAAATCACGTCCGATTCCATTCAGAAAAGATCTGTTATAAAGATGGTAGAGATCGCACCATTTATTCTAGTACATCCCCACATAGGGTTCGAGATTTTAAAAAACAAATCTCTAAAACTCTCATGCATCCATATCTTTAAATTTCCCACATACAAACATTTTTGCTAACACAAGATCTGTTGTGAAGATGATATACATCTGCCAACCCAATCACAATTTGCAATACTTATATCTGTCATAACTTGCAAAATAATATATTTAAATAATCGAGAATTGGCTGAGGGTATACATCTGTCGGCAAAACCGACTGATACTTTTTAACTTGTTTTCTTTGGCGATTAATCGTAAAATTTTATGACGAATTTTTTTACCCTAAACCACAAGGTGGTCAGGGTATTATGTCTTTGTGCATTTGTTTGTAACAGGCAAAGAGAGAAACGAGATAGGCCCATAGTTCCTTCTGATGATCTGCATAGAATCACATTCTGAGTCGATTTATGTATGTCCATCCGTCCGTCCGTCAGCTCATGTATTTTTGTAAACAAAGTACAGGTCGCATTTATTGCCCGATCCAGATGCAATTTGCACAAATAATTTGTTTGACCCCAGGACGAACCCAATTGAAATTGGAGATAATCGGTCAAAATTTAGATATAGCTTCCATATCTATCTTCGTCCAATTTGCCTTTTATTGTGCACCAAAAGTGCACCACCAGATTAGGCCTGAATATAAGTTTGTCAAATTTGATCGAAATCGATTCGGACATAGCTATAGCTCCCATGAATACAGGATGAGATGAAAAAACAGCTACCAACTTCAAACTGCTGTCATTTCCAAGCCACTCGTCCGACAGCTGTTAAAATTATTCCAGTGAAAGTTCGTTATATTGTTTACAAGCGTACGAAAGCATTTTGGTGAGAACCTTCCAGAAAAAAAGTTATTCGTAATAGAATTCAAGCAGGATAGTGTGATTTCTTTATATTTGGCCGGAAAACCACAAGTGGCTATCGTTACAGCACTCCAGCATTTAAATGTGAATAAATCTTTCGAGTCTCGTACCATCGCTCGTTACCGTGCTACTGGTAGCGTAGCCAGCAGCGACATCAAGGAAGGGGACGTAAGAAAACAGCAACATCAGCAGAAATGGTTCGAAAAGTGAAGAAGCGGCTTGGTCGAAACCCGCGTCGCAATAGCCGAAAAATGGCTCGTGAGCTGAACATATCGCAATACCTTTCGGCAAATATTGGAAAATGAGCTTGGGGTAAAGCCATTGAAATTCCAACATGTGCAAGAACTTACACCGTAACAGAAAGAAAAGCGACTCAAAGGAGCTAATTAGTTGCTTCGCTTGGCCGAAAGTGGTGAACTGCCGAAATTGATTTTCTCCGTTGAGAAAACATTCGTTGTTCTGCAGTTTGCAAAAAAACAAAATGATCGTCAAAGAGGTCAGCTGAAAACGTGCACCTTCGGTTGGCCACCAGAACTCAAGCGCCGGCCATGGTGATGGTGTGGGCCGCCATAACATCCGACGGTCGCTCTCCGCTCGTATTAATCCACCATGGCATGGGAGGATGTATTAAAGCCTTGGGCACGCAAACGTTGTGGCCGCAGTCCTTGCACATTCCAACAGGACTCAGCACCATCGCACTCAGCACGTGCAACCCAAGAATGTTTACAAAATTAGGTTCCTCGCTTCAGATCCAGCGCACAATGGCCACCAAAGTCTCCGGATACCAATCCGTTGGACTATTGTGTCTGGAATATTTTGGAAAGCAGGTTGGCACTAAAAAATACCAAAGTGCCGATCACCTCAATCAAGAGCTTCGCCGGGAATAGGCCAAATTACCACAGAGCAACATTCGGACAGCGTGTGACGGTTTCATTGGCCGTTCGAAGACCACAATTCGTGCCAAAGGTGGCCAATTCGAACAAATCTAAACTTATTCAAAAATTTGATGCTATTTCCGACATTTTTATACCCTCCACCATAGTATGGAGGGTATTTTAAGTTTGTCATTCCGTTTGTAATACCTCGAAATATACATTTTAGACCCCACAAAGTATATATGTTCTTGATCAACATAAAATTCTATGTCGATTTAGCGATGTCCGTCGGTCTGTCCGTCTATCTCTCTGTCCGTCTGTGGAAATCACTCTAGCATCCGAACGAATTGAATTAGATTGATAAAATTTTAGTCAAATGTATACTATGTCTGCACGACTTTTGGTATTGACAATGGGCCATGTAGGTCCACGTTTTGGTATAGCCCCCATATAACGGTACCTCCTGAAATTCGGTATTTTGATGATTTTTGCGACAATATTCATCGGAATGGTTTCAAATTTAGTATTTGAAGTTCGTAATGGATACTACAGCCTATGACAGAAAATTGTCTGTGCAGGTTCACGTCTTCGCATAGCCCCCATATAACTGTACCTCCCGATATTCGGTACTTTGTTGATTTTAGCTACATTATTAACCGCAATTCTTTCAAATTTGGTACTTGAAGTTCGTAATGGATACTACAACCTATGATAGAAAATTGTCCGTACAGGTCCACGCCTTCGTATAGCCTCCATATAACGGTACCTCCTCATGTTCGGTATTTTGATGACTTTAGCGTCATTATTTACCGATATTTTTTGTTAAGTTTCGCATTTGAATATTGCGATGGCTTATGACAGAAGTTACCTATGCAGGTCCATATCGTCGTATAGACCCTAATGTAACAGCTACATTCAGTATTTTTAAGATTTTAACGGAATTTTTTAACGAATTTGATTGTTTTTGAGAATTGCCTAATTCGTTCCAAATGTTGTAGGGTATTCAAAGTTCGGCCCGGCCGCTTTTGAGCTTGTTTACTTTCATTTCTATTCAATAAAATTTAAAAAAAAATTAAAAAATATGCCGTTTGACTTTGTTGCAGTTTTTTTATCTCACCTTGTACACATTGTATAAATTTCGCTATACATATAGATCCGAAATATTTACTATCGGCATCTACTATGGTCTATTTCACCCACTATATATGACCATCCAAATTGGAAGTCTTCTGCCCAGCCCTAAGCTCTAGCCCCATGCTAACTTCCATGTCAATTGGTTTATAATTGCGACCTGTAGAGCAACTGTAAAATCAGAAAATTTATCAATTTTTGGTCCATTTCAACACCTAAAAAGCCATAGGCTTCTATTCTGGCCATAACCCCACCTTCATGCAAAATTTCGTGAGGATCGGGCGATAATTGCCACCTGTAGCTTGATTACAATTTAACATGGTTAGACGGACGGGCATACATAGTTAGATTGGCTCAGCTCGTCGAGATAGGAAGGTCCATATATACTTTCCTATGTGGGAAACCACTATTTCGAGGTGCTACATAATTTTTGGCCCAATCAAACTTATAATACCCCCAACACATAGTGTTGTAGGGTATAACAAGTACTAACAAGTTAAATAGCAGTAAGTTCGGCAGGGCCAAACTTTGAATACCCTACACCATTTGGAACGAATTTGGAAATTTTCAAAAAATAAAATCCTTAAAAAATTCTGTTAAATTTTAAAAATACCGAATATGGCCGTTATATTGGGGTCTATACGATGTGGACCTACATAGGCATTGTTTGCCATAAGCCATTACCATATTCAAATTCGAAACTTGAAATAACCGGCGAATAATGTAGCTAAAATCAACAAAATATCGTATTTAGGGAGGTACCGTTATATCGGAGCTGTGCGAAGACCTGGACCAGCATAGACAATTTTCTGTCACAGGCTATAGCATCCATTAGTAACGTCAAATACGACATCTCAAACAATTTCGGTGGGTATTGTACCTAAACTCGTCAAAATACCGAATATAGGGAGGTACTGATATATGGGGCCTATACGAAGATCTGGACCTGCATAGATATTTTTCTGTCACAGACTGTAGTTCCCATTACGAACTCTAAATACGTAATTTGAAATAGTTCCGGGGAATAATGGCGTTAAAATCATCAAAATACCGAATTTTGGGAGGTACCATTTTATGGGGGCTATACGAAGACCTGGACCTGCATAGACATTTTTCTGTCACAGTCTGTAGTTCCCATTACGAACTCTAAATACGTAATTTGAAATAGTTCCGGTGAATAATGGCGCTAAAATCATCAAAATACCGAATATCGGGAGGTACCGTTATATGGGGGCTATACGAAGACGGGGACCTGTCCAAATAATTTTCTGTCATAGGCTGTAGCATCCATTACGAATCTCAAATACCAAATTTGAAACAATTCCGGTGAATAATGTCGCTAATATCATCAAAATACCGAATATAGGGAGGTACCGTTATATGAGGGCTATACGAAGACGGGGACCTGCCCAGATAATTTTCTGTCGTAGGCTGTAGTATCCATTTCGAACTTCAAATACCAAATTTGGAACGATTCCGTTGAATAATGTCGCTAAAATCATCAAAATACCGAATATAGGGAGGTACCGTTATATGGGGGCTACACGAAGACGGGGACCTGCCCAGATAGTTTTCTATCATAGGCTGTAGTATCCATTTCGAACTTCAAATACCAAATACAAACGGAATGACAAAGTTAATATGCCCTCCATAGTATGGTGGAGGGTATAAAAAGACCCATTTCGCGACTTGAGGGTTAAATGTTTTCGCAAAATAATCCTGGTATTCTTGTCAGTATTATACAAAGACAATATGTACCTTAAATGTACGAATTCCAGGGAAAGAATTTCATACAAAAAAGTTTTTTTCCGCTCAATTTCACTCTTAGAGTAAACCCTTACTCTATTTCGAGCGATTTGACTCCCACTCTAATTTTTAAAACGGGAGAGACTTGGGAGCGTTCGAACATAAATGAAAAGAGTGGAGAATAAACTTTGTACGAAACTCGTTCTATTCGAGCACTCCCTCTCCCGAGTAAGTTTCGCTCTTGAGTAAAAAAAACGAGCACATCTATCCTCCGCATTAAGCATGATACCATCGATCTGTTGGCAAGTATTGAAGATATTCTCAAACTTGTTTCCCTAAAATCCACTGTGCCGAAAAGTGAGTGTAGGACTACAATTCGGCGCAAGGGCTCAACACCGTGGTCCAGTGTGGTAACTAACATACATACATACCTACCTACATAAATGCATGTATATAAGTATGTGTGTAGGTATGCATGTTCTCGCCATCACCAATAACCTCGAGTATGGAATATATGGGGAATATTTTGTTGTTGTTATTGTTTTTGGGATATCTGCTGCTTGCCCGCCGAACTCTGTTTTTTTCTTCGTTTTTGTTTTTTTTTTTTTTTTGGTTTTTGGGTCCGTGGCGTATGAATACGATGAATGCGACAGATTCGGTGGCAGGCTTCCCACAAGCAGCTCGGCTGTGTGGCGTCAAGATTACAGCGATAAGATCAATGGCATGTCGCATAAATGCCCAATAAAATTGCTCCAATATAAAATAGCAATCGATGCCGCCGCCGCCGACACAACTTTAACGTTTATTAGGTGTGAGAGACTTTTGCAACATGCGATTGCAACAACAGGCGTGCTATTGTTGTTGTTGTCGTTGTTGGCATTGTGGCCTTTGTAGTGGTCGTCACACAGAGCACAACGGCCAAAAAGAATTCCTTCGTCTTCTTTCATTTTTTTTGGTTGTTGTTGTTATTGCCGTTGTTGTTGTTGCTTGACATTTTTTCGGACTTCATCTCGTTGTCGTTTGGCGCTTTTTGGTGCCAAAAACTCCAAAAAGGAAACAAAAGATGTGTATTTTTGACCAACATAACCGAATGCTGGACACATCATCCATCCATGGCCATGGCTGCTGCATGACTCCAAGTTGCTTGTGTTGGTCGGTAGGTTGGTGGTGGTTGTGGAGTGATCCATATAACGATGTAAAGTGAAATTGTTACGCTCCGTTTTGCCACAAACAGAACACCAGATCCAGCAGCAGATACCCCGGACCATAAAGGATTTTTCTGATGCTGAGAAATTTCAATTCACATCATTTCGGAGTGTTACCAATATCGCATTCCAACATCCAGATATGTGTGTATGCAGCATGTTGGATTGCCTCGATGCGTGCGCGTGTGTGTGTGTGTGTGTGCGTGTGCATCCATCCCAAATGATATCGTATCGTATCATTTGGAGAGTTAACATTCCCATGCCATCGATTATTAAGTGTACCCATATTTAAGCATATTCACGATAACAGCGACATCTCATTAAAACGCCATCCTTAATTGAATTCCTCCACCGCCGCCAACCCACCAACTGGGTTATTGGTTAGGCTGGCTGGGTTTACTGACTGGCCGGTTGATTGGTTTGTTCAATCTTTCCGTCGTTCGTTTGTCCATTTGCCCTGGGAAAGGCTACCAAAAAATATTTAGGACAACAACAATTTTGTGAAACGATCGAATTTCCAAATCTAGATCAGCAAATAATTGTTAAAGAATTTGTTTTTTGGTTTCTGCTGATATTGAGTTGTTGTTGTAGCTGCATGGTGCTGAGTTGTGAGGAGATAATGACAATCTAATGTGAGGATGTTAGATTTTCGGAGGATGGATTAAAAAAGGATTTAAAAACATTTGCTTTGAAAACGTAAAATATGCTGCTTAATTTCCCACTTTTTTACAGTAGTGGAATTTTTAAGGTCTTTTGGCAGGGTTCAAAGGGCTCGAAAGCTACCTTATTGATGACAGTACGCCCTCGATCAGCCACGAAGGTTTTTTGGTCTATCTATATATTTTTTGGTCTATCTATATTTGGTCTATATACCTACGAACAAGGTTATATACATGGCGCACAGTGGCTGAGAACCATTTTTTATGGTCTTTTTTTGAACAGATGGGAGATATTTCACTAGACAACACAAAAGAGCATTAAATCGTATCCGGCGGCTACTGAAAACTTCAAGTTTTAAGTTCAAAATTAAAATTTTTATATTCTCAGCCATATTGATACAGAGGGTATATGCCACATGATACGGCCAAAACCTTCCCTGATCGTAGGTCTCTTTGAACATTTGGAGTCAATCTATGGGTGTCCGTCCGTCCCTCTGTCTGTCTATCCGGTACAAACTCGGTGCGTCGTAATATTATTATCAAACTTAGATTGAGTTCGGAGATGGGCAACATCGGTCCACTCCTTTTTTAACCTACCCCACAAAAGGTTGTAATTTTCAAAAAAAAAAAAAAATAATAATAATAATATTTTACTGCACCGAAAGAGAAGGGATAATCGATTTTGACCCAACTTTGCAGACCCTAATATTTGCAGTAGTGCTAGGTCGGGTGCGAAAATGGATAATATTGACTACCCCCACCCCCCATTATGTATCTCCCATCGTCATGACAATATATTTATTAACCCTAGGTCTGGTGTGAAGATGGAATATATCGGTCCACTCCTTTGGTACCTCCCCCACAAGGGGTCAACATTTGGAATATCCATAACGCTGATAAAACGCGATGTTTATATCCGATTCCATTCAGACTTGGTACATTTCAATATTGCTATCAAAACAAGGTATGTTATAAATATGGTAGAGATCAGACCAATCCTTCTGGTACAGCCCCCATAAAGGGTTAAAATTTTGAATAATCAAAACGCGCATAAAATGCGAAATAAGCTCTTCTCTCTTCATATTTCACACATCCCCTTATTTCTACTAACACAAGATCTGCTGTGAAGGTGGGACATATATCGGTCCTCTCCTTCTAGTACCTCCCCACAAAGGGAATATCCAAGAAGCTCATAAAACGCCAAATTAATAACCGATTCCATTGATACTTGGCACATCTCAGTATTTCTATCAACTATCAATGTTATAAATATGGTAGAGATCGGACCATTTCTTCTAATACCTCTCCCACAAAGGTTCAACGTTTTGAATAACCAAAACGGTCATAAAATCCGAAATAAGCATCCCTAATCACAGTTATACCAAATTTAGTACCTATGACTACATACCCCAACCCTACACTTCAATAGTAATTCTAATTCCAAATTTCAGGATTGGTTCACACAAATCCAAATTGTATCAAATTTCCAAAACTTCCTACATGCCACAAGGCTACACCTCCAATTTCCAAAACTACCTCTACATCTCAATCATACAATTTCCTAGAAATCTTATTACCAAATTTCAGAATTCCTACTCTTTAGGCTCACCGAAATCCAAATTGTAGCAAATTTCGTACCATTTAGTACATATAAGTACGAAAACTACCTTCATATCCCAATCCTGCACTCCGCCAGTAATGTTAATTTCAAATTTCGGGACTCCAGCTTCATTCGTTCCTCCCAATTCAAATTGTACCAAATTTAGTACCGTTTAGTACTTTTCGTATACATTAGTACACACTTACAAAACTACCTCCTTACATCGACTGAACTCCTCAACCTTGATTCCCATTCCAAATTTAAAGTTTCTATCTCTAACCGTTCATATGATACGAAATGCTGCCGAATGTTGTGCATTTTAGTACTTTGAGTACACTTATTGTGCGAATTTCCAAAAACTAGTTGGTACATCCATCACACACTCCACCATTCAAAAATTTAAGTGTTCTAGCTCTACTGGTTTGTCAAATACAAGGGGTATCACATTTAGTACCTTTTAGTACTTTTGGTACCGTTCCAGTACAAATTTCCAAAAACCCAGCCTTATCTGACTTCTTCGGGCCATCATGGGTTCTCCGACGAATGTTTTGAGGTGTTGCAAACGGAATAGCGAGTTGAATAAACTCTACGTCTTACGGTACAGGCCTCTAAGCCTCAGATGCTACCAGCCATATAAAGATTCACAAACACCTATATCCAATATGTATTTATTTATATCTCTATATTTTCTCTTTTATTTTAATGCAAACTATTTCATAAATTATTTTTATCGTTCTGCCATCTACAATAAAATCTTAACAAACAAAAATAAATATTTAACTAAGCGTATATCCCAACCAGTGTAAAGATGATTGGCAACGCAATAAGATAGCACAGACAAACTACAGGACAGAATATGACAAAGTGCTAAAAAATATGGCAACTACATAATACACTCAATAGATGTCGCACAGAGTATTGTGTTATTTACAAAGCGTCGGTTTCAAGCTTAAAGTGTTCAACACGCCTTTAAGATGATTATTGTGATTTTCGGTATGCTCTTTCTTAATTTCCGATCAGTAGTGGAATTCTCTAACTCATTTTTTGAGTTACCGACAAAAGTAGGTAAAATTAAAATGCTTATAATTTCGGTAATTAACAAAATTGATCGGTAATTTAGCGACGAAATCAAAGTAGTCGCTTAGACCTACCGATAGATACCATTCTTTTCAACCTTAACTTATTTTTTATATTAAAATGTTGGCTTTCAAAGTTACCGATTTTTGTCGGTAACTCAAAAAATGAGTTAGAGAATCCTACTACAGGTTTTCCAGAATCTGCCTTAATTTTCAAAGTATCCTCACAGATTTATTACATATGCACAGACAGACAGACGTAGAGACAAACATGGCTAGATTGGCTTCAAAGTTTGAAGATATAAAAATCCTAATATTAGTTTTTAAATCATTTTCGTCGCTACCTTACCGAAGAAATTAAAATAAAAAGCCCAATATCTTATTTATCTGCTTTATATTGAGTGATTGAAAATGATTTCCTTAATCGTAAATTTTTGGAGAAAATTTCATAATTTTTAAACAAAGGTTATATCTATGAAATTTGGTTTCAGGTACAAATATAGGTCCTAGTTTTTCGCCCGCCCATCCTATCTAAGAACTTTTGGTTACTACGTTGTAAATTAACATCCGAACTTCATTTGCTACCATTTAAGTACTTAATTTTGTGAAAGTAAAAAATAAGTCCTTCAAATAAATAATTTCAACTAAAATATGTTTCCCGAAGCAACACCAAAGATAACTGAGAGTGAATATGTGTATCTATGAATATACTGCTATTATTTTTTATTTCCCATGGTATGTGTGTGTGTGTCTGTGTGAGAATCTATTTTAAAGCAGATTTGTGTCGTAAAAATAATTGGATCCTAAAAACATTGGCATAATGTTTGGTCTGTCGGTTGGGTTGGTTGGTTGATTGCTGCTTACTTGTGTGGCTGTGGTCGTCTTCATTTTCTAACCAGAATATACTCTGGCAAATTCATGCATGCACACAGCTTTTTGTCACAGTTCGCAGTATTTTCTTTCTTTGGTGTGAAAAGCATGTGCTGTTGCTGTCGCTTCTTTTTTTTTCCACACAAAAACCCAAACAGATTGTGGTTACAACATTTGGCAATAAAGCTTTGCTTTTAAACAACACTACCACATGCTTGGAACACATGCTGGGTGTTTTCTTCCTATCTCGTCCTACCTTGCAAAACCAGAGAAAATGACGGAGAAGAAACTCTGCTGGAACTCGCAAGAAAAGTGTGGCAGGCAGCAAAGAAAAAAAAATATTTGTTTCGTTTCCCATTTTTTTTTTTCATTGCCATAATAGAATTAAATTTCTTATCACATGGCACCAACACAAACGCAGACTAATAACCATGTGAAAATGCTGGGAATCTTCTTCTTGCTTTTTGTCCACCTCCATTTGTGGCGACTGCGAGCCTCATTTAAAGAGGGATTTTCATATCAAACAAATATGGTTGGTTGGAATATCAAAAAAAAGGAGAGAAAAAAATCTAAATAAAATATACATTCCCATCCATATGTAGACTTCTAAATAGGAATATAAGTCGTTAGGAATAAATTGTACATATGTCGCAAGAGGTTCGTCGGCATAAGGCCTTTAAAAATTGTGAAAACAAAATGTTGTATAGAAATTCAAATTTGAATATTTTTTTAATGGAAATGAATGGAAAGAAAAAGAAGTTGGAACTAATGAGTTAGAAAGTATCAGCTGATTTATGAAAACATTATTTGAATAAATATATAATAATAAATATAATAGCGGATTTTTTTAATTTCTCCAAGGACCAACACGCGAAGATTTATATTTTTTAAGAACAAATATTGTTTTTTTAAGAGCCAAGGTGGACTGATGATGTTCATCGATGTTCATCCGTCCGTCCGTCTGTCTGTCTGGGTCCAAACTTCGTACATCGTAATATTGTTGCCAAACATAGATCGAGTTCGGAGATGGGCAATATCTCCTCCTTCTGGTATCTCCCCCATAAAATGTTGAAATTTTCAAAGAAAATATTTTATTGCACAGAAAGAGAAATGATTATTCGATTTTGCTCCAACTTTGCAAATTCTAATATTTTCATCAGCGCTAGGTCAAGCGCAAAAATGGACAATATCGGTCCACTCCTTCGGGTACCTCCCCCACAAAGGGCCAACAATTTGAATAATTACAACTTTCATAAAATGTGATGTAAGAGTCCGATTGTCTTCAAATTTCACACATCCCATTATTCTGGTCTGGTGTTAAGATGGACAATATCGGTCCACTCCTTCTGGTACCTCCCCCACAAAAGGTCAAAATTTTCAAAATATATATTTTTTGCACAGAGAGAAAAAGGATTTAGCTGCAACTTTGCAAATCCTAATATTTGCGTCAGTGCTAGGTCAGGTGTGAAAATGGACAATATCGGTCCACTCCACTATGAACCTCCCCCACAAATGGTCAAAATTTTGAATAATTACAACTCTCATAAAATGTTATGTAAGAGTCCGATTGTCTTCAATACCAATATTTATATTAATCCAAGGCCTGGTCTAAAGATGGACAATATCGGTCCACTTCATTAAGTACGTCCCCAACTTATGATTTCCCATAAATTGGATATAAATGTTCGATTTTCTAATATATATCATATTTATTTCGATCCGATACGAAATGGACAATATTGACCCCTTCTTCCCTAACCCACTCCATAGAGGGTCCAGAGTTTCAAAATTCATAACAGAAGTCAAAATATTTTAAAATAATCGAACATTGGCTGAGGGTATACATCTGTCGGTAAAACTGGCCGATACTTCTTTCCTTTTTTTTTTTTTTTTAATTAAATTGAATGAAAGCAAAAATGTCGGAAATAGCATCAACTTTTAGAATAAGTTTAGATTTGTTCGAATTGTTCAACTTTGGCACGAATTATGGCCTTCAAACGGCCAATGAAACCATCACACGATGCCCGAATGTTGCTCTGCGCTTGCTTGAGGTGATCGACACAAAATACTCCAGACACAATAGTCCAACACCATAGCCGGCGCTTGAGTTCTGGTGGCCAACCGAGGGTGCACATTTTCAGCTGACCTCTTTGGCAAGTTAACACGCTGTTTACATTGCTGGACAACGAATATTTTCTCATCAGATAAAACCAAATTCGGACAAGCGAAGCAACTCTTTAGCTCTTTTGAGTCTATTTTCTTTTAGTTCCGGTGTAAGTTCTTGCAATTTTTATACCCTCCACCTTGGAAAGGAGGGTATATTAACTTTGTCATTCCGTTTGTAACATCCTTAAATATTCGTCGTAGACCCCATAAAGTATATATATGCATAGTCAGCGTAAAATTCTAAGTCGATTTAACGATGTCCGTCTGTCTGTCTGTTGAAATCACGATACAGCCCACATTATTTGACGCCAAAATTTACCAGAGCAATTTGTATTGTTTCTAGGATGGTTGGTATTGAAAATGAGATATATCGGTCCACGTTCTGGTATAGTTCCCATATAACGGTACCTTCCGATATTCGGTATTTTGATGATTTATGTCACATTTTTTCACGGACTTGTCTGAAAATTGGTATTTGTTGGTCATAATGGGTTCCAGGCGAAACATTGCATGTATGGGTCTATGATTTGGTATAGCCCCCATATAAAGGTACCTCCCGAAATTCGGTATTTGCCACATTTTTTCACTGATTTGCTCAAAAATTGGTATTTGTGGGTCATAATGGGTCCTAGTTCGTGTGGCGAAATATTGTATGTATAGGTCCACGTTTTGATATAGCCCCCATATAACGGTACCTCCCGATATTCGGTATTTTGATGAATTTTGACACATTTTTTCAAGAATTTCTCTGAAAATTGGTAGTTGTAGATCATAATGGGTCCCAGTTCGTGTGGCGAGTCAGTAATTATAGGTCCACGTTTTGGTATAGCCCCCATATAACGGTAACTTCCGATATTCGATAATTTGATGATTTTTGCCAAATTTTTTCACGGATTTTTCTGAAAATTGGTATTTGTAGGTCATAATGGGTTCTAGCTCCTTTGGCGAAACATTGCATGTGTAGGTCCAGGATTTGGTATTTTAAGAGAAAATTTCGCAAAATCCAATGTTTTATCAGTGCTAGGTCAGGGGCGAAAATGAATAATATCGACCAACTTTATCGCCCCCACAAAATCTGATATGAATACGTGAATATTTTACCTAAAATAGTGAAAATACCGAATATATGGAGGTACTGATATATGGGGCCCATACGAAATTTGAAGCAACTCCGGTGAATAATGTGGCTAAAATCATAAAATTACCGAAGGTAGCGTTATCATGGGACTATACGAAGACCTGGGCTTCCATATACAATTTTATGACATATGCTGCAGTACCCATTACGAATTTTAAATACGAAAATTGAAACAACTCCGTTGAATAATGTCCCTAAAATCGTCAAAATATCGAATATCGGGTGGTACGATATCGGTGACCTATATATACATTTCTCTTTCAGGGGTTAAAGTTCTTAGAAAGAACTTCTAGTATATAGATAGACAAAACTCTTCCAGGAGGTAAATTACTGAAAAGAGACTCCTTTTGTGGATTTTCAGACAGTTTAATTGGAAAAGTTGGCTACAATCAATCATCCAAATACCGAATATTGGGAGGTACCGTTATGTGGGGACTTTACAATATTGTGGACCAATATAGCCCATCGTCGAACTTGACCTGCCTGCAGACAAAAGAATTTTCCCTTCCTATCTAAATTAGTTTTGACTCTAGAGTGATTACAACAGACGGACGGACGGACGGACTGGGCTTAATCGTCTTAGAATTTTACGCTGATCAAGAATATATATACTTTGTTGTGTCAAAAATTATTTGTTCGATGAGTTATGAACGGAAAGACGAACTTAATATATATGTATGGTGGAGGGTTGAAGTCGAGGGGTTTTACATGATTATCGCCTTGACGGCTTCAACCATGATGCACCATTGCACAGGGGTCGCGATACGATGCGTCGGCCAGCGCCCCCTTGGAATTACCCAGAGTTCTCTTAGAGAGTGGTAGCCCTCCACGGAGTTCTAGGTCTATTCCGCAGGTACCAATTCGAAGATCAGCTATATGGGCTTCACTTCCCTCTTGGTAAGGGGTTGAGGACTATCTTACACCTCTGCTGCTCTATGGGTCGCAGCACCCGGTTGAGAATGCAACACCACATCGAGCCGAAGCTCTACCCGCGATTTGGGTATAAACCACAACCACCGCGTTGCACCCAAAACAGGGGCCTCTCCATAGTCAGGCTAAATCAACAGATCTAGGGGCTCCTGACACCCGCGGCACCAGAAGAGTCTCCGGTCAGACTTCGTAGTCGAAACTACTACCAGTTTTTGCTCCATATAGCACGGGACTGGTCGCCCAATGAGTGAAAATTTAAGGCACGATCATGGAATAGGTATGGTGGAGGGTATGAAAATACCGAATATTGGGAGTTACTCTTATATTTGGGGCGTAAGCGAAGACGTGGACCTGCATATGCAATTTTTGTTATAGGCCATTATGATATTCCCGAGAATAATGTCGCGAAAATCATCATAATACCGAATATAGGGAGGTAGCGTTATCTGGAAGCTCTACGAAGACCAGGGCCTGAATATGCAATTTTCTGTCATAGGCTGTAGTACTCATTCGGAACTTCAAATACGAAATTGGTTCGATCCCGGCGAATAATGTCGCTAAAATCATCAAAATTCCGAATATAGGGAGTTTCCGTTATTTGGGGGTTATACGTTATGTCATAGGATGTAGTAGATGTAGGAACACCAAATTCCAAATTTGAAACATTTCCGGTGAAAAGTGTTCCATAAATCATCAAAATTCTGAATATCTGGATGTACAGCTATAGGCAGCCTATACCAAAACATGCCATTTCTATGCAGTGATGTTTGAGCCAATTCACAGCAAATTTGAACTGAAAACCCTTCAAAAAAATAAATAAATCTGCCAGTACAGTACAGTAACTTTACCTGTATAAACTATTTTCAATACGAAAAGTCTTGCAGACCTAACACACACCTGAGTAAAATTTTATCAACCTACTTCCTTTTGTTCAGAAGATTTCCACAGACTGACAGACAGGCAGACGACGGTCACTCGACATAACATTTTTATGCTGATCAAGAATATACATATATATACTTTGTGAGGTCTGATATTTCGAGGTGTTAAAAACGGAATGACAAACTTAACATGCCATCCATACTATGGTGGAGGGTACAAAAAACTGTCATAGTTTGAGGGTATATATGTGTTGGTAAAACCGACTGTTACTTTTTAACTTGTTCTGGTTTCCCACATAGGAAAGTTTGTATGGATATTCCTATCTCGCCGAGCTGAGTCGATCTAGCTATGGATATCCATCCGTCCGTCTATCTATGTTAATTTTTAATCACTCTACAGGTCGCAATTATGGCCCGATCGAAATTTAGAATGGAGGTGGTGCTAGAGCCAGAATAGAAGCCTATTGCTTTTGGAGATGATCGCATAATATTTAGGGGTTAAAATGGACCAAAAACTGAAAAATTTGATGATTTTGCAGTTGCTCTACAGGTCGCAATTATAGATCAATCGAAGCGAAAGTTAGCTTGGGGCTAGAATTTAGGGCTGGGCAGAAGCCTTCCAATTTTGATGGTCATCGGGTAATATTTAGTGGGTGAAATAGACCATAACATTTGTGTTAAACAAAAGTCACATTTTCCATTAAACCGCGAATATTTTTAATATCGGCGAAATCTCAAATAGACTAACAGGTCAATTCTGACCGTTACGTAGACGCTGATATTAAATATATTGGATATATATAGCGAAATATGTACATTGTGTGTATACAAAGGAAGGGGATGTTAGGAAGAATGCTTATATCTCAAGAATGGCTGGACAGATTTCGAGAAATTTTGTCAATTCAGAATGCCCTCTTGGTATAAAAGTATGAAATCTAAAAAAATTGCATAAACAGATGTCAGTAATGATGTTAATACAGATTTTGTAGTATTTTGTGACATATTTTTTATTTTTTCATATTATTTATCGCATGCGATTTTTTCAATTTGACTTATAATATTGAAGTGTATATTTTGTAATATTTTTTCACCTTACAACACAGGTTGGGGTTATCATATACAGATTGCAGTTATCGTCCGATCCTCACAAAAATTTTCACAAGGGTAGCGTTAGGGTCAGATGGGCTAGGCCTATTATTTTCAAAGATGTCCGCAATATATTTGGGGGTTGAAATGGACCAACAACTAAAAATGTTCCTAATTTTGCAGCCGTTATAAAGGTCACAAATAGAAACCACAGGACACGAAATTAGAGTTAAGGGCAGCGGGTAGAATGGACCACAACTTTTGTGTGAAAAAAAACCAGCATTAGTTACAGGCGATATCCGAAATACACAAAAGGACATTCAGAGGGGCCTCTTGTTTTTGGAGATGATCGCAAAATATTTAAGGGCTCAAATGAACCAAAAACAGGAAAAATTCCTAATCACACTATTGAAGCCAATGGACACACCTGGGAGAGAGCATGACGCAGTGCGTTAATATTAGGCAAATATCCCTGGTCAAAATGCTAAGAGTTATATCTGGGCAGTGCTCCGTGATATAATTTCAAAAGCGAAATCGTTGAAAATGGTTTCGCCTTAAGGGGCTTCTCACATATTGTAGTGTTGTAGGGTATCACATGGTCGGCCCCGCACGACTATAGCCTTTGCTTACTTGTTATTTATTTTTTTATTTTTATTATTATTATTATTATTATTATTATTATTATTATTATTATTTTTTTTATTATTTTTATTTTATTTTTATTTTTTTATTTATTATTTCTTATTTATTTTTTTTTTATTTTTGTATTATTTTATTATTTTATTTATTTTTATTATTTTATTTTATTATTATTTATTTATACATTTATATATTTATTTATATTTTTATTTTTTATTATTTTATTTTTATTTATATTATTATTTTTTTATTTATTTTTTTATTTTTTATTTATTTTTTTTATTTATTTCTTATATTGTCCTTGGGTTATATCCTAGAAATAAATGTAAGTTAAAAAGATTTTTTTTTCATTTTCCGTGTGTTAAATTCAATTACCACACAAAGGAACAATTTTCAAAATCTTAAATCAAAGTCCAGAAAAACATCAATTAACTGGGTGAATATTTTATAATTGTTTTATTCTCAAGGGTCTTCCCAAACCATATCAACGAAATACACTTTCAAGTAACAAAAATACCAAAAAAAAAATGGTCCCCGACATAGAAAGGTTAATAGAGGACAAGTCCCAATTGCCTGGCCGAAAAAAAAAAATAATAAAAAAACACAAAATTATTCAATACGAAAATCTAAAAAAATAATAATATTTCACTTCCCAAAAAGGAAGGACAAGCCCCAAGGCTGTTGCAACTATCCTCCCCTCTGACCATGGCCTCTGTGTGTGTGTGTGATGGACACAACACCATTACCATCATCATCTAATCGATAATACTCCAATCTACCAAATCTATTGAATCAGCAGCCAAGTGAGTGGATGACTGAGTGGGTGAACGTGAGGAGCGCATAAGTGTTGTTATCAAATTGTCTTATTGTTTCTTTATTGAATTTTCCACGACGTATGTAATGAACGAAGGATGTGTGTGGAAGAGAAGTGTGGAAACTACGAATGTGGTGTCAATAGCATCATACAAAAGTCATTTATTATTATTGTCAGGCGACCGAGTGTGATGTGTATGTCCTATGTCCTCTTGCAATGAGTGTTTGCTTAAACGTGTGTGTGTGTGTGTACGTTTGTCATTGTTATCTAGGGTGTGAGTTATGTTTGAGGGGTTGGGTCAGAGAGGGAAATAGATGATAAGGGAGTTTTATTCGAACACGTTTCATCAGTGTGCTCAATTAAATATGAATTTGTTCGATTTTTTGTCAAATGTACATGTGTTGGTAATTGTAATTGTATTTGTATTTAATAATAATTACATTACAATTATATTCATACTGTGAGGAGAGTAACTCAATTGCAGGGAGTTTCTCTGGAAGTCAGGAGTTTTGGGATCTTTATAGTTCACATTTAATTTAGAACTCCATTTGGAATGAGTTTTTTTTTAGTCCTTAGTGACAAAGACCTTTGCGTTTTGTAGTTCTCATAATTTTAATAAAAATTCAATTTTAATTTAATTCAAAAAATATAAAAAAAATCCAGAAATTATTATATTCAAAAAATAATTTAACAAGTTAAAAAGTATCAGTCGACGGTTTAGCCGGCAGATGTATACCCTCAGCAAATGTTCGATTACTTAAATATATTTTGACTTCTGTTATGAATACTGACCCTCTATGGAGTAGGTTCCGAAGGTATAGGCCAATATTGTCCATTTCTTATCGGACCTAAATAAATATGATATAAATATTGCGACAAAAGACTAAATAGTCCGAAGCATTTGTATCTTTTAAATTCGGATTTGTATTGCACATTTGTCATATATATGGGAGCTATATCCAAATCTGAACCGATCTCGATAAAATTTGGCAAAGATATTTCTGAGCTGTTTTTGATATATTTCCCTGAATATCGTTGTTACGGAATGCATCTTACGGATGTGGGTAACAAATGCAACAAATCGGATGAACAATATATATGGGGAGCTATAGCTTTATCTGAACCGATCTTCACCAAATGTGGCATACTACCTTCTAGACTCAATTCGGTCGTGTGTGCCAAATTCCATCCCATTTGGGCAAATATTAGACGTTTGGTGCACAATAAAAGGTAAACCGGACGAATTTATATATGGGAGCTGTATCCAAATCTGAACCGAGCTTGATAAAATTTGGTAAAGATATTTCTATTTCGATGAACAATATGTATGGGAGCTATAGCTATATCTGAACCGATTTCGATCAAATTTGGCATTTTCAGGCCTAATTTGGTTGTATGTGCAAAATTCTATACTATTCGGGCTGATATTACACGTTTGGTGCACAATAAAAGGCAAATCGGACGAAGATATATATGGGAGCTATATCTAAATTTTGACTGATTATCTCCAATTTCAATAGGGTTCGTCCTTGGGCCAAACAAATGATTTGTGCCAAATTTCATATGGATAGGGCAATAAATGCGAACTGTACTTTGTTTACAAAAATACGTGGACAGACGGACGGAGGGAAATGCATAAATCGACTCAGAATGTTATTCTATGCAGATCATCAAAAGGAACCATGGGTCTATCTCGTTTCCTTTTGCCTGTTTCAAACAAATGCACAAAGACATAATACCCTGACCACCTTGTGGTGTAGGGTATAAAAACAGATTTAAAACTAAAAATAAACTAAAAAATAAAAAAAAGTCTTCAAAAAAAAAAAAAAAAAAACGTTTTACAACTTTTCAAGAAAAATACTTAAAAAGTACACAATTTTCAAATAATTGAAGAAGATAATTAAAAAATATAATAATAAAATAAATTCCAGAACAGTGTTGGCATGTTTGTTCGGGATACCATAGTATTTTGTTGTTGCAAAATAAGTTAAAAAAAATCATCAATTTTTGGAAAATCGTATCATTAATAAATCTCATAATTCTAGTAGTCTTTTCGGGATTTGAAAAATGATAATCTTCCCTCAAAAATTCAGTTTTTTAAGCCATTATCTGTAATCGAAAATGATCCTTTACACCTCTCAAATTCACCTCCTTCCACACAATTCAATCCATCTCCGAAATCCCTTCTTCCAAAAAACAAATGTAAATTTATGTTATCTCGTTCTCGTACCGTGATATGATATTTTGATGACATGTCATATCCGTTGTTGACCATTTGACGCATTATTAGCATGACTGACCATGAGCTATGCTGTCACAACAAACAAAACACCAAATACAAATAACATCCCCACCACCCTCACTTCACCACATGGACAAGTGCGGCAGAGGCGCTGGGCAAGTGCTGAAAAAAATGTGTCGTAATCCCTTGAAATCCTTAAATTTAATTTTCCACTTGTATGAATTTTTGGGATTTTAACAAGTGTTGGAGTTTCCAAGATTTTAAAGTTTTTTTGGTTTCTGTTTTTATTATTTTTGTCACTTGGCCAGGAGAAGTTGTAGAGCGACCACTACAACAGGAAGAATTTGCCAGGGTGTACGGAGAAAAAAAGATTGAAAACTATTTGCTTGAGTGAATTTGTGATTGCAGTAGAAAACAGATGATAATGATGGTGGTGAGGGTGATAATGATATGGGAGATGGATGGCCATGCTAGAATTGGTATAGAGTTGCCAATGCGATTGTTATTTTCTCTACCTTTTTTCTGGAAATTCTACCGAAAGTTAGAAATCAAGTATCAACAATCGTCGATCTTTTAAAAATGTTTTAGGAACCAAAATCGCCACAAACGGAGATTTTCAAACAATATGTTCTCAAGAACAAAAAACGAGTATTGAAAAAAAAAATATATTTTTAAAGGACCAGGAGAGCCACAAAAACTAAATATTTCATAAATGTAACTTTAAGAAGCAATCTAGTCACAGGCGTGGATCCAATGAGTAAAGAAAGAAATAAATAATTTATGTAAGGATTAAGGACGAAAGAGGTATGAAGTCACATACCTGGATTTTAATGAACATTTTTGCAAGGACCAAAACAGTCTACAACGTGGATTGTTATACCCTATACCAGGGTATTACGTCTATGTGCATTTGTTTGTAACAGGCAAAAAGAAACGAGATAGACCCATAGTTCCTTTTGATGATCTGCATAGAATCACATTCTGAGTCGATTTATGCATGTCCGTCCGTCTGTCCATGTTTTTTGTGAACAAAGTACAGTTCGCATTTATTACCCGATCCAGATGAAATTTTGCACAAATCATTTGTTTGGCCCAAGGACGAACCCTATTGAAATTGGAGACAATCGGTAAAAATTTAGATATAGCTCCCATATATATCTTCGTCCGATTTGCCTTTTATTGTGCACCAAACGTGTAATATCAGCCCGAATAGTATGGAATTTTGCACATACAACAAAATTAGGCCTGAAAATAAGTATGCCAAATTTGATCGAAATCGGTTCAGATATAGCTATAGCTCCCATATATATTGTTCATCCGATTTGTTATATCTGTTACCCACAGCCGTAATATGCACTCCGTAACAACGATATTCAGGGAAATATATCAAATATAGCTCAGAAATACCTTTGCCAAATTTTATCGAGATCGGTTCAGATTTGGATATATCTCCCATATATATCTTCGTCCGATTTGCATTTTATTGTGCACCAAACGTCTAATATTTTCCCAAATGGGATGGAATTTGGCACTTACGACCGAATTGAGTCTAGAAGCTAGTATGTCAAATTTGGTGAAGATCGGTTCATATATAGCCGTAGCTCCCATATATATTGTTCATCCGATTTGTTACCCACAACTGTAATATGCGATATTCAGGGATATATATGAAATACAGCTCAGAAATATCTTTGCCAAAATTTATCGAGATCAGTTCCGATTTGGATATAGCTGCCATATATATCAAATGGGCAATACAAGTCCGAATTTAAGAGATACAAATGCTTCGGCATATTTAGTCCTTCGAACTTTAAATTATAATTATAATCATAGCGCGTATGATTGAATTCTCCCATAAAAACTTTTAATTGTTATGTGGAGCTCAACTAAATTAGCAAAGTGGTGTAACGTCGGCCCCGCCCGACTTTAAGGCTTTCTTTACAGGTTCAAGATCAAATAAGTCACAAACGTATATTTATAGAAATATTTTTTCAAGGTCCCGAAGAGTCATAATCGCATTCACGATTCAAGGACTAAACGAGCCACAAACCTGGATTTTTAAAGGATATTCTTTCAAGGATTAAAGAACTCAAAGGGAAAAAGAGACACATGCCTTGACTTTATAGAATATTTTTTCAAGATCCAGACGTAAATTTTTGAGAGCTTATTTTCAAGGACCATTAAAGTTACCAATGTGAGTTTTCTCCAGGACCCAAGGGATCCAGTTATGGACTTTTAAACATTATTTTTCAGAGATAAATAATCAGCAATCGTGGATTTTTTCGGAGCATTTTTCAAGGCTATCTTGAATTTTTAAAGAGGTTTATTTAAGGTTTATCAAACCTGCAATCACGGATTTTAATAGATATTTTTTTAAGGATAGCTCATAGATTGTTTAAGACAGTTTATGACAGAACGATTAGAGATAGGTTGGCTTTGTTTCATCCTTCAATAAAACTGACCTCCTCATGAGTACCTATTTCCTTTGCGTGCTTCGAGTTGCTCACCAGTGAGTGGTCTAGCTCCATTCTATCCAGGTCAATCAGCCTTGGTCTATAGCTTTGCGATGTAGTCAGCCTTGGTTTACCAGCTTTAGGTACATAAGTCACTGTGTTGGTTAGGTTACTTTTGGGGGGGTGGGGGGAGGGGGGTGTGATTCGTAATCAGGATTTCGTAAGGCTTTCGGACCTTTTCTAGTCAGTCCTTTCGGATTCCTATAGGGTTTCAAAATAATACCAATACAGGTTGAGATGAAAAAACTGGAACCAATTTCAGACTGCTGTCATTTCTAAGCCACTCGTCCGACAGCTGTTAAAATTATTCCAGTGACAGCTCATTATATTGTTTACAAGCGTACAAAAGCATTTTGGTGAGAATTTTCCAGAGAAAAAAGTTATTCGTGATGGAATTCAAGGGTGATAATGTGTTTTTTATATTTGGCTGGAAAACCACAAGTGGCTATCGTTAGAGCACTTTAGCATTTAAATGTGAATAAACCTTTTGTGTCTCATACCATCGCTCGTCGTTGCCGTGATACTGGTAGCGTAGTATGACGTCAAGGAAGTGGACGGAAGAAGACGGCAACATCAGCAGAAATGTTTCGAAAAGTAAAGAACCGACTTGATCGAAACCCGCGTCGCAGTGGCCGAAAAATGGCCCGTGAGCTGAATTTAACGCAATATTCCATTCAGCGAATATTGAAAAATAAGTTCGATGTAAAGCCATAGAAATTCCAAAAAGTACAAGAACTTATACCGCAACACATAGAAAATAGACTCATGGTGATGGTGCGGGTCGCCATAGCAACCGATGGTCCGCTCGTAGTAATCGACCGTGGCATCAGAATAAATGCCGAATATTATAGCGAAAATATTCTGGAGAGTGTATTAAAACCTTGGGCACGCAAAAATTTTGGCCGCAGACCTTGGACATTACAGGACAGGACTTATCACCATCGCACTCAGCACACGCTACCCAAGAATGGTTACAAAATGAGGTTTCTCGCTTCATTTCCAGCGCACAATGGCCACCAAAATTTCCGGATACCAATTCGTTGGACTATTGTGTCGGGAGTATTTTGGAAAGCAAGGTTGGCACTAAAAAATACCAAAGTGTCAAAGTGCAATGGGCCAAAATAACGCAGAACAACATTCGGGCAGCGTGTGACGGTTTCATTGGCCGTTTAAATGCCATAATTCGTGCCAAAGGCGACCAATTCGAACAAATCTAAACTTATTCTAAAATTTTATGCTATTTCCGACATTTTTGCTTACATTCAATAAAATTAAAAAAAAAAAAGTTAAAAAGCAGTAAATTCGGCTGAACTTTGAATATCCTCCACCATTTGGAACGAATTTGGAAATTTTCAAAAAATAAAATCCTTTAAAAATTCTGTTAAAATCTGGACCCGCAAAGGCATTGTTGCCATAAGTCATTACCATATTCAAATTCGAAACTTGAAATAAACGGTGAACAATGTAGCTAAAATCATAAAAATACCGAATATAGGGAGGTACCGTTATATCGAAGTTATACGAAGACCTGGAACTGCATGGAAAATTTTCTGTCACAGTTGTAGCATCCATTGCGAACTTCAAATACGACATCTCAAATAATTTCGGTGAGTATTGTACCTAAAATCGAAAAGCGAATATGGGGTATTCGACTATTTTCTGTCATAGGCTGTAGTATCCATTTCCAACTTCAAATGCCAAATTTGAAACAATTCCGGTGAAGAGTGTCGTTAAAATCATCAAAATACCGAATATCGGGAGGTACCGTTATACCTTTACGAACTTAACCTGCCTACTGGCAAAATTAACATGTGTGCAAAATTGTAGCCTTCTACCTCAATTCTTTCGAAAGATAGCGTGATTACACCAGAGAGGCGGACGCACAGACAGACAGACGGACGGTCGGACATCGCTAAATCGACGTAGAATTTTATGCTGATCAAGTATATATATACACTTTGTGGGGTCTGACATGAGTATTTCGAGGAGTTCCATAGTATGGTGGAGGGTATAAAAATGTAAAAATTATGGCGTTTGACTTTGCTGCAGTTTTTTATCTCACCCTTTATATCTCGAAATATATATTTTTTATTCTCAGACATATGACATATTGATACGGAAAGATGGGATATATTGGTCCACTCATTCAGGTACTTCCCCCACAAAGGGTCAAAGTTTTGAATATCCATGATATTAACATCTGATTTCATTCAGACTTGGTACATCTCAATATTTCCATCAACACAAGATCTGTTATAAACATAGTAGAGATCCGACCATTTCTTCTGGTACCTATTTCGGGCGACTATATTTGGTACCTCACCTCCAAAAATTATCACATATCTCAATATAAAGTGAAGGTAGATATAGACCAGTAGGCGATATAGTCCAAACCTGGCACATCGCAATATTTATATGATATTTATTTAGGTCCGATATGAAATGGAGAATGTTGGCCCATTCCTACGGAACCTACTCCATAGAGGGTAAACAATTTGGGTAATCATATCAGAAGTCAAAATATAATTAAATAATCGAACATTGGCTGAGGGTATACATCAGTCGGCTGACACCTTTTAATCTGTTTTATAAAAAATTCGGAATTTTTATTAACCCACTCAATTTTTTTAAGCTATATGGCAACTCTGTTGATAATTGGTTATTTTGCAATGATGAGACGATACGCAAAATATTGATAAACCAGGGGTTGGAATGTGTGATGATGAACTTTGGCATACGGAAACAAGACCAACAAATAACAATGATAATAATAATCGGAAAAAATAATAAGGGTAGGCAAAAGGATACTTTTCCTGTGATTCCAGGCATGTGTGTGTGCGTGTGTGTGTGTGTATGCTTACTGTCCTTCCATGTAGGGGTATGCGTATGGTAGATAGTGATAGTAACATAAGCTTATTATGAATTTATGATGTTTCACATTTCAAAACCATGAGCTGTTCAGTTGAGTTTCATTAAATTCCGTACGGCTGTGTGAATCCAGTGGCGACCACTGCAGGTGGTCGGTCGGTCCGTGGGTCGGTTTGGTCGTCGATGACAGCATATGAGAAGATTGCCATAAAAGCGATTTATAATTGAATCCGATGAAAATGTGGCATTGGAAATGAGATACAATGATACCCAATGTCCTTGGGTTCTCTCTCGTCCTTCTAATTCTTCGGCATTATAAGCCGATTTCAGGAAACCTCAACATTTGACATTATGCGGAAAAGCGTTGGGGTGGTATTTTGTCATTCTAATTGTGACGTGTGTTTTTGTGCTTTTGTTTATGGGCCAAAGGACCGGCTTATTTGTGGCAAATATTTAAGTGTTTAAGCAGAGAGTAATGTTGGGTGGGAGAACTTTGTCCTTGCAAATAAACCTCTTGGTTTTTACCTTCCTCCCGCATCGCACCGAGCTTCGCAACACGTGCAACCCATTAATTTATTTGGCAACTAAAGTCATCAACTTTGTAGTGGCGTTATCTCGTTGCGTGTTCTTTATTCTCGCAGCTAGCACGTGTCGCCGAGGAAGTAACTTGTACCAACCTTGCTGCCTGGGCATTCACATTAGTCACTTTGCATTCAAATCGTTTCTTTTATTGTTTTAAACTGGCGGCAATCACACTTCAGTCCTCGTTGGCTTTTTATTCTTGTGTTTTGGTCTTGGTTTGTTTTTTTTTCGGTTCGTAAATATTGTCACTTTCGGATGTAATGAATTCATTTGCTGGATCTGTCCACCAAAGGACATGGGGGTGTCATTGTCTCAATTATTCCTTCTCCATTGTTGTTGGTATTCGTTTTTATTGTTTTCTTTGCTAATCGCCGACGCCTAGGAACAAATTAATGTCGTTAAGGATATCCGTTGTGGCCAGGACTACAAATCTTCATTGGATATGCGGCACAGTGGTACCTTTTTGTTATTTGAAATATTAAAATGTTTGAATTGACTGAAATAAAAAAAATTGAAAGTAAAAATGAAACAACAGCTCCAAGGTCGTATAATTTTATGTTGAATAACATTTCAAATTCCCGCAAAGGTAAAAAATTAAAAAAATTGATTTTTGTGAAATAACTTTTTTTTTAATTTTTCCTTCAAATTCCCGAAGAGGTAAAAAATTATAATAAAATCGATATTTGTGTGATCATAAATTTTCTTATACCCTAGCCATATGACTAGAGAGGGTATATATCATTCGTTACGGCCAAAATGTGCCTCAACGGTAATAATGGATTTAGACCCTAGATCTTTTTGGACCAAATTTGTTTCAAGACATTTGGAGTCGATTTGGATTTCCGTCCGACCATCCGTCTGTCTAGCTGGTGTATTCAAGGTGAGTGTTCAGTTTGGCTCAACCTTGTTACATTGATATGACTATTATCGGTCAACTCGTTCTGGTACCTCACCACAAAAGGACAAAATTTTAACAGAAAATAATTTATGTTATTCGACAAAAAACGATCATCCGATTCTGGGAAAATTTTGCAATTCCTAAGGTTTTTATTAGTGCTAGGTCAGGTGCGAAAATTAAATATATTGGCCCACTCTATCAAATACCTCACCCACGAAGGCCCAAAATATAGAATATTTATAGCTCTTATATAATATGAAATAAGAGCTCGATTGTCTTCAAATTTCGAAAATCATAATGTTTTCTATAAACGCAAGATCTGGTAAGAACGGGAGCACTCCTACTGGTCACTCCCCCACAAAGGTGTCAAAATTTTGAATAACCATGAAGCACATAAAACGCTAAATAAGTACTTTCAAACTTGGCATATCTTACCATATTCATCAACGCAAGATCTGGTGTGAAGATGGAATATGTCGGCCCACTGCTTCTGGTACTTGGGATAAAATACGAATTAAGCATCAGATTATGTTCAAGTTGCACACAACCCAATAATTTTACCAACGAAAGATCTAGTAAGAAACCGTTCTGGCATCTCTCCCAAAAAGGGCTCAAAATTTTGAAAAATAATATCTCTCATAATATGCGAAGCAAGTATCAGGTTCTTTCCAAAGTGCACACATCCTAAAATCTTTATCAAAACAAGATCTAGTGTGAAGATGGGATATATCGGACCACACTTTCAGGTACCTTCCCCACAACGGGTCAATATTTTAATTATTTTTAACTCTCATCAAATGCGAAATAAGTATCCGATTATCTTTAAAATTCACAGATCACAATATTGTGAAGTTAGAAAATATCGGTCCACCCTTTTATGGTACCTCCCTCATAAATTGTCAACAATTATATCTCTTAATAAATTGAGAACAAAATCGGAAATTTGTTTCAGGATATCTAAATATTTCTCTCAAGTAGAGATCTGATGCGAATATGTAATTCATCGACTCATTTCTTCTAGTATCTACCCCACCACCAAACATTCCCAAAACCACCTCCTCTATACCAGATACCAACAGTGACCTCAATATTAAATTTTATGATTCCAGCCCTCTCCCTTCACCCAATACCAATTTTAGTACCATTTAGTACTTTTCGTACAAATATAGGACGCTTTTCCAAACCACCGTCAAATCTCAAACTCAAATATCATAAGTAATCTTAATATTAAATTTCAGAATTTTATTTTTATCCCTTCACCTGATACCAAATTTAGTACCATTCAGTACATTTCGTATAAATATACCTCACGTACCAACAGTGATTTATCCCTTCAACCAATACCCAATTTAGGACCATTTAGTACTTTTCGTACATTTATAGAGCACACTTCCAAACCCAAGCAAAAGACCTCAATATCAAGTTTGAGGATTCCAGTTCTATCCCTTTACCCAATACCAAATATAGTACCATTTGGAGTTGTTCGTATAGGAGGCAATTCCGAACCAAAACCAAAATTAGAACCATCAGTAATCTAAAAATCAAAATTCAGAGATCTCTATCCCTTCACCCAAAAAAAAATATAGTACCATATAGTAATTTTCGTACAATTATAGTACACATATTCGAAGTCACATCCATATGTCCACTTGTAGTACAAATAGGTAGTACCTATTAGATACCCTAATACAATATTTTAGCTTCATCCGTTCACCCTAAGCCAAACTGTTCCCAATTTTTTTATAATTTAGTACAGTTCCAACACTTAGTACATATTTCCAACCTTGATTTTTATGCCAAATCTCAAGTTTTAATTTCTATAGGTTCACATATACCAAATAGTATTATTTCAGAAGTTTAGTAATATTTTAGAACTCACCTCAATTTAAAGTTCAAATTTCCAATAACCCTTCATTCCAGCTTCATCTGTTCATCAAAATTCCAATTTGTACCAAGTTTAATACACTTTAGTACAGATAAGTACGAATTTTCTAAACTTCCTGTGTAACTCAATCCTATACTCCGACAGTTATCCCAATTCCAAGGATTTCACCCCTGTTGGTTCGCCCAAATACAAACTGTACTTTATACAAGTACAAATTTCCTAAACTACCCGCATATCCTAATCTCACGCTCCGATAGTAATCCTATTTGCAATTTTCAGGATAACAGCTCCAATTCCACATTGTACCAAATTTAATACCATTTAGTGCACATAAGTACGATTTTCCAAAACTACCCACATTCCGCAGTGCTAGAACGCAATAATAATCTTATTTCCAAATTTCATAATTTCAGCTATATAGGTTCACCCAAATCGAAATTGTAGCAAATTTAGTACTGTTCGTGTACTTGAGTAAAAATTTCGAAAACTTTTTCCATATCCCAATCCTGCAATTCGCCAGTAACATTAATATCAAGTTTCAGGATTTCAGCTCCATCTGTTCCTCCAAATTCAACTTGTACTAAATTTAGTACCGTTTGGTACTTTTTGTATACATGAGAGCACACTCCCAAAAAAAAAACCTCCTTACATCGTCTCTACTTCTCAAACTTGATTTCCATTCCAAATTTCAAGTTTTTAACTTTAATAGTTCTCTTGATACAAAATGGTATAAATGTAGCATATTTTAGTACTTTTCATATACTTATGGAGCGAATTTCCAAAAACCCTTTAGTACATCTGTCTTACAATCCATCAGTGACCCTCATTCTAAATTTAAGAGTTCTACAGCTCCCACAAATACAAGTGGTACCATCTTTGGTACCATTTAATACTTTTCGTACCGTTCTATGAATCGTTAAGTCAGTCAGTGAGTCACCCAATCAGTCAGGCAATTACTTTACTCTTTTATTATAATCGATATAGATATGTTGCTATATATCTGATATCTTGGCTATCAGCACCAAAGTAACGGCCAGAAGTGACCTTTCGTTAGCATGTGTGATTTCGCCGAACTTAAAAATAATCGTGGCTTAATGAAAATGTTGGTATATTGTTAAGCATTGTTAATAGTATCCGATGACCATCCAAATTGGTAGGCTTATGTCAAGACGTAAACTCTTATACAAGGCAAAACTCTGCGTCGATTGGTCCATAAGTGTGGCTTGTAGAGAACCGAAAATTTTTCTGGGTTTTGTCCATTTCAACCACTAAATATTTTTCGATCATTTCTACAACTACTCAATGTGGCGAAATAGGAGGATCCATACATTGCATAGTTGGTTTAGGACCAATATTTCGAGGTGTAACAAAATTGTTGACCCAATCAAACCAACTGTTGATTCAAACACATATTTTTTATGGCCTAATCAGGTATTTGTGTTTGAATCAACAGCCTTAGTTTTAATCCCTCCACCATACTATGGAGGGTATATTAATTTTGTCATTCCGGTTGTAACTCCTCGAAATACTCATGTCAGACCCAACAAAGTATATATATTCTTGATCAGCGTAAAATTCTAAGACGATTTAGCCATGCCCGTCTGGCTGTCTATCTGTCTGCCTGTCTGTCTGTATGTTGTAATCACGCTATCTTTCATATGGCTCCCATATAACGGTACCTCCCGATATTCGGTATTTTGATGATTATAGCGACATTATTCACCGTAATTGTTTCAAATTTGGTACTCGAAGTTCGAAATGGATACTACAACATAAGACAGAAATTGGGCCATGTTGGTCCACATCTTCGTATAGCCCCCATGTAACGGTACCTCCCGATAAGCGGTATTTTAATGATTTTAGCGACTTTATTTACCGGAATTGTTTCAAATTTGGTACTCGAAGTTCGAAATGGATACTACAACCTATGACTGAAAATTGTCTGTGCAGGTCCACGTCTTCGTATAGCCCCATAAAATGGTACGCCCCGATATTCGGTATTTTGATGATTTAAGCGTCATTATTCACCGGAATTGTTTCGAATTTGCTATTTGAAGTTCGCAATGGATACTACAGCCTAAGACAAAAAATTGTCCATGCATGTCCACGTCTTCGTATGGCCGCCATATAAAGGTACCTCCCTATATTTGGTATTTTGATGATTTTAGGGACTATATTTACCGGAATTGATTCAAATTTGGCATTTGAAGTTCTAAATGGATACTACAGCTTAAGACAGAATATTGTCTGTGCAGGTCCACGTCTTCGTATAGCCCCCATATAACGGCACCGCCCGATATTCGGTATTTTGATGATTTTAGCGACATTATTTACCGTAATTATTTCATATTTTGTATTCGAAGTTCGTACAGCCTATGCCTGAAAATTGTCTGTGCACGCTTATGACAAAAGTTGCGAATGCAGGTCCACGTCGTCGTATTGACCCTAGTATACGTCTACATTCGGTATTTTTAAGATTTTAACAGAATTTTTAATGGATTTTAATTTTTGGGAAAAATGCCAAATTTGTACCAAATGATGGAGGGTATTCAAAGTACGGCCCATCCGAACTTACAGCTTTTTTACTTGTTTTTTTTTTTTATACTGAAATATTCCCCCATTGGCTTGACTTTTTTATTACTCTCTCTCTCTCTCTTTCTCTCTCTCTCTCTCTCTCTCTCTCTATTAGATTGTGTTAAGAGTAATTTTTGAACCAATTATCCTTAATATTTTAAAGAATACTTCAGAACCAACATCATATCAAAAAATCCTGAATTGAACCAATTTTTCCTCATTTTCCCCTTGCCCTCAATCACTGTGCTCTGAACTACTAAATAGTAAATATTATCACCAACAACAACCACAACAATAACATTATTATCGTTCCAAAAAAAAAGGGAAGAAATCAAATCCAAGGTTTCAAAGCATTACTGCTCTGCTCACACCACAACACGACCATACGACCGTACCGTACGCCCGAATGAACGACGGACGTTGAGCGACAATAGAATTTTGTTTGATTGTTCCTTTGGGGGTTAATGTGGCGGTTTGACATTTTAATAATTCAACAATTTAACTTTTGTCGTTCATATCGGGCAAATCGATCTGCAATCGCGTTGTTGTTGTTGTTGTTCTCTGTCGTTGACTCATTTAGCCAGAAACCAAGAAATACATCGAGCATAGAAAATCAAATCGAAATGGAAAGAACGAAGAAGAAAAAAAAACAAAAAAAAAACGCATAAAACGTTGTTGGCAATTGCTGTGACAACAAAACGAAAGAAGGAAAGACAGAAAGAGCATCGCCGTAATCATCGATGATTGTCACAGAGCGAAACGAAGCGCGGAAGATGTAATTTATTAAATCAAAACAATCTTTTGTGTGGCTGCTTTTCGAGTTCGAGTGTTTTTTTATTCACTGAGGAATTGTTCTTGGCCATGTTCTTCTTCGTCTTCTTCTGTGCGCATTCATTGGTAGTGCTTGAAAATTTTAATGCCTCCGTTTGCCACGGAAACTAAATTACGATTTTCATTTTAATGAGACACCGAGACGGATTCCTGACACTCACACACATAAATGTTGTGTTTAAATTTAATTTCAACAGATTGAAATCTCGGTTTATTAATGCTAAGCCGCTGGGGAGATAAGCGAGATATAAATGAAAAAATGGAATGATGGAAATTTGTATTTTAAAAGGCGAACTTAAGATTTCCGGCTAGTTAATGATTAGTGATAATAAAAGACAATGTAAGATTTAAAGGATAAGGACATTTTTAAGGACCATCAGAGCTATAACCACAACTATTCTAAAAAAAAAACATCAAGGGCCACCATGCTTATATCCGCGATTTTTTAAGTAGTTTTTCTGGAGGGTCTATTGGTAAAAATTAATGGATTTTTATACCCTCCTTGGAAAGGAGGGTATACTAATTTTGTCATTCCGTTTGTAACATCCGCAAATATTGGTCATAGACCCCATAATGTATATATATATATATATATATATATATTCATAATCATAATATATATATATTCATATATATATATATATATATATATATATATATATATATATATATATATATATATATATATATATATATAAATATATATATATATAATCAGCATAAAATTCTAAGTCGATTTAACGATGTCCGTCTGTCTGTCTGTTAAAATCACGATACAGACCACAAATTATTTGACGTAGAGCGTCATAATTTAGCAGAATAATTTGTATTGTGTCTAGGATGGTTGGTATTGAAAATGAGATATATCGGTCCACGTTTTGGTATAGTCCCAATATAACGGAACATCCCGTTTTTTCATGGTTTTGTCTAAAATTTGTTATTTGTTGGTCATAATGGGTTCTATCTCCGGTAGCGAAACATTGTATGTATAGGTCCACGTTTTTGTATATCCCTATATAGCGGTACCTCCCGATATTTGTTATTTTGATGATTTTTGCCACATTTCCCAGGTATTAAAAGTTCGGACCGACCGCATTTTGATTGTTTTAATTTTTTGGAAATGTTTTTCAAGGATGAATATTTGGGGAATTTTTAGGAATAGGTTTGAAAATAAATCGCGATTTTTCTTAATCATAAACTTTTTAGAGGTCTTTAAGTGAAGTTTAATTAAATATGTCTGAGGGTCTTAGAGCTATACTCATGACTCTTAGTGACCATTATTTGTAAACGTTTTTGAAGTCATAATCGTGGATTGATGGTGTGTTTTAAGGGTGTTCCTGTATTTTTAAAAAAATATTTTGTAGGATTTTCAGATCCGAATCATGGATTAAAAATAATATTTTAAGATTGTATCGTGAATAATTTGAAAATATTTTATAAAGTTTTTCGTGGGTTCAAAAATCACTCATGGGACACAATTGCTTACAAAATATTTCTGAGTCATTAATTATTTACAAATCTTAGATTTTTATAATTAACATTAAAAGTATTATTGTAGTTTTGATTAATATATTTTTCAGGGTATAATTGCAGATGTTTTACCAAATTTTTAGAGGGTGTAATACCCGATTGGTTTGAGAAAGTCGGGTCTAATTTTTTCAACAAATATTTGGAAATACCATGCTGTGGCATTTTTACGATTTTTGAGGGAAATGCCGTGGATTTTTTCAAAAATCATCCGATTTGTTGTATTTGTCCTCCACAACCAGTACTATGAACTGCACACAGTAATATGCACTCCTTAACAATGATATATATCAAATACAGCTCGGAACAACCTTTGTCAATTTTTTCGAGATCGGTTCAGATTTGGTTATAGCTCCCATATATATGCATCTATATTCGATTTCTAGTATACAAAGTAAGATGAAAAACTGCAACCAACTTCAGACTGCTGGCATTTCTAAGCCACTCGTCCGACAGCTGTTAAAATTAATCCAGTGACAGCTCATTATATTGTTTACAAGCGTACAAAAGCATTTTGGTCAGAATTTTCCAGGAAAAAAGTTATTCGTGATGGAATTCAAGCGTGATAGTGTGATTTCTTTATATTTGGCTGAAAAACCACAAGTGGCTATCGTTAGAGCACTCCAGCATTTAAATGTGAATAAATATTTGGTGTTTCATACAATCGTTACCATGATACTGGTAGCGTAGCCTGTAGTGACGTCAAGGAAGTGGACGGAAGAAGACAGCAACATCAACAGAAATGGCTTGAAAAGTAAAGAAGCGACTTGATCGAAACCAGCGTCGCAGTAACCGAGACAAGGCTCGTGAGCTGAATATATTTAAAATATTTAGAAATGAAAAGCCATTGAAATTCCAAAAAGTGCAAGAACTTACACCGCAGCAGAAGGAAGATAGACTCAAAAGAGTTGCTTCGCTTGGCCGAAAGTGGTGAACTGTCGAATTTGGTTTTCTCCGATGAGAAAACATTCGTTGTCCAGCAGTTTGTAAACAAACAAAATGATCGTGTTTAGTTGTCAAAGAAGTCAGCTGAAAATGTGCATCTACGGTTGACCACCAGAACTCAAGCGCCGGCCAGCGAGATGGTTTGGGCCGCCATAACAGCCGATGGTTGCTCTCCGCTCGTATTAATCTTCTCGTATAAATGCCGAACATAATCGCGAAAATATTCTGGAGGGTGTATTAAAGCCTTGGGCACGCAAACGTTTTGTCCGCAGACCTTGGACATTCCAACAGGACCCAGCACCATCCCACTCAGCACGTGCCACCCAAGAATGGTTACAAAACTTCATTTCCAGCGCACAATGTCCACCAAAATCTCCGGATACAAATCCATTGGACTATTGTGTCTGGAGTAGCATTTTGGAAGGCGAGGTTGGCTCTAAAAAATACCAAAGTGTCGATTAGCTCAAGCAAGCGCCATTGGCCTTTGGAAGGCCATAATTCAAGCCAAAGGTGACCAATTTGAACAAATCTAAGCTCATTCTAAAATTTAATGCTATTTCCGACATTTTTTCCTTTCATTCAAAAAAAAAAAAAAATTAACAAGTAAAAAGGCTGTAAGTTCGGCCGGGCCGAACTTTTAATACCCTCCACCATTTGGTACAAATTTGGCAATTTCCAAAAAATAAAAAGACGTGGACCTACATGGCGCATTCGTTGACTTTGGATGAAGTATCCATTACGAACTTAAAATACCAAATTTGAAACAATTCCGGTAAACAATGTCGCTAAAATCATCAAAATACCGAATATCGGGGGGTACCGTTATATGGGGGCTATATGAAGACGTGGACCTACATGGCTCATTTTTTTAGTTTAGGATGTAGTATCCATTACGAACTTCAAATACCAAATTTGAAATGATTCCGGTAAACAATGTCGCTAAAACCATCAAAAAATCGAATATCGGGAGGTACCGTTATATGGGGGCTACAGGAAGACGTGGACCTGCACATATAATTTTCTGTCTTAGGCTGTAGCATCCATTGCAAACTTCAAATGCCAAATTTGAAATAATTCCGGTGAATAATGTCGCTAAAATCAAAATACCGCATATCGGGAGGTACCGTTATACTACTGGGAAAAAATACATGTGTGCAAAATTTTAGCCTTCTATCTCAACTTGTTCGAAAGATAGCGTGATTACAACAGACAGACAGACAGACAGACAGACGGACAGACAGACACACAGACAGACAGACGGACATGGCTAAATCGTCTTAGAATTTTACGCTGATCAAGAATATATATACTTTGTTGGGTCTGACATGAATATTTCGAGGAGTTACAAACGGAATGACAAAATTAATATACCCTCCATAGTATGGTGGAGGGTATAAAAAAATTTAAAAATTATGGCGTTTGACTTTTGCAGTTTTTTACGTCACCCTGTATGTAATATTTTTGGATCTAATACATTATTAAGAAAAATTTTTGCCTGCAATGATTTTTTAAAATATTTTTGGAAGGTACTGACCTTTATTTCTTAAGAATATTTAAATATCATGGACATTTTAAAAAATAATTTTAACAAAAATAATTTTATAAAATTTTATTGAAGATAAGTCGTAAATTAAAAAAAAAATAAGGGCCTATTTGTGTTTTTTAAAAATTTTGCGGGTGAGATCGTGGATTTTTTGAAAATATTTTTAAGGGTCTAATCGTGGATTTTTTTTAAAAAAATAAGAGTCTAATATTTTTGAGGGTCTAATCATGGATTTCTTGAAAATATTTTTGAGGTTCTAATCGTGGATTTCCTGAAAATATTCTAAAGGTCTAATATTTTTGAGGGTCTAATCACAGATTTCTTAAAAATATTTTATGGGTCTAAAATTTTTGAGGGTCAAATCGTGTATTTCTTAAAAAAATAATAATCTCATATTTTTGAGGGTGTGATCATGGATTTCTGGAAAATATTTTTAAGGGTCCAATCGTGGATTTTTAAAAAACAAATGTTAAGGGCCTAAAATTGCTGAGGGTCTAATCGTGGATTTATTAAAAAAATAAAGGTCTAATATTTTTGAGGGTCTAATCGTAAATTTCTTTAAAATATTTTTGAGGGTCTGATTGCAGATTTTTGAAATAAATAAAAATAAATAAAATAAAAGTTTAATGTATAATTGTGGATTTCTTGAAAATATTTTAAAGGTCTAATCGTGGATTTTTTTTTAATATTTTTACGGGTTAGATTTCTGAAAATATTTTTAAGGGTATTAACGTGTATTTTTCGATAATTTTTTAAGGATTCGGGGATTTCTTGAAAATATTCTCAAGGGTCCAATCAGGAATTTTTTTAAATGTCTCACCATGGATTTTTTAAAAGTATTGTAAGGTTTTTGTATTGGATTTAAAAAAAAATAATATTTTTGACTCTCAAAAACAAAACCATTTAAAAACATGGATTTTTTAAGATTTTTTTTGAAGTTTATTTTTTTAAATATTTTTTGAGTTCATTCAAAAGCCAGAAACGTGGGCCCTTATGATGAAATGTGAAAATGGAAAGCTTCTGTCGACTATATCTGCTACCTCACGCACATTTTAACATTTTCTAAAAATGTTCACATTGAAGGAATTGAAGGAAATAGTCGATATAGTCCAAACCTGGCACGTCGCAGTATTTATATCATATTTATTTAGGTCCGATACGAAATGGAGAATGTTGGCCCATTCCCTCAGAATCTACTCCATAGAGGATCAACAATTTGAATAATCATAATGAATAATCATAACAATTTGAATAATCATGTCGACAAAACCGACTGATATATTTTAACTATTTCAATTTTTTTTTCAATTAAGTTGTAGATATTGATTAAACAATTATGTATGTTAGTGTTGACTCAAAATAACTTTTTTTAATTTAAATGTTCAGTATTCTCAAATAGAATTTTAGCTTTGTTTCCAAATGTTTTATGTTCCAAATATATAATTGATGTCGTTGTGCTAACTTCATTGACCCGCATAACGCTGTAGAACAGAAACGCTGCTCTGTCTCAAACAAAGTATTAATGTCATGCCATTGCCGTCAAAATGGAATTAAGTCACAAAAGTTAGAAAATTAGGATCAGTCTCTTATTGAGTGAGCGACTCCAATGTTACAAGAATGTATGACTATATCAGGCCAAATTTTGAAGGTCCATTGTTATAGCCGGCGTCTAAATCCAAAGGTTTGCCAAATTTTTACGCTAGCTTTCTCAATTTTTGATGTAGAATTTTGTAGCATGAGATGATGTTTATATTATCTTCCTAATGTTCCCTAAACTTTATCGCAAGTTTAGACTTTTTCCAGATGTTATTTATTTATTTATTTTATTTATTTATTTATTTTTTTTTTTGTAATTTACGTTGGAGGACGAATTTTCACGGATTTTATTCCATTTTCCATATGAGGACTTTCTTTATACTCACCGAAAAATATGAATAGGTTCCTACAAAAATCTCCTTATACATTTACATCCACAGACTCTCATCGTTAGAACTCTCTTGGAGAGCCAATTAAACTGCGCATGCCCTTCACTTCATTCTCACATCGTATGCAAACACAAAACACCAAAGTCAATAAGGTGGAGTCGCGTTGGCAGAGCTCCAATGAGAATTTCAAAATGGAGTATTCCATAGCTCTGCCAAAAAGTGATTCGCCAACAGCAGGCAGCGAAAAAAAAAGAACCCACAATAAACTCTAACAACCAAAAGTGGGCAGAGAAACGGGTGTAGCCGTATATACGTACTCATGTTCGTATATCTCTCTCCATTTGGCAGTTATAATCGTGAATTCATGGCCCCAGCCAGATATTATCGCCTGCAGACAGCATACGTGTGTTTTCAGAAACAGAAACAGACACAGTAACACAAACACAACATGTGTGATGTGATATGTGGCCTGCCGTATGGATGATTTCTTGGCATTCGCATATGTAAACTATATACAATGCATATGCGAAAAGTTTGCTCCGAACAAAAAAAAAAAAAAAAAATCGAAAAGAAAATAAAATTCAGAAAAAAAAACATAGTATCAGACAAAACAATGCCAACATTATGGCTGTCTGTCTGTTTGGCTGTCGCCCACCCATATTCATAAAGAGTTGACTGGCTACCTCCCTGCCTTCGCTCTCTCTCTCTCTCCCCTTATCACAACATTTTCCTATTCATGAATGTAATATATTTTAATGTCGAAGTGTGTTGAATTCCAAGTAGAGTTGTACAACATCTGTATAAATCATAAAAGGAGCGACATGTTCCAATCTGCATATTCTTTGGCCAAGATTATGTGTCACTTGTCATGTTCTTCGTGTGGTATAAATCAAAACGAAATGTTCATTTGGCGATGAAGTTTGAGGACAAACAATATTTAGTGGCATTGAATTAGTGGACAATAATGCGATTTAGTTAATGATAAGGGCAGTTTATATTTTCGTATCCAAAAGGATCTGGGTGAAAAGGTTAATTAAGTTATGATTAAAGGTTTTGTAAGTTTTGATATATTTTAAATGTATTTTTGATAAAGAGGTTATGTTTCAAATGTGCCAAGAAGAAACGTATTTCCTTCAAGAAGTTAAAGGTTGTCAAAAAAAAATAATAATAATAATAATAGTATCAAAAAAAGCCAGTAAAGAAAGTCTTAAAGTAGGGCGGGGCCGACGTTATGATACCCTACACCACTTGGCTAATTTAGTAGAGCTCCACATAACTATTAAAAGTTTTTATGGGATAATCCAATCATACACTCTATGCTTATAATTATAATTTATAGTTCAAAAGACTAAATATGCCGAAGCATTTGTATCTTTTAAATTCGGACTTGTATTGAACATTTGATATATATGGGAGCTATATCCAAATCTCAACCGATCTTGATAAAATTTGGCAAAGATATATCTGAGCTGTATTTGATATATTTCCCTAAATATTGTTGTTACGGAGTGCATATTACGGCTGTGGGTAACAAATATAACAAATCGGATGAACAATATATATGGGAGCTATAGCTATATACCTGAACCGATCTTCACCAAATTTGACATACTAGCTTCTAGACTTGATTCGGTCGTAAGTGCCAAATTCCATCCCATTTGGACAAATATTTGACGTTTGGTGCACAATAAAAGGTAAATCGGACGAAGTTATATATGGGAGCTATATCCAAATCTGAACCGATCTCGATAAAATTTAGCAAATGTATTTCTGAGCTGCATTTCATATATTTCCCCAAATATTGTTGTTACAGAGTGCATATTACGGCTGCGGAGGACAAAAATAAAAAATCGGATGAACAATATATATGGGAGCTATAGCTATATCCCGATTTCGATAAAATTTGGCATACATATTTTCAGGCCTAATTTGGTTGTATTCCATACTATTCGGGCTGATATTACACGTTTGGTGCACAATAAAAGGCAAATCGGACGAAGATATATATGGGAGCTATATCTAAATTTTTACCGATTAACTCCAATTTCAATAGGGTTCGTCCTTGGGCCAAACAATTGATTTGTGCAAAATTTTGTCTGGATCGGGTAATAAATGCGAACTGTACTTTGTTTACAAAAATGCATGGACGGACAGAATGTGATTCTATGCAGATCATCAAAAGGAACTATGGGTCTATCTCGTTTTCTTTTGCCTGTTACAAACAAATGCACAAAGACATAGTACCCTGACCACCTTGTGGTGTAGGTGTAGTTTTCAAAATTGAGTGGTTGAACGGAATTTTTTTTATCGCTACATCAAACTAAAATTTGACACTTTTGAAATGTGTCAATTCGCTTTTAAAATTGTAATGTTTTCAAAACGGTTCAGAACCTCAAATTGTAGACCCAGATTGAAAATGCTTACGCCATCAATTTTGTAGAAATTGTTTCCTTAACTTTTTTTGAATGCTGATATCTCTAAATTTTAAGAAATACTTTGGCATACCTAAATTATTTGATTTTTTAAAGGCTCAGTTATCCAAATATGGATAATCCTAAATTTAATGGCAATGAATGGTATATTAAGTTTGTCATTCCTTTTGTAACACCTCGAAGCATACATTTTAGACCCCACAAAGATGTCCATCCGTCTTTCTGTTCGTCTGTGGAAATCACTCTAGCTTCCGAACGAAATGAAGTATGTTGATAAAATTGTACTGAAATGTGTGTTTGGTCTGCAGGACTTTTGGTATTGAAAACGGGCTATATGGGGCCATGTTTAGGTATAGCCCCCATAAAATTTTAACTACACTTATTCGATATTTTGATAATATTAGCAACATGTCTCACCGGAATTGTTTTAAATTCCGTAATTGAAGTTCCTAATCTGTAATGTAGTCCGTGACCCAAAAAGTGTTCATGCAAGTCCAGATCTTCGTTTAACCCCCATATATAATATATAATTTATTAACTCGGGCCCTAGTGTGAAGGTGGATATATCGGTCCACTCCTTCTGGCACCTTCCCCACTAAGGGTTAAAATTGTCGAATATCCATGAGGCTCATAAAAAGCGAAATAAACATCTGATTCCATTCCAGACTTGGTGCATGTCAATATTTCTATCAACACGAAATCTGTTATAAAGGTGGTAGAGATCGGGCCATTTCTTTTGCTATATAAATTCGCCTAAAATTGGATATAAATGTTCAATTTTGTAGTAATTTTGTCCATGCCAATATTTTTATCAGTATTAAATGAAGTATGAAAATGTAATTCACTCACACGCAATACGCACGCACTCTAAAAATGATCACATACCTCACATACAGGGTGAGATGTAATTTCTAAGTCACTCGTCCGAGAGCTGTTAAAATTATTCCATTGACATTATATTGTTTACAAGCCTACAAAAACATTTGGGGGGAGAATTTTCCAGAAACAAAGTTATTCGTGATGGAATTCAGGCGTGATAGTGTGATTTCTTTATATTTGGCTGGAAAACCACAAGTGGCTATCGTTAGAGCATACCAGCATTTAAATGTGAATAAATCTTTTGTGTCTGGTACCATCGCTCGTTATAGTGATACCGGTAGCGTAGCCAGTAGCGACGTCAAGGAAGAGATGGAAGAAAACAGCAACATCAGCAGAAATGTTTTCAAATGTAAAGAAACGACTTGATCGACCGCGTCGCAGTGGCCGGAAAATACCTCGAGGGCCGAACATATCGCCATATTTCATTCGGCAAATATCGAATAATGAGCTCGGGGCAAAGCCATTGAAATTCCAAAAAGTGCAAGAACGTACATCGCAAGAGAAAAAAAATTACTCAAAAGAGCTAAAGAGTTGCTTTGTATGGCCGAAAATGGTGAACTGCCGAAGTTTTTCTCCGGGTTTCTCCGTCTCCGATGAGAAAACATTCTTTTTCCAGCAGTTTGTAAACAAACAAAATGATCGTGTTTACTTGCCAAAGAGGTTAGCTGAAAATGAGCACCTTCGGTTGGCCACAAGAACTCAAGCGCCGGCCATGGTGATGGTGTAGGCCGCCATAACAGCCGATGGTCGCTCTCCACTCGTTTTATTCGACCGTGGCGTCAGAATAAATGCCAAATATTATCGCGAAAATATTGTGGAGGGTGTATTAAAGTCATGGGCACGCAAACATTTAGGCCGCTGAGCTTGTTCATTCCAACACGACTCAGCACCATCGCATTCAGCTCGCGCCACCCAAGAATAGTTACAAAATGAGGTTCCTTGCTTCATTTGCGTCATCCACCTCAATCAAGCGCTTCGCCGGGAATGTGCCAAAATACAGCAGAGCAACATTCGGGCAGCGTGTGACAGTTTCATTGGCCGTTTGAAGGCCATAATACGTACCAAATGTGCCCAAATCCAAACTTATTCTAAAATTTTATGCTATTTCCGACATTTTTTGTTTTCATTCAATAAAATTAAAAAAAAATGTAAAATGATAGCGTTTGACTTTGTTGCAGGTTGTATAGCCTACACCACATAGTGGTAAGGGTATTATGTCTTTGTGCATTTGTTTGTAACATGGAGAAGGAAGCGAGGATAGACCCATAGTTACTTTTGAGGATCTCCATAGAATCACTTTCTGAGTTGATTTATGCATGTCAGTCCGTCTGTCTCTCCATGTATTCTTGTGAACAAAATGCAGGTCGCATTTATTATCCGATTGAGACGAAATTTTCCAAACAACATTTGTTTGGCCCAAGGACGTACCCTATTGAAATTGGAGATAATCGGTAAGAAATTATATATAGCTCCCATATATATCTTCGTCCGATTTGCTTTTTATTGTGCACCAAATGTGTAACATCAGCACGAATAGTATGGAACTTTGCACAAACAACCAAATTAGGCCTAACAAGTAAAAAAACATTAAGTTCGGCCGGGCCAAACTTTTAATACCCTCCACCTTAGGGTAAAAGAAACATTAGAAGAAATGTGACAAAAACCATTAAAATGCCGAATATCGGGAGATACCGTTATATGGGGGCTACACCAAAACGTGAACCTATAATTACAATGTTTCGCCACACGAACTAGAACCCATTATGACCCACAAATACCAATTTTTAGACAAATCAGTGAAAAATGTGGCAAAAACCATCAAAATACCGAATATCGGGAGGTACCGTTATATGGGGGCTATACCAAATCATGGACCCATACATGCAATGTTTCGCCACCGGAGCTGGAACCCATTATGACCAACAAATACCAATTTTCAGACAAATCCGTGCAAAAGTGTGGCAAAAACTGTGGCAACCCGCTGAATAGCTATCAGAGTGGCAGCACACAAACATAACCAGTTGATCTGGCATCACTTATAAAAATAAATTATTATTAGTTTTTCTGATGAAATCGCGTCGTTTTATGTTCCTATTATAAATAGTTTATTCATTAAAAGAAACCGTTCCTGAATTAATTGGTTATTGTTTTATTTGGTTATTTCGGCGGTTGTTACAGTGGCGACGAGGTAAATATGGGAAGAAAAGGAAACAAACAATTCGCGCATGCACGCAGTAGACGTTTGGATGAAATTCTTCGGAAATTAAATCTGAATTGATGTGAACGATTTTATTTATAATTTCAGATTGCCAGTTGGGCAAACAAATTCTGTGTTTTAGTTAAAAAAAAAAAAAAACTAAAATAAGAATAAGCACAAGCGGTGCGAGAAAAAAATCTGTGTTCCAAGTTGGAATAAGATCTGGGCCAGTTGGGCAAATTAATTTACAAGCAAATGTACAATACGATCAATCGTAAGTTGTTGAATATAATGTCGTAATGACAGTGAATGTTAAAAAGAACAGTTTATTTTAGGAAACAATAACATTGTTTTCAGACATGAATGAGACAAATGGAATAAGGCCATTTCTGTGCGAAGCAATTGACAAGTCACTCATTCGTACTGAGTGGGAAAAATGGCTCAGGTCATTTACATTCTACCTTGATGCAGAAGAAATAACAGATGTGATCAAGAAAAAGAATAAACTTTTGCATTACGGTGGAACTCAATTGCAGGAAGTTGTGCATAACATTCCAGGTGCCTTGACTTGTGCAGAAAACGAAGATGCTTACAAAATATTAGTTGACAAATTGACTGATTATTTTTCGCCGGAGAGGAATTCCACATTTGAGAGGCATCTATTTCGATCATTGAAAGCAGAATGTAATGAAACCTTTAATAAATTCTTGCTAAGAACACGGCAACAGGCGTCGAAGTGTGTGTTTGCAACAACAAAGGATGAAATATTGGAAATTAGTATTAAAGATAAGTTGATTGACGCCTGGGCGTCTGCGGATTTGAAAAAGAAGATTTTGGAAAAAGAGCACACCTTGAAAGAAGTAATTGAAATTTGCCAAATCCATGAACAAATTAATGCTCAGACACAATCAATGAATGCTCCAAGCACGAGCGCGGGTGCGGAAATCAATAAAATTTCTGATAACCGAGAATGTTTTAGATGTGGACAGAGCAGCCATGACGGAAACAGTATGAACTGTCCAGCCAGGAAAATTAAATGCAACAAATGTGCCATGTTGGGACATTTTGCTCGTAAATGCCGTACTACCTCAAACAAACGAAAGTTTTCAACATTTGATAATAGAAATACAAAGCGCCGGGATTTTGGTTTTAACAAAATACGATATATTGATGGCCAATCGATAGACGTGAATGCTAATAACTCCAAGGCAAATGATGACTATTGTTTCAAGATATTTAATGAAGGAGAATCTGCGGCTGAGATAATTCAGTGTTTTATCGGTGGTAAGCAAATAAGTATGCTGATTGATTCAGGATCAAAATACAATCTGCTTTGTGAAGATGATTGGAATTTGTTGAGTGATGGAAACGCAGTCATGTGGGATATTCGGTTTGAATCAGATCATCAATTTAAAGCATACGCTGGCAAAGCGGCATTAACGATAAAAGTGGTTTTCGAAGCTGTTATTGGAATTAGGAGTAGCTCAAATGTGATGTCAACTTTTTATGTCATTGAGCATGGCGAACAATCGTTGCTTGGTAAAGATACGGCCATCAAACTAGGTGTGTTGAAGCTGGGTATCGGCATTAATCATGTTGAGAAATTGCAACCGTTCAATAAAATTGCTGGAATAAAAGTAAACTTATCTATTGACACCACCGTAAGACCTATCCAACAACCATTACGCCGGGTGCCTGTTGCGGTTGAGGATAGGGTCGAGGCGAAACTTAATGAGGCATTAGCTTTGGATATTATTGAACCGGTTATTGGTCCTAGCGCTTGGATATCTCCTGTGGTAGTTGTCTTCAAGGAAAATGGCGACATTCGGCTGTGCATTGACATGAGGCGTGCAAATACAGCAATTTTGAGAGAAAATTATCCATTGCCTACTTTTGATAGTTTTATGACGAGATTACAAGGTGCTAAATTCTTTTCGAGGCTTGACCTTAAAAATGCCTATCATCAATTGGAGTTAGAAGAGGAAAGCCGCTACATAACAACATTTATAACTTCCAAAGGCTTATTTAGATACAAAAGACTGTTATTTGGGGTGAACTCAGCTCCCGAAATATTCCAGAGAACTATGGAAAGTATTTTGGCCCCATGCAAGAATGCACTAAACTATTTGGATGATATCATAGTCTTCGGCGCAACTGAAAAGGAACATGATGAATATTTACAAGATGTCCTTAACACCTTTAAAAACTTCAATGTAGCCATAAACGAAGACAAATGCTTGTGGAAAGTACAAAATCTAAAATTTCTGGGCCACGTCCTATCAACAAATGGTATAAGCGCTGACCCGGATAAAATCGATAGTGTGCTGAATTTTCGAGCACCCAACTCACGGGAGGAGACTCGCAGTTTTCTTGGTCTGGTTACCTATTTAGGTAAATTTATACCGGATTTGAGCGATTTGGTTGAACCTCTAAGAGAAATCACGAAAGCCAACGAGAAGTTTATTTGGACCACGAGACAAAACGATGCATTTTTAAAACTCAAGGAAAAATTAATTGCCCTTCCAACACTTACTTATTTTTCACCGAAACGGCGCACGAGATTAATTGCGGATGCCAGCCCAGTGGCTTTGGGAGCGGTACTAATTCAATTTACTGGAGACACTCCGTATGTCGTGTCTTTTGCAAGTAAGGCGCTGTCTGAAGTAGAGCGCAGATATTCGCAGACTGAGAAAGAGAGCCTGGCTCTGGTGTGGGCTGTCGAGCGATTTTATTATTACTTAGCGGGGATTCAATTTGAGCTGGAGACGGACCACAAGCCTCTCGAAGCCATTTTTAAGCCAACATCGAAGCCGCCGGCTCGTATCGAGCGTTGGGTCTTGCGCCTGCAGTCCTTTAGCTTCAAAATTATATACAAAGCGGGGAAACATAACATAGCAGACTCATTGTCCAGACTCTGTAATCTGGATACAGCTGTTACTTTTGATAAGCCATGCGAGTTCAGCATTTGCTCTATAATAGAAAATTCAGTACCACAGGCTTTAACCATTTTGGAAATTGTACACAATAATAGCAAAGATGATGAGATTTTGCAGGCAGTGGAATGTGTAAATACCGAAGATTGGAGTACAGCTACTAAGAACAGGTATTATCTATTTCGATTTGAGCTCAGTATTTTAGGGAATTTGTTGCTAAGAGGTACGCGACTTGTGATTCCTGCAAGCCTGAGACAACGAGTGCTGGATCTAGGCCACGAAGGTCATCCAGGCGAAACCGTGATGAAGCGAAGAATTCGTTCGAAGATTTGGTGGCCTTTGGTCGATAGAGATATAGAGAAATACGTGAAAAGCTGTTATGAATGTATGTTGGTATCTCGGCCAATACCACCGGCTCCTATGAAAAGACGAATCATGCCAGACAGTCCCTGGGCTTGTGTAGCAATGGATTTATTGGGCCCGTTGCCGAATCACGATTTTGTATTTGTAGTTATTGACGACTACTCACGATATCACGAGCTAAAATTTATGAAGAAGATAACGTCAACGGAAATTATTGATTTTCTCGAGGAAATATTTGCCCGACATGGATATCCCAAGTCAATAACTGCAGATAACGGGCCCCAATTTGTGAGCGAAGAATTCAAGACTTTTTGCAGTACTAATAATATCGACTTGATGACATCACCGCCTTATTGGCCCCAAGCTAATGGAGAGGTCGAAAATTTGAACCGCTCTCTTTTAAAACGTCTTCAGATTGCTCACTCGCAGGGTTTGGACTATAAAAAGGAGATTCGTAAATTTACCCTCATGTATAATGTCACTCCGCATGGCACAACAGGAAAAGCTCCATCGGAACTTATTTTTAATCGAGTGATTAGAGATAAGATTCCATCGCTGAATGACGTTGAAGAGAATGTTATCGACTCTGAAGCCAGAGACAATGACATTGTGAATAAAGATAAAGGGAAACAGAGAGCCGATTCTGACAGAAATGCGGTCGATTGCAACATCAGAGTTGGGGATAAAGTATTGATGCGAAATACTGTCCACTCTAACAAATTATCTACAACCTTTGGGCAAACTGAATACGAAGTAACGGAACGAAAGGGCAATGATGTCGTGATATCAGGAGAAGGCAGAGTGTATCGCAGAAACATTACTCATGTTAAGAAAATTCCAACTGATTCATCGCTACCATCTTTAGCAAGGCCCACGGAGACTTCGGTTGCAGATCCAGAACATCACGAACTCCATCATGATCCAGATGCCGCCGACGAAGGTCCTTTAACCAATGAATCATCATCGGAACCATCATCAAAATCATCTAACTTAGATACGGGAGGATCCAGGCCGAAAGTAACGATGAAGCTTAAGAAAAATAGAGGAGGGATGTGGCAACCAGCTGAATAGCTATCAGAGTGGCAGCACACAAACATAACCAGTTGATCTGGCATCACTTATAAAAATAAATTATTATTAGTTTTTCTGATGAAATCGCGTCGTTTTATGTTCCTATTATAAATAGTTTATTCATTAAAAGAAACCGTTCCTGAATTAATTGGTTATTGTTTTATTTGGTTATTTCGGCGGTTGTTACAAAAACCATCAAAATACCGAACACCGGGAGGTACCGTTATATGGGGGCTATATCAAATCATGGACCCATACATTCAATGTTTCGCCACCGGAGCTAGAAACCATTATGACCCACAAATACCAATTTTTAGACAAATCCGTAAATAAATTTGGCAAAAAAAAAAACTAAAATACCGAATATAGGGAGGTACCTTTATATGGGGGCTATACCACAACGTGGACCTATACATGCAATGTTTTGCCACACGCTCATCCAACCATCCTAGACACAATGCAAATAGCTCTGCTAAATTTTGGCGCTCTACGTCAGATAATGTGGGCTGTATCGTGATTTCAACAGACAGACAGACGGACAGACAGACAGACGGACATCGTTAAATCGACTTAGAATTTTATGCTGATTATGAATATATATACTTTATGGGGTCTACGACGAATGTTTAGGGATGTTACAAACGGAATGACAAAGTTAATATACCCTCCTTTCCAAGGATGGAGGGTATAAAAATAAGTACGCCAAATTTGATCGAAATCGGTTCAGTTATAGCTATAGCTCCCATATATATTGTTCATCCGATTTGTTATTTTTGTCCTCCACAGCCGTAATATGCACTCTGTAACAACAATATTTGGGGAAATATATCAAATACAGCTCAGAAATACATTTGCTAAATTTTATCGAGATCGGTTTAAATTCGGATAAAGCTCCCATATATAACTTCGTCCGATTTACATTTTATTGTACACCAAACGTCTAATATTTGCCCAAATGGGATGGAATTTGGCACATGCGACCGAATTGCGTCTAGAAGCTAGTATGCCAAATTTGGTGCAGATCGGTTCAGATATAGCTATAGCTCCAATATATATTGTTCATCCGATTTGTTAACCATAGCCGAACATGCACTCCGTAACAACGATATTCAAGAAAATATATGAAATACAGCTCAGAAAAATCTTTGACAAATTTTATCAAGATCGGTTCAGATTTGGATATATCCCCCATACATAACTTCGTCCGATTTACCTTTTATTGTACACCAAACGTCTAATATTTGCCCAAATGGGATGGAATTTGGCACCTACGACCGAATTGATTGTTGAAGCTAGTATGTCAAATTTGGTGAAGATCGGTTCAGATATAGCTATAGCTCCAATATATACTGTTCATGAAGATCGGTTCAGATATAGCTATAGCTCCCATATATACTGTTCATCCGATTTCTAGTATTTGTTATCCACAGCCGTAATATGCACTCCGTAACAACGATATTCAGGGAAATATATGAAATACAGCTCAGAAATATCTTTGCCAAATTTTATCGAGATCGGTTCAGATTTAGATGTTGCTCCCATATATATCTTTATCTGATTTCAAATTAATTTTGCACCAAATGGGCAATACAAGTCCGAATTTAAAAGATACAAATGCTTCGGCATATTTAGTCCTTTGAACTTTAAATTACAATAATAATCATAGCTTGTATGATTAAATTCTCCCATAAAAACTTTTAATTGTTATGAGGAGCTCTACTAAATTAGAAAAGTGGTGTAATGTATCATAAAGTCGGCCCCGCTCGACTTTAGGACTTTCTTTACTGGTTTTATCTGTATCAGGTATTGGGTGAGTATATAATGCTGGAATCCTCAAATTAGATATTGTGGTCTGGAATGAAGATATGGAGGTGGTTTGGGAAATGTGCACCAAAATTGTTCGAAATGTACTAAATAGTATTAAATTATACTAATAAGAGCTGAAATTTGTACCATAATTATTCGAAAAGTACTGAATGTTACTAAATTCGGTATTGCGTAAATCAATAGACCTGGAATCCCGAATATTGATATTGATGTCTATGAAATTGAGAAATGAGGTGGTTTTGGAAATGCGAACTATAATTGTACCAAAAGTACTAAGTGGTACAAAATTGGGTATTGGGTGAAGGATAGAGTTGGAATCGTCAATTTTGATAGGAATGTCACTGTTGTTGAATTAGGCATTTAAAGTACTAACACGAGCTGTTTGAACGAATCCAAAAATTTTAAGGTGGACTTTTTTCTGACGATATGGCTGTCACTTCCCTGCTTATTATATTTCTTTTCAGGTGGCGCCCAATACATTAAGCTATTTTTTATTTGGATATTGTTGCTATTGGATTTATAGCTGAACTTGGGTTATCAAGTACTTAGTTGCTCTAGGTTAAATACTTAGATTCAACCAGGCTTCATTTATGTCTATCGAACCACACAAATATTTACCCATTCCTACAAAACAACATCCCGATAAAGATTTTTTTCAGAATGAACAATCGCGCAGTTTTATTCGCAGCAGTCCACTATTCAGTATTGCCAAGGCAAATAAATGGCTATAAATGCCCAACCGTGGATGGAGACGAATGAATGCTAACAACAAAGGCCGCCACTTTGTTTGTGTCCTTTTCAATTTTTGTTGGCTGCTTGGCTACCTCACTATTTTCTCCTTCACCTCGTTCCCATCATAACTTCGCGCATAATTAATGAGCTAAAGGAAGAGTTTTTATGGTGTGCGCGGTAAATGTTCTCCATTTTCGTTTCGTTCGTTTTTTTATTTCTCAAAACTGCGGTAAAACTTTGCCTTGACTAATGGCTGACATAAAAGTTGTTTTACACAATTTACTCAATTAACTTTACAGGTAGTTAATCTTTGTTGAGACAACTACAAAACCGCCACAACAACAACAACAACCACAGCAACGATAATTCTAACAAAAAGTGACAATAACAAAATAAGCTTAAAAAGTGCCAACTTTTTGTTTAATACCCGCCCGCAAAAAGTCATAAATTTACGGTGCGCGTTTATTGTTCAGCTGACGATGGTAATTTGGGGGGAATTGATGGTGTCTATTTCTGGTGCTTCTCAAGGGGAGCAAGGGAGCAGCTTCACGTCATTCCCCTTTGAAATTGAATGTGATGTTCTTATCATGCATATTTTTGTCTTTTCCCATTCCTTTGCCACATATCGTATCCATTTGGGGCTACTTAACTCTGGGAAATGCGTAATAGACCCAATTCCAATGACATATCCCTTTTTACCCGTAAAAATCATAAGTGGCATCATACCCCACTTCATTGCTGGGTTGTTGTTCTGCTATTGAGTTTTTAATTTTGTTAAGTGGTCATCCATCATCACCAGGCGCTCCCCGGTTTTTGGGTCTATTCGCTCCGAGTCGATTCGGCTGATGACAGTTCTGATTTAACTTTTGTGCCACATTCACAGATTTCTGTGTCCTTTTTGCCATCATCATAAATTTCGATTTGAATAATAATAAATATTAACAGAAAACAATACCACTTAACGGTTTAATGTCTGTCGCCATATGTGTGTGTGTGGACACACACAAACCCATATGCACCACTGTATGTTTGTATCTGCATATGTGTGTGTGTGTGAATGTGAAAATATGTATAAAAAGGATTGATGACTTGGCAAATAATTTGGAAACATATTATTAGCTGCTCATGTCCTTATGGAGAATTATTAAAATTTGTCTTAAATATTCCAACCCTATAACCAGATTATGGTTTCCTTTCAGGTTGGACTTCGTATGCGCCCATTGACCCTCATAAAAAGCCAAATGGGGCCAAATTCTGGCAATCGATATCTCCCAATTTTCGATTGAAATGAATTTGTTTCAGCTCATTTTCATTTAGCTCGATCGGAATTTGTTCCATGTCGAATGCGACAAGTTCGGCCCATGGACTCACAAAAAAAAAAAAAAAATGATAATAATAATCATAAAGTTAAACAAGTAAAAAAGGAAGGAAGATCGGCCGGGTCGGGCCGAACTTTTAATAGCCTCCACCATTTGGAAGGAACATGAAAATCTTCCAAAAAAAAAAAAAAAAAAAAAAAAATCCGAAAAGTACCACTTAATTGAAAATCGTTATTTGGGGGATATACGACAACGTGAACCTGCATACGAATACTTTTGTCATAGGCTAAAGTATCCATTACGAACTTTAGATACGAAATTTGTTACAATTCCGGTAAGTAATATCGTAAAAATCAACAAAAAAAAAACACCGAGTATCGGGAGGTACCGTCATACGGAGGCTATACGAAGACGTGGACCTACGTACGAATATTTTTGTCATAGGCTGCAGTATTCATTACGAACTTTTAAAACCAAATTGGAAACATTTCCGGTAAATAATATCGCAAAATTCATGAAAATACCGAGTATCGGGAGGTATCGTCATATGGGGGCTATCCGATGAAGTGGACCTGCATAAGAATTTGTTTGCCATAAGTTGTGTTACCCATTAAGATCTTCCAACACGAAATTTGTTACAATACCGGTAAATAATGTCGCAAAAATCATAAACATACCGAGTTTCGGAAGATACCGTCATATGGGGCTATACGATGACGTGGACCTGCATACGAATCTGTTTACCATAGGTTGTGTTACCCATTAAGATCTTCTAATACGACAATTGTTACAATACCGGTAAGTAATGTCGCAAAAATCATAAAAATACCTAGTATCGGAAGGTCCCGTTACATGGTGGCTATACGAAGTCGTGAACCTGCATACGAATTTTTTTAACATAGAGTGTAGTACCCATTAATATTTTCCAATACGAAATTTAAAATAATTCCGGTAAATAATGTCACAAAAATCATGAAAATACCAAAGACCGAAGACGTGGGCCTGCATACAAAGACTTTTGTCATAGGCTGTAGCACCCATTACGAACTTCAACTACGAAATTTGAAACAATTCCGGTGAATAATGTCGCAAAAATCATGAAAATACCGAGTATCAGGAGGTACCGTCAAATGGGGACTATACGAAGATATGGACCTGCACAGACAATTTTCTGTCATAGGCTGTAGTACCCAATACGAACTTTAAATACCAAATTTGAAACAATTCCGGTAAATAATGTCGCTAAAATCATCGAAATACGGAATATCGGGAGGTACCGTTATATGGGGGTTGTACGAAGGCGTGGTCCTGCACAGATAATTTTCTGTCTCAGGCTGTAGTATCCATTACGAACTTCAAATACCAAATTTCAAACAATGCCGGTGAATAATGTCGCTAAAATAATTAAAATACCGAATATCGGGAGGTACCGTTATATGTGGGCTATACCAAAACGTGGACCTACATGGTTCACTTTCAATACCAAAACTCCTGCAGACATAATATAATATATATAATATAATATAATATTTCAGTAAAATTTTATTAACCTATTTCTGTTCGTTCGGAACCTAGAGTGATTTCCACAGACGAAAAGACGGACGGACATCGCTAAATCAACATAGAATTTTATGCTGATCAATAATATATATACTTTGTGGGGTCTAAAATGCATATTTCGAGGAGTTACAAACGGAATGACAAACTTAATATAGCCTAGATACTATGGGGGAGGGTATAAAAATTAGATGTTATGTTTTTTTTTCATTGTTACGATCGATGTTACCTTAAAATCTAAAATTCCACTTCTTTCATTCATTTCCACAGAAATTCCTTCAGCTGGTCCTACAAAATCAAAATACAATTTTTTCTCATCTCAAATATTTGCCCTTTTTCCCAAAAATATAAACTTACAAAAGTTCCCAACTAAATTTACATCTGCCTACAAGTGATTCGGAAAATATTCATAGTCATGCAAAAAAAAAAAAGAAGCTCCATTTCATGGATACACAACCATCAAATGGTTCGTTTTACTGAAGCCAGCAGCAGTAGTGGTTACAAAACGAAAATATGGAGGGACAGGTTGCTCTTTGTGCTCCATATATCATTTCGGGTACAAAAGAAAGCCTTTCATCCATGGAGACAGCCAGTCAGAGATATTTTCATATTCATTTCGAGAGAATTGTAATGCTGCAGCAAAGCATAATCCTTGTGCTTGTGTGCTGGCCAACGGAATGTAATTCCTTGTTGCAGGACAGGACAGCAGCAGGAATGGAAGACAATAAATGAAGGCAGCACATAAACACAGACACTCAGTGAAGAGAGTGGGAAGGGCATGGAAACTGGAGTAGCTATAGTAGTGCTGGTATCTGGCTAATAACCAGTAGAATTGTATTGAGTGGCAATGGAAACCACAATGGCGGTAAAAGTTACGTACCACTAGAATATGCCTGGTTGGCTAGCTGACACTCCCGCTGTTCATAGTCCTGGCCCCAAAACCGATGCCATCATCCAGCCATGTTGTAATAAAAACAATGCGAATCCGGTTGTGAAAACGTCGACAAAATTAAAACGACAAAGTTCAAAGTTTAAGCGGGATAAACGTCAGTTGTTTTAAAAGCAAACTTACTGCCGCCACACAGGCCCAGGCACACACCCGGACTGCCATGAGGTTGATAAAATTTATGTCCATAGATGAAGTAAAACCGAAATGGAACCAGCCAGCCAGCAACTACCAACATTTCATATCGGTGTGGCTCAAAGCTGCTCAATGTTGTGGCCTGTTTTTCTCTCTCCAATGCTGGGATTCATGTGTTCCTATCAAAGAGCTTATGTGCATATTTTGGATTTTACTTTGTTTCCATTTTGTGGTGTGTGTGTGTTTGTGTGTGTGTGAGGCATGACAAATATTTTCCTTTTGTTTAAAGGATAAATGTAAGCCACACTTTTGATTGTATTTTAGGTTGGCCACTACTCATAAATCTGGGAATTAAAAAATGTGGAGTGACACAAATGTTAGTTTGAGAGACAGTTACAAGATAGAATGTTGGGAAATTTTGGAAAATATTGAATATCGAGGAAGATACAACTAGAATATTCGGTAAAGAATTTTATGGTTTCTAAATATTACAGCTTAGAACAGTGTTGGCTTGTTTGTTCGGGATATAATAGTATTTTGTTGTTGCAAAATGGTCAGGCTTAATCCCTTTATTTTTGTTTCTATAAAAACAACGTTTGTTTATTAGTGGAGAACGATGATAATGTTTGCCAGGGGGTAAGGCAGGGAATACCTATTTTTCGGAAAGAGCCACCAATCCGCATCAGTTCCCTTGTTTGTTGTCTGGGATAAATGGGCAAAAAATGTGTATACCCTACACCACAAGGTGGTCAGGGTATTATGTCTTTGTACATTTGTTTGTAACATGGAGAAGGAAGCGAGATAGATCCATAGTTACTTTTGAGGATCTCCATAGAATCACTTTCTGAGTTGATTTATGCATGTCAGTCCGTCTGTCCGTCAGTCCGTCTGTCCATGTATTCTTGTGAACCAAATGCAGGTCGCATTTATTATCCGATTGAGATGAAATTTTGCACAAATTATTTGTTTGGCCCAAGGATGAACCCTATTGAAATTGGAGATAATCGGTAAAAATTTAGATATAGCTCCCATATATATCTTCGTCCGATTTGCCTTTTATTGTGCACCAGACGTGTAATATCAGCCCCAATAGTATGGAATTCTGCACATACAACCAAATTAGGTCTGAAAATAAGTATGCCAAATTTGATCGAAATCGGTTCAGATATAGTTATAGCTCCCATATACATTGTACATCCGATTTGTTATTTTTGTCCTCCGCAGCCGTAATATGCACTCTGTTACAACAATATTTAAGGAAATATATCAAATGCAGCTGAGAAATACCTTTGCTAAATTTTATCGAGATCGGTTCAGATTTGGATATAGCTCCCATATATAACTTCGTCCGATTTACCTTTTATTGTGCACCAAACGTCTAATATTTGTCCAAATGGGATGGCACTTACGACCGAATCGAGGCTAGAAGCTAGTATGTCAAATTTGGTGAAGATCGGTTCAGATATAGCTATAGCTCCCATACATATTGCTCATCCGATTTGTTACATTTGTTACCCACAGCCGTAATATGTACTCTGTAACAACGATGTTCAGGGAAATATATCAAATACAGCTCAGAAATATCTTTGCCAAATTTTATCGAGATCGGTTCAGATTTGTATATATCTCCTATATATATCTTTATCTGATTTCAAATTAATTTTGCACCAAATGGGCAATACAAGTCCGAATTTAAAAGATACAAATGATTCGGCATATTTAGTCCTCTGAACTTTAAATTATAATCATATCGTGTATGATTAAATTCTCCCATAAAAACTTTTAATTGTTATGTGGAGCTCTACTAAATTAGCAAAGTGGTGTAGGGTATCATAAAGTCGGCCCCGCCCGACTTTAGGACTTTCTTTACAGGTTTTTTGTCTAAGATACTTGGGCAAAAAAAAATTTTTTGTCATAGAAGTTATTTTTAAAATAACTTCTGGGGAGAATATCCCAGACAAAAAAACAAGGGAACTGATGAGGATTGGTGGCTCTTTCCGAAACCTAGGTATCCCTCTAATTTAAGTCTAATTCTAATTAAATACGATATTCAAGTCTAATTCAAATACGATATTCACAGCAAAAAATAAGAACCTTCAGACCAAAACTAGAGAATCCTGAAGACACCTTAAACTGCAGAGGTATCTCAAACATTATCTAAATAAAACAAGTAATTAAGTATCAATCGATTTTCCAACAGATATGTTCTCAGAAATTCAGGTCTTGACTGTCGACAGAAATCGGAAGTAATTCTTCAATTTCGGAAAAAATTAATTTTAGACCCCCAGTCATATGGCTACAGAGGGTATAGTACAGGGTGAGATGAAAAAACTGCAACCAACACTGTCAAATCTAAGCCGCTCGTTAGACAACTAATAAAATTATTCCAGTTACAGCTCATTGTATTGTTTACAAGCGTACAAAAGCATTTTGGTGAGAATTTTCCAGAAAAAAAATTATTCGTGATGGAATTCACGCGTCGCAGTGGCCGAAAAATTGCTCGTGAGCTGAACATATCGCAATATTCCATTCGGCAAATACTGAAAAATGAGCTCGGGGTAAAGCCATTGAAATTCCAAAAAGTGCATGAAATTACACCGCAACAGAAAGAAAATAAACTCAAAAGAGCTAAAGAGTTACTTTGCTCGGCTGAAAGTGGTGAACTGCCGAATTTCGTTTCCTCCGTCTCCGATGAGAAAACATTCTTTGTCGAGCAGTTTGTAAACAAACAAAATGGTCGTGTTTACTTCCTAAAGAGGTTAGCTGAAAATGTGCACCTTCGGTTGGCCACCAGAACCCAAGCGCCGGCAATGATGGTGTGATGGTGTGGGCCGCCATAACAGCCGATGGTCGCTCACCGCTCATATTATGCGACCGTGACATCAGAATAAATGCCGAAGATTATCGCGAAAAAATTCTGGATTGTGTATTAAAGCCTTGGGCACGCAAACATTTTGGCCACAGACCTTGGACATTCCAACAAGACCTAGCACGCGACACCCATGAATGGTTACAAAATTGGATTTCTCGCTTCATTTCCAACGCACAATTGCCATCAAAATTTCCGGATACCAATCCGTTGGACTATTGTGTCTGGAGTTTTTTTGGAAAGCAAGGTTGGCACTAAAAATACTAAAGTGTCGATCACCTCAAGCAAGCGCTTCGCCGGGAATGGGCCAAAATACCGCAGAGCAACATTCGGGCAGCGTGTGACGGTTTCTGAATACTCAATTTTGATATTGAAGTCTCTGTTGGTATCTGGAATTTAGATATGATGGTCGTTTTGGAAATGTGTACAGTAATTGTACGAAAATTCTAAATAGTACTAATTTTGATTTTTGGTAAAAGAATAGAGCTGATATTCTGAAATTTGATACAGATGTTGGTGTCTGTGGTTAAGATATAGCGGAGGTTTTGGAAATGTGTGTCATAATTGTTCGAAAAGTACTACGTGATACTAAATTGGGTATTGGGTTAAGGGATAGAGCTTGAATCCCGAAATTTAATATTGAGGTCTCTGTTGGTATCTGAGATTGAGTTATATAGTTTTTTATAAGTTTTCGGAAATGTGTACTACAATTGTACTAAAAGTACTAAATTTGGTCTTGGTTGAAAGGATTGGGCTGGAATCCTCAAATTTTATATTGAAGTCTCTCATGGTACTAATTTTGGATTACTGTTAGTGCCGAGGATGGAGTCATATAGATTGGTTTTGGTATACGTACTAAATGTTAACTTGGTATCGGTGAAGGGATGTAGCTGGAATCCCGAAATTTGATATTAAGGGTTCCGTTGTTATCTGGGATTGACGTGTGCGGTGCTTTTGCAATTGCGCACTATAATTGTTCGAAAAGTATTAAATTTGGTATTGGATGAAGGGGCAAAGGTAGGACCATAAAATTGTATATTCCGATACGATTGAGACATGGAACGGTTTGGCAAACGAGTACTAAAATTTTTCGAAAAGCAAAAAATGTTACTGAATATGCTATTGAGTGTATGTATAGAGCTGGAATCGGGAAATTGTTTATTGAGGTTTCTGTTGGTATCTGGAGGTGGCTTTAAAAATGCATGCTATAATTGTTCGAAAAGTACTAAATAGTACTAATTTTGGATCACTGATGGTATTTAGGATGAAGAGATGTAGATTATTTTGGATATACGTACTAAATGTTACTGAATACAGTATTGGGTGAAGGGATAGAGCTGAAATTCTGAAATTTGATATTGAGGTCACTCTTGGTTTTTAGGGTTACATATTTTTGAATATATATATATATATATATATATATATATATATATATATATATATATATATATATATATATATATATATATATATTCTTGATGAAAGTAAAATTCTAAGTCCATTTAGCTTTCTCCGTATGCCTGCATTTCGGTCTGACCGTCTATCTGTATGTTGTAATCTCGCTATCTTTGGAGCGAATTCAGATAGAAAGCTAACATTTAACACACATGTGTATTTTGCCAGTAGGCGGGTTAAGTTCGTAAATGGGCCATGTAGGTAAATGTTTTCAATTATTATTCCGAATTATTATTCCAAATTTCGTATTAATAGGTAATAGGTACTATAGCATATGACAAAAATCGCGTGTGTAGGTCTACCTCTTCGTATAGCCCTTATATAACGATACTTCCCTATATTCGGTATTTTAATGATTTCAGCGACATTACTCACTGGAATTGTTTAAAATTTCGTATTTGAACTTCGAAATCGGTACTAGAGCCTATGACAAAAATCGTCTATACAGGTCCACGCCTTCGGAGAGCCCCCATACAACGATACCTCCCTATATTCGACATATTGATGTTTTTTATTGATGATTATAATTCAACAGAATTGTTTTAAAATTCGTATTTGAAGTTTGGAATCGGCACTTCAGCCTATGAGAAAAAATTACTTATGAAGCAACACTTCATCGTATAGCCCCCATAAAAGGGTTTTCATTTGAGAGGTATTTTCTAAGGACTTTATTTAAAATTTTTGAAGTTCCTTCTAATTGGGGGAGCTTTTTACTTGTTTATATTAAAGTTATTGTCTATTTCAATTGTTAAATATTACTCGATGGCCATCCAAATTGATAAGCTTCTATCCAGCTCTAAACTCTAGCCCCATGCAAAATTCCGAGTCGATTGGTCTATTATTGCGACCTCTAGAACAAATTCAAAATTAAGATTCTGTTTTTGGTAAATACTATGCGATCATCTTTTCCAAACCTCCATGCAAAATTTAGTTAGGATGGGCCATAATTACGACCTGTAGTGTGGCTACAATTGAACATGGAGAGACGGGTAGACGGACAGGCGGACATACATAGCCAGATCTACTTAACTCGGAGAGGTAGGAAGATCGATATATAACTTCCTAAGTCTTGGACCAATATTTCTAGGTGTTACATATTTTTTGGTCCAATTAAACTTATATAAAAAGTGGACAGGTATTATTTATGATGGCGGGTTTTCCGATATTAAAATATTCGCAGAAAATAATGCTTATCCGATGACCCTCCAAAATGGTACGCTTCTGCACTGGTCCAAATCGACGCATAAGCGTGACTACAAATTGGCCTAGACAGACTGACGGATGGACACGTAGCTAGTTCGATTCAGCTCCGTGAGATAGAGGCATCGATACACAATGCCTTGGACCAATATTTCGTAGTGTTACAAAAATTTTTGGGCCATGTGTAAAAGACGGATTTCACGCCATGATCTTGTGGAAGGCCCTTTGTAGCCATAAGGTTCAGGATGTGAAAAAAAAATGTTCTTCTTACAATGTAAGACGACACCATTTTTGATTGATCCCAAAGCACACACATAAAAATAAAAAACATCTCATATGGTGTTATCTCATAAAAACCAAAAAGCTACTAAAAACTGCTAACCTCATATTTTGTCCGCAACTATTTTATGTCCACACACCCGACATCCAACACACACTGTATCATCTAACTTGCAACAAATGCCTGGAGTTGACATCCGTTCCTCATTCATATGCGAGACGATAACAACAGCAAAAAAGACATATTCATACCTTAGCAAAGGAATTCATAACACACATATCCTTGCTAACCTCAGTTACGATCCTTTTGATGGCAACAACTTCTGAAAGATGTTTTCCTGTGGAAGAACAGATATTTTATTATTTTTTACGGATTTTACTCTCCACGTCTGTCCGTCAAACAAAGGAAAATGTGTGGAGGTCTAACTTTTTGGCGGTTAAATGCAAATTTTGGTGGGAGCAAATGAAACTAATAAAATCTGGCAATTTTTGGGAAGGTATCCTTTTTCTATGTGTATGTATGTCTGTGTGTGTAAATCGAATATGAAAGTCACATTGCTTCGAGCTTCAAATGTATGATATTTATGCCTAAATACAGTCAAAATATTTGCATACTCGTTAACGGAAACCATACTTGTTTTTGGGGGGACGAAATTAGTTGCCTGGTTTTCGCTTCTTAAACAACAGCCACTTATTTTTTTTTTTTTGTTGCGGTTGCGGAAAAGTTTTTTTTCAATCACACTCAAACACACACACCCTCAATGGCCCTCATTCAGCCTAAAGAAAGGCATAGGAATTGCCATGTTCCTTTTTGGGGATGTTGATTTTTTTTCGGGGAGTTTGGGTGTAGGTGGAGTTTAGCCAGGAGCTTTCAATCCGGTCTTCTCCATTGTGGCAATTTGTTTACCATTATAATGCTATTAGCATCTTCCTGAATGCGAGAATGACTGACTGACTGACTGGCTGGCTGTTGTTTTGTGGTGCTACCATTATGTGTGTTGTTGTTCAGACTAAATGGAGTGTATTTTACAGCCTTCTCCTGCCAGCTCTTGGGCAAAAGAAGGCGTTTCCCATGCAAGGTAATTCCAGGGGTATCATTAAAAGTTGCTTTGGTTTGTTGTGGCAACAAATTCGAAAGTCATTCAGTCTGGGGAACTTTTTGTGTGTAAGGACATACGAATAGACGAATGGATGGATGGATGAATGGCTGACCTTGTTGTTGTGTTTCTCTTATCCAGGATATTAAATAACCCGAGGCCGTATTGTTTATTGTGTGCACGTGTAAGTGCTTTTTAAACGGGTGCTCCATTACAAATGCCCGGAATGACTTTTGTTTAACCGGCACCCACAGTAAACAGCAGTAACATTTAACATTTGGCACGTAACATCACGTACATATTTTATTTTCAGAAGAGAATCATTGTAGATGAAATGGAAGGGTAATAATAAGGGGAGAGGGTATTTATAAATATTTATAATTTTTTTTTTTTTAAATTTTCAGAGATTCGTTAAAAATTATCTGAAAAATGACAAAGTTTCCGGTTTTGACAGTTCTTTAAGAAATGCTTTTAAAAAACACCCTCTCTTAAGTTTTGAAGTTAACATTTTAAGAATATATTTGAGCGACCATCAAGGCCAGTAACTTGGATATTTGTGAACTTCTTTTCAATGAGTAAAACTTTTTTCGAGGTTTATTTTCTGAAATTGTATAATTTGAATTTTATCTGCATTTTTAGGAATTTTTTCCAAGACCAAATATTAATTTCTACGACATTTTTTAAGGACCAAAACCAGGATTTTAAGTAATATTTTTAGAATTTTTTTTTGGGACCAAAATGTGGAATTAAAAAAAATTTTTTGAGAATTTTTAGGGGAATAAAACTTGGATTTTAGAGCTTATTGGAGAATATGAACCATAACACTGGTTTTTTAAAAATATTTTTGAGAGACAAAAACACCGATTTTTCAAAAGAAAACCAGTAAGGAAAGGTTAAATGTCGGGCGGGGCCGACTATATGATACCCTATACTACTATGCATATTTTGTAGAGTTCACGTAAAAATGGTTTATATTGGGCATTTCTGAGCTCTATGAGATATATATAATACCATTATTGTAGAGAACATATTCCGAAAGTGGGAGATTTATACACGAAATCGGTTGAAACATATATATGGAAGCAAATTAGATACACTCGCTTATAGGCTAAATTCGGTTAGAAGTGCAAAAATTCACTCCATTTGGGCTAAAATTAGCTATTTGGTGGAAAACACACCTGAAATCGGATAATGAGCTATATCCAAATCTGAACCGATCTTTATAAAATTGAAACCAGTTATTTCTTGGCTGTATCTACTACCAAATATTGTTCTTGTATCGAGCATTTTACAAATTTAAGGGACTTATACACCAAATCGTATGAAACATAAAAATGGGAGCTATAGCTATATCTGAACCGATTTTCACCAAATTTGATGTGATTGCTTCTAGGCTGAACTCGGTCGGATGTTACAAAATTCAGGACATTTGAGCTGATATTGGCCATTTGGTGGTCAATTAACCTAAAATCCGAATCCAAAATCGGCCGAAGATATATATAGAAGCTATATCCAAATCTGAAGCAATTTCTATAAAATTTAAAACAGCTATTTCTGGGTGCCAAATATCACATTAAGAATGTGAGGAACTTATACACAAAATCGGATGAAACAAAAAATGGGCGCTATAGCTATATCTGAACCGATTTTCACTAAATTTGATGTGCTTTCTTCTAGGCAAAATTCGGTCGGATGGGCCAAATTTCAGGCTATTTGGGCTGATATTTGCAATTTGGTGCACAACTAACCCGAAATCGGTTGAGGATATATATGAGGGGTGTATCAAAATCTGAACCGATCTTGACAAAATTTGATACACTTATTTCAGAGCTGTATCTGATATCTGGTACCAAATACGTAGCATATTACGCTTGTGAGGGACTTAAAATCCCAAATCGGATGAAACATTTATATGGGAGCTATAGCTATATCTGAACCGATGTTCTCCAAATTTGATTTACTTGCTTCTAGACTTCATTCGGTGGGATGTAACAAAATACACGTCATTTGGACTTATATTAGCCATTTGGTGCATAATATCTAAATCTAATCCGATTATCACCAATTTCAACAGGGTTCGTCCTTGGGCCAAACAAATATTGTTTGCAAATATTTCATCTCTATCGGATAATAAATGCGACCTGCATTTTGTTCACAATATTACGTGGACGGACGGACTGACATGCAAAAATCTAAAAATCTAAGGGAGGAATTTCAAGATTTTTTTTTGAGGAATTTTTTAGAATATTTTTGAGGGACAAAATCATTAATTTTTCGAAAGAATAAAATGTAGATTTTTAATTATTTAGAAAAAGTATTTTGAATTTGAAAAATATTGGTAAAAAATAAAATATTAATTTTAGACCAAACCGTTGGTTTTTACGTGTATTTTCGAGGAACCGGGACGTGGATTCTTAAAAATAAGTTTTAAATTTATTCAACCGACGATGTTTATGACGGCTTTCTACAATATTTTCGGGGGAATAAAATGAGGAGTTTACGTGTATTTATAAGTTTTTTTCTGAAGATACATCTGAGGGACCAAAAATTTGATTTTCGTGAGCACTAAATCTGAATTTTTTAATATATTTTTTAAATGACTATTATACGGATTTCTGCACCCTATAACGCTATGCGCTGGGGGTATTATAAGTTTGATTGGGCCAAAAAGTTGTTAACACCGCAAAATATCGGTCCTAGAGCCACAATATAGCTTAGTGTGTCCGTCTGTTAGGGTCGAAAGTAAAGTCTACTGTTATTGGAGGCTATCGGAATGTACCAAAAACAGAAAATTTCCTTATTTTGCAATTACTTAACAGGACACAATAATAGACTAATCGATGCGGAATTTTGCGTGACAAAAGAGATTTAGACGGGGCAGAAGCCTTTCAATTTGAATGGTCATTGGATAATGTTTTGAGAATGAGAATCGGATGCTCCTTTCGCATTTTATGAACATTTTGTTATTCAATCTTTTGACACCTTTGTGGGGAAGGTACCAGAAGGAGTGGGTCGATATATTCCATCTTCACATCAGATCTTGTATTGGTAGAACTAATATAGCTTCTTCACACAACATATTATGTTAGAAAAATATTTGGGTGTGTGAAATTTGAAGATAATCGGATGCATATTATTATGAATGGATGCATATTAGCTTATGAACGTTTTAATTTTTAAAAATTTTGACACCTTTGTGGGTAAGTACCCGAAGGAGGGTACATCTTTAAACCAGAGCTTGTGTTACTAAAAGTAATAGAAAGTGTGAAGTTTGGAGAGAAACGAATGCTTATTTCGTACTTTTTGAATATTTTGGTTATTCAAAATGTTGACCCCTCTCTGAGGGAGATACCAAAAGGAGGGGACCAATATATCCTATCTTCACACCAGATCTTGCTTCAACAAAAGATTTTTATGTGTGAGATTTGAAAAGAGACGGGTCTGTATTTCTTATATATGAATGCTGTGGTTATTTCATTTTTTTGACTCTTTTCGATTTCGATTAGACACGTTTTGGTCGTATCAAATGATGTATACAGCCATAAGGCTGAAGGTATAAAAATCCACGATTCAGGCTTTCATAATCGATATTCCATTTCTCAAGAAATTGTACGTTTTTTACTTTTTTAATCGCTCAAAAATATATTAAAAACCCACTTTTCTTGATTTTGGAGTGACTAAAATTTTTTTCTCCAAAAAGTCAATGTTTATGGCTTTGACAGTGGTCCAAAAATTGTCCCCATGTTTCTGGCTTTGACAGTCGCCAAAAAGAATTCCAACAAAATCCAAGTTAGTGGTTTGATTTGATTTCTGAAAAATATTTCGAAACAGAAGTTGCTGGCTTTGAGAATCCACCAGAAAATATTCTTAACCAGTAAAGAAAGTCTTAAAGTCGGGCGGGGCCGACTTTATGATACCCTACACCACTTTGGTAATTTAGTATATCTGCACATAACAATTAAATGTTTTTATGGGAGAATTATTATAATTATAATTTAAAGTTCAAAGACTAAATATGCCGAAGCATTTGTATCTTTTAAATTCGGACTTGTTGTGCCCATTTGGTGTACAATTAATCTGAAATCGGATAAAAATATATATGGGAGCTATATCGAAATCGGAACCGATCTCGATAACATTTGCCAAAGATATTTCTGAGCTGTATTTGATATATTTCCCTGAATATCGTTGTTACGGAGTGCATATTACGGCTGTGGGTAACAAATATGACAAATCGGATGAACAGTGTATATGGGAGCTATAGCTATATCTGAACCGATCTTCACCAAATTAGACATACTAGTTTCTAGACTCAATTCGGTCGTAAGTGCCAAATTTCATCCAATTTCGGCAAATATAAGACGTTTGGTGCACAATCAAACGTAAATCGGACGAAGTTATATATGGGAGCTATATCCAAATCTGAACCGATCTCGATAAAATTTAGCAAATGTATTTCTGAGCTGTATTTGATATATTTCCCTGAATATCGTTGTTACAGAGTGCATATTACGGCTGCGGAGGACAAAAATAACAAATCGGATGAACAATATATATGGGAGCAATAGCTATATTTCAACCAATTTCGATCAAATTTAGCATACTTATTTTCAGGTCCAATCTGATCGTACGTGCAAAATTCCATACTATTCGGATTGATATTACACGTTTGGTGCACAATAAAAAGCAAATCGGACGAAGATATATATGGGAGCTATATCTAAATTTTTACCGATTATCTCCAATTTCAATAGGGTTCGTCCTTGGGCCAAACAAATGATTTGTGCAAAATTGCATCTGGATAGGGCATTAAATGCGAACTGTTCTTTGTTTACAAAAATACATGGACAGACGGACAGACGGACGGACATGCATAAAACGACTCAGAATGTGATTCTATGCAGATCATCAAAAAGAACTATGGGTCTATCTCGTTTCCTTTTGCCTGTTACAAACAATGCACAAAGACATAATACCCTGACCACCTTGTGGTGTTGGGTATAAAAATTCACATTTCTAGATTTAACAGTGAGTCAAAAAAAAATTGAAAAAAATCCTAGTTTCCGACTCCCTTTCAATATGTTTTTAATATTTCTATAAAAATATGGTTTTGACTTTAAGACCATCTCAACATTCTGTTTAAAGTCGTTTTTTTCTGGCCTTGATGTTATTTGATACAACAGTTTAGTAAAAATGACTTGGTATTGGCTTTAAGTTTCTTTCAAAATTTTCTTAAAAATCCCTTATCTCTTGATTTTACAGTGGCTCTCAAAGTATTATCAACAATTTCTAATTTTTTTTTTTTTTTTTTTTGGCTTTGATACCCCGCCTAAAAAAATTCTTCAAAAAATCCTCTTTGATAGTCCATCTTCAAATATTCTTAACAATCTCACCTTTCTGGCTATCCAAGCCGGCAATACCTTGTAATATATTGTTAGAAAAATTCTTGTTTAAGATTGTGGTATATGCCCAAAATATATTGTTAACTAAAATTTATCCTCCGACTGCTATAATCTAACATTTTCTCATCATGAATATCTATTCAAAATTTTAAGGATGTCATAATGCATGGTATTCGACATCTGTTTAAAACCACTAACCTTTGAACTACTTAAATCGCTTCTTAAAATATTTAAATTTATAAAACTCTCTATCTCTCCCATGAGAACACTATTCACCGAAAACAATTCACTTCTCTAGCTCGTGCCAACGAATTTTCAATTTTCCCATTGCACATCCCCCCCTCCGCGGTTATGATGATTGAGAAATCTAAATGTATTCTTTTGGGATGTAAATTTCATTTTGATACGCTAAATTATTGAAATTTGTTCAGGCTCATCAGCCGGGAGCAGCAGTCGAAGCCACCCCCCGAAATTCCATTGGCAACGACGATTGGTTTGAGTCGATTCTTGTTTTGGAATTCGTTACAGTCTGATAGAATTTGCAACGCCAGACTATTAAACAATAACTAAACCACATAAATTGTTGGCAAATCCTGGGAACCTTCGCTACTTCTCCTTCGTGGCTTTATTTTTCAATTCATTCGTTTTGTGAAAACAAGACAAGTTAATAAGGACGATGATGGTGATTGTTCCGAAAAAAAAAGGAAAATGTATAACAATTGTGGGAACAAGTAGAATTAATGGTGACAACAGAATAATATGACCATACAAAAATTGTACGAGTGAAACGTATGTTAGGTGGCAATGGATGAGGGGTGGTGGTGGGGGGAGATAAGGGAAACTATTTGTAAAAATTATTACGAAAGCATAACGAAATGTGTCGATTTTAATTGAAAAAATGGTGCATGGTTGACTTGTGGACGTCGTTCTAAGAACTTATGCTCTTTAAAGGGGTCAACCTGAAATTTGGCAGAAATTTAAAAAAAAATTGATATCTCAAACTGTGCTCATATCAAATATTTCTTGTTTTGAAGTCTTTGAAAAGAATTTGATGTTGAATTAAAGCAAGTTAAAAAGCATTACTGCCGGCCAGGCCGAACTTTGAATACCCTCCACCATTTGAAACGAATTTGGAAATTGTCAAAAAATAAAATCCTTAAAAATACTGTAAAAATTTTAAAAATATCGAATATAGTCGTTATATTGGGGTCTATACGTGGACCTACATAGGCATTGTTTGTCATAAGCCATTACCATATACAAATTCGAAACTTGAAATAAACGGTGAATAATGTAGATAAAATCATCAAAATATCGTATAAAGGGAGGTACCCTTATATCGGAGCTGTGCGAAGACCTGGACCAGCATAGACAATTTTCTGTCACAGGCTGTAGCATCCATTACGAACTTCAAATACGACATCTCAAACAATTTCGGTGGGTATTGTACCTAAACTCATCAATATACCGAATATCGGGAGGTACCGTTATATGGGGGCTATACGAAGACTTGGACCTGTAAAGACAATTTTCTATCATAGGCTATAGTATCCATTACGAACTTCAAATACCAAATTTGAAATAATTCCGGTAAACAATGTCGCTAAAACCATCAAAATACCGAATATCGGGAGGTACCGTTATATGGGGGCTATACGAAGACGTGAAGCTGCACAGGTAATTTTCTGTCTCATGCTGTAGTATGCATTTCGAACTTCAAATACCAAATTTGAAATAATTCCGTTGAATAATGTCGCTAAAATCATCAAAATACCGAATATCGGGAGGTTCCGTTATATGGGGGCTATATGAAAACTGGGACCGACATGGCCCATGTATGCAAAATTTTAGCCTACAATCTCAATTCGTTCGAAAGATAGCGTGATTACAACAGACAGCTAGACAGAATCGCTACATCGTCTTAGAATTTTACGCTGATCTAGAACATATACTTTAAAGTGTCTATTACTAATATTTCGAGGAGTTACAAACGGAATGGCAAAGCTAATATACTCTGCATAGAATAATTGGAGGGTATACAAATATTTAATATTGAGATAATATTTCCGTCATGTGAACTAATTTTAAGCAAACTCCAGTTTTTAATCAATTTATCCTTGGCAACACTAGTTTAGTTATTTAACTTTTTTGAAAACGAAATTTCTCTCCAAAAAAAACTTACCTGCAAAGTTCAGTGAATTCAGCTCTCTTCTCTCCCAAATTCTATGATAATCGAGCACGGAGTAAGAGAGCCTAGCAGTGCGAGCGAGAAACAAACGTTAACGTCGACGAGCGCAGTGGCAGAGCAACGAAAGAAGGAATAACTGAGATAAAATAATACATTTTTTTCACATTACATAACGCAATTAATTGCAATTTTTCCGAACACATATAACACAAACATTTGATGGAATTGAGCACTGATTTGAAACATAATTTTGTCTAAATAACACACAGCACACATTTTTCTTGAATAAATAGCAGATAAAACTAACAATTTCGCGAAAACCGTTTACCGAAAATGAAAGGAACAACCGATTTGACCAAAATCAAAAAATAAACTAAAAGTCAATGAAGGTTTAGGGTTGCCATTTACGAAATAATGATATTGATATGAGGATTTCGGTTATTTGAGACGAAAATGAGATAGAACGGAAATAAAATTTCACAAAACATATCCAAAGACATAAATAAATGCGTAAAGACTTGACATATTGCATTTTAAGAAAATGGTTTGTAGCCATAATAATAATAATAAATTTACAGTAGCCCACAAAATATACGAGCCCAAAATTATATTCCAGTAAGGTCACAAAATTATTTAATTTTATCTTAGTGGTAAAAATCACAAAACATTGGTTGCTAAGTTGTTATACCCTACAACACTAGGTGTATTATAAGTTTGATTGGGTCAAAAATTATGTAACACCTCGAAATATTGAACGCCGACAAAAGAAACTATATATGGATCTTCCTACCTCGCCGAGCTGAGTCGACCTAGTTATGTATGTCCGTCCGTCCGTCTGTCCATGTTAATTTGTTATCACTCTACAGGTCGCAATTATGCATTGATCCTCACGAAATAGAAAATTGAGGTGGTGTAAGGGTCATGGAATAGAAGCCTATTATTTTTGGAGATAATCGTAAAACATTTAGGGGTTGAAATGGCGAAATCACATATACAAAAAAAAAGGCCGCTTCTGACCTGCAGTGATGCTGATAGCCGAGATATGGGATATATAGCAAGACAGGTACAATATACAAGGTGAGATAAAAAAACTGGTGATGATGTGGGTCGCCATAACAGCCGACGGCCTCTCTTCGATCTTATTAATCAGAATAAATGTCGAATATTATCGCGAAAATATTCTGTAGGATGTATTAAAGCCTTGGGCACGCAAACATTTTGGCCATTTGACATTCCAACAGGACTCAGCACCATCGCACTCAGCACGCTCCACCCAAGAATGGTTACAAAATGAGGTTCCTCGCTTCATTTCCAGCGCACAATGGCCACTAAAATCTCCGGATACCAATCCGTTGGACTGTTGTGTCTGCAGTATTTTGGAAAGCAAGGTTGGCACTAAAAATACCAAAGTGTCGATCACCTCAAGCAAGCGCTTCGCCGCAGAGCAACATTCGGGCAGCGTGTGACGGTTTCATTGGCCATTTAAAGGCCATTATAAATATGAAATTTATGTTTCTGATAATAAATATTCTTAAAAAGAAATGAAAACAAAAAGATTGAAGCTCTGACACTTATTTAAAAATAATAAAATCTTTAATATTTGAAATTTTAGAACCATCTACTCCTCTTCTATAAATATTTCAAAGGAATCCATCTTTTTAGCACTGATGGTGTTTACAAGAATATTTTAAAAATACCGCATTCCATACCACTGATAGTCCTTCAGGATTTATTCTTAAAATATCCACATTTGTGGTGTGATTTCAAACCAGTTTTTAATGTATCAATTCAAGGTCTATAAAATACAAAAAAGTATGAAAATTAAACACTATGTCCCAGATGATAAATATTCATTAAAAACAACGATTATGGCTCTGGCACTCATTTAGAAAATATGTCAAAACATTTTGAAAATTTAAATTTTGTAACAATGGTAGTATTTGCAAAAATATTTTAAAAACTGCGCCGTTATATCAGTAATAGTTTTAGTTCTTATATTCCTAAAGAGTCACAAAAATAAGTATATTCTCAAAATAAGAATATTCTCATACATTTCAGAATTTTTTTAGACATTCCTAGTGTTCCTTTAAAAATATTTTTCAAAAATCCTCGTTTATCGATGTAATAGCCATTCAGAAAATAGTATTTGAAAGCATTTTTGTGGCTTTGAAAAAAACATTTTAAAAGTCCTTTCTTGTGTCCTTTAGAAAAATGCTAAAAATATCTTATGTCTCTGATGCTCCCTTAAAAACTATTCTTAGATAATCAATATTTATTGTATTTTTTATTTTAACTTTATTGTATTTAACTACTATTGAAAATATTTGTCAAAATTCCTTATTATGCTTTAGAAGATATTCCTAAAATAACAATGTTATCAGGCATTTCCGAATACCCTTTCCATTCCGCAATGTCATTTAGAAAATATTATTTAAAACTCTACACTTTGTGGTTGTAAAATCCATCAGAAAAATATTTTTAAATCCTTTTTTGTGACTAAAAAAATTATTTAAAATACCTTATTTGTGACTCTGATAGTCCTTTAGAAAAATGTTAAAAAATCTACATTTCGAGCCTCCGACAGTCCTTTAGACAAAGTAAGCTTTTGATCTCCTTCTATAAATAAAAAAATATCCTTTGGGTCTCCGATGCTCCCTTAAAATTTATTCTTAGAAAGTCATTATTTTTTATTTTAGTTTTTAATTTCCACTTTTTATATAGGATATCATTTCAAACTTGCAGTCCTTTAAAAATATTAAAATAACCACATTTATGGCTGTGCAAAGTACCTTTGAAAATATTCCTCAAAAATTTTTTATAATGCTTTAAAAAATATTCCTAAAATAGAAATGTTATCATTAATTTCCAATTATCCTTTCACCATTCCTGCTTTCCGTTTTTTTTTACCATTCCTGACACTTTTTTTTAATCATCCTTTGGAAAATATTTTTCAAAAACCACGCACGATGTAATAGCCATTAAATAAAGAAAAATTAAAAGCCTTTTTTTGTGAATTTAAAAAAAAAATAAAAGTCCTCACTTGTGTCCTTTAGAAAAAGTGCTAAAAATTCGAACCTCCGGTAGTCCTTTAGACAAAGTATTATTATTATTCTCCCTTAAAAATAATTCTTTAAAAGTCAACATTTTTTTAATTAAATTTTCAATTTTATTATTTAATTTTGAATTTTTATATCTCTTCAATTTAAAATGGCAGTCCTTCCCTTTCAAAATATTATTCAAAATTTTTTATTATGCTTTAGAAGATGATCATAAAACAGATATTTTCTCAGACATTTCCGATTATTGCTTCAGATTTTTTTTTTCAAATATACCTCACCATCCTTTAGAAAATATATATTTTTTATTAAAAAAAAAACGACTATTGTGGCTGTAAAAAAATAAATAAATAAAATATAAAAGTCCCAGAATGCCTCTCTAAAAAAATGTTTAAAAGCTCCCCATTTGAAGCTCTGATAACCCTTTAAAATATTTGAAAATCTACGCTGCGAACCTCTGATAACATTTAAGGCAAAGTAAGTTTCTGCTGTACTTCTACAAATATTAAAAAAATTTGTTTACGTGTTCATGCTCCCTTAAAAGTTATTCTTTTCATTTAAATTTTCAATTTTATGATATAATTTCGATTTTTTATATATGTCTTCAATTTATACTGGCATTTCTTTAAAAATATAAAAATTTCCACATTTGTGGATGTGGTAGTCTTTTTAAAAAAAAAATTCCTCAAATTGTCAGACATTTCCAATTATCCTTTTTAAATATTCCTAAACATCCTTTATAAAATATATTCCAAAAATCTATGTTTGTGGCTGCAAAGTCCTTTAGAAAAGTCCTTTACAAGTCTTATTTTTGTGACTGAAAACATTTTTTTAAAGTCCTCTTTTGGTTCCCTTGAAAAATGTTTCATATTCCACCTACCGAATCTCCGATAGTCCTTTAAGCATAGTGTGCTTTGTATGTCCTTCTGTATATATTTAGAAATCCAGATTTGAGTTCCCGATATTTCCACAAAAATTATTCTTAGAAAGTCAAAAATTTTCATTTTAATTTTCAATTTTTTATTATTTATATATTTTATTATTTAATTTTGAATTAATATATATTTTTTTCAATTTAAACTAGTTTTATATATACTTAAATCTATTTTTTTATAAATATTTAAAATACACATACATACGAACTATTTAAACAAATTCGGAAAAATAAACATTTCAATAAGGCTTAAAGCTAAAAATTGGGGAGAGTTGAAAACAGAAAAAATATCGGTCAACTTATGAGCCTTTAATATCTTTGTTGTATTAATTTAATATCACAAAATGCACAATTATTAATAATTATTTTTTTAAACAAAAAAAAAATAATTAAAATATTTAAAAATTTGTCATCCGACTAAAAAAAATAACAATCCGACTGCAAAACACTTTCAACGCCTGAGCCGTCGGCTTTAGAAATAATTAAACTCGTTCCTTAGTCATTTCGAGTAGGCTGCAGCAGCCGCCGCTGACGCCGAGGAGCGTTGGGAATTCATGCGTGGCATATTGTTGTGTTGTTGTTGGAAATTCCCATTGTCACCTTGGCCGCCACTGCCACCACCACTAGGAGATGAGTTGGGTGGTGTTCCACTGGTCTGATCACTGGCCTTGTCTTGGTGAGCCGTCATGTGCCGTGTCAGGTGATGACGTTCCCGGAAGGACTCCTGGCAAACAGGACATTTAAGTTTCTCCTCCCGTTTGCGGCGGTTCGGATCCGCCGATACCTCACTTTTGTGATGTGAACGCATATGATAGACCAAATCGCTGGTCATGCGGAAGCTTATGTTACACTTGGCACAAACATTTTGGGCGGTCAGCGTAAACGTGGAGGCCAAGGTGGGCGGTATGAGAGTGGAAAGAATGGCCGCGGCGGCTGGATTTTGTACCATGCGTGGCATTATTTCCGGCGGTGGTAGTGGCCCAAATGGATGAGGCATACCAGCCGCGGCATTTGGTGGAAATGGAAATCCTGGATAGACGGGAATAAATCCGGGTGGGCTAGCTGCTGGTGGTGGTGCCGCCTGATGTTCGGGACTCATGACAGGGGAGCGATATAAGAATTGTTGCTTTAGGCGATGGGCCTGGAGATTTTGCACCGATTGAAATGCACCATTTGGCGAGTATTCTGGGCGGAAATTCTGATAACCCATTGTGGGTGAAAGAGCCGCCGGAGATGAGGGTAAACTGTCGATGGAAATAATGTCATTACTACTGCCGCTGGCCGAGCGTGGTGGAGTTGTGGCCACTGGGGGACTCATTGAGGAGCAGCTCAATTGATCTGGACTCAAGGGAGGTGCAGGTTGACCCGGAGACTCCAGCCGAGAGTTGACTTTGGTAAAAGCACTTTTCAGGGGATGAGACTCCCAATCACTGGAGGCTATTACCAAGGTGGGATCATCGTAAATGCGAGGAGTCCTCACCGTGATTTGTGGATATTGGCGCAAATTTGGTATCTTAGCTGGCTGTGGCTGATATTGTTGCTGCTGTTGTTGTTGCTGTTGCAACTTTTGTTTTTCCTGCGACACCTGTGAGGCCTTTAAACGTTCATCGGGCATCATTAGGAAGGCCACATCAAAGGACCGCTTCAGGGTTGTGGTTTTGGGATTAGTTGTCGCCTGCGGTGTCCTTGGAGACATTTGATTGCTATCCTCATTCGGGGGTGTTGGTGGAGTTGTTGAAATTTGTAAATCCTTGGGAGTTTGTTGCAAATGTTGATTGTGAATGTGTGCATGTGGATGTTGTGATGGCGGAGTTGTGGCCGACTCCCGCAATGGAGAGGTCCGTTGTATTGCATGGGCATGACTGCTATCCATTATCATGTTCATTGGCTTAGTCCTTTTCAGCGGGAAAAACACTTTTCACTTCACTTCTTAAGTCAGAGAATTTTTCAATATTTTTTTTCAAAATTTTTTCAAGTTCTTTAAAATTTAATTTTCTGAAATTAATTTTTCTTTCAAATTTTATATTTCTCTTTTTATTTTTTGCTCGCACACACGCACTTGTAGTTCCAACTCTGGTGACGTCTAAACGTAAACTGGTCCTTTGCCACAATCTGTTCTGCTTTATGTAGACTCCTTTTTTCTGGTTGGATTGTCGTTTGCCGCAGCCTCTTACACACAAATCTAGTTGGAATCCAGTTTAAATTGTTGCACTCCAACCACCAGCTCACCCCAGCCATTCAGTCAGCCAGCCAACCAACCACTCACACATCTGTCCTGATTTTGTTGGGCCTCTGTTCGTTCGTTCGTTCTCTGGCTCTTCTGTTTTTGTGTCCGTGTGTCTGTGTGTGTTTTTATGAAGGACACCCCTTATGTTCTTCATGGCAATGCCTTCTGCATCTTGTTCTCTGCCGCATGCTTCGTGCTGGTTTTGCCACTGCCTTACCATTCATTTGAAAGTGCTGCATCTGCTTTGAATGTTGCGAACATATTTTGTTGCTTTATTCCTCGCCAAAGAGAGATGGAGTGAGCACAAAACGTACGCTGGTTGGTTGAATTGTTTTAATTTAAACCAGCAGAGCAGTAATGTGTGGGGGGCACAGTGGTTTCATGGGAGGAGGGATATAGAATAGAAATATTTTTAAAAAATTCAGGAATAGAGGATTCTTAAAAAAAAACAATACGACGACGTGGACCTACATAGGTCACTTTTGTCACAAGCTATTCCATTATTCAAATGCGAAACTTGAAAAAATCTGTTCATAATGTAGCTAAAATTATCAAAATACCGAATATAGGAAGGTACCATGGGGGTTATAAAACGTGGATCTGCACAGACAATTTTCTGGCATAGGCTGTAGTATCCATTACGAACTTCAAATACAAAATTCCGGTAAATAATTCATCAAAATACCGAATATCGGGGGGTACCGTTATGTGGGGGCTATACGAAGACGTGGACCTGCACAGGCAATTTTCTATCATAGGCTATAGTATTCATTACGAACTTAAAATATTAATTTTGAAACCGTTCTACTAAATAATGTCGCTAAAATCGTCAAAATACCGGATAATGGGGGTATCGTTATATGGGGGCTATACGAAGACGTGGACCTACACAGACAATTTTCTGTCTTAGGCTGTAGTCTCCACTACGAACTTCAAATATTAATTTTGAAACCATTTTGGTAAATAATGTCGCTAAAATCATCAAAATACCGAATATCGGGGGGTACCGTTATATTGGGGCTATACGAAGACGTGGAGCAACACAGACAATTTTCTGTCATAGGCTGTAGTATTCGTTACATACTTCAAATACCAAAATTGAAATAGTTCCCATAAATAATGTCGCTAAAATCATCAAAATATCGCAAAAAAGGGAGGTACCATAAAGGGGGGCTATACGAAAACGTGGCCCTACATGGTTCATTTTCTGTCTTAGGCTGTAGTATCCATTACGAATTTCAAACACCAAATTGTAAACAATTGCATTTTGCAACAACAAAATACTACGGTATCCCGAACAAACAAGCCACACTGTTCAATTCCGATAAATAATGTCGCTAAAATCCTGAAAATACCGAATAGCGGGAGGTACCGTTATATGGGGGCTATACCAAAACGTGGGCCTACTTGGCCCATTTTCAATACCAAAAGTCCTGCAGACATAATACACATTTGAGTAAATTTTTATCAACTTACTTTGGTGGAGGGTATAAAAACCTACATATAGTTGCTCTATAGCAACATATGATTCGAATTGGTTTCCAGGGAATACAATATTTCACCAGTTCTTTTACATGAGTTCAAAAGAAAACCTAAAGAATATGATTTTTCTTCCAAACTTTGAATCCCTCAAAAAAAACTTAATTTGTAATAAAATTTTGGATTTTTTGAAATTTTGGTCTTAAGGATATAAGTACCAAAGCGTACAAAATATTGTGTAGGGTTGATGACTGAAGCTAAAATTTCGAAATTCTGCATGCATTGTGTGCCAATGATGGTGGTTTTTTAAGAAATTCGAAATATAATGGTACGAAAGGTACTAAATGGACCCACATTTGTAAAAAATTACTTCAACATCTGCATTTGTATACCCTAGAAATCAACAGTGACCTAAATATCATATTTCCGAATTTTAGCTCTATCCCATCACCCAATACAAAATTTAGTAACATTTAGTACGCATATCCAAAAAAAAACTACGTCTCGTCATTCTAGACACAAATACTGATCCAAGATTCGCACCATTTCCAAATCTACCTTCATATCTTAAGTACAGACACCACAGTGACATCTATATCAAATGTCAGCTCTATATCTTCTCTTAATACCAAATTTAGCACTTTTCGTACAATAACAGTACTAATTTCCAAAACAACCTCCATATCTCAATTGCAGATACCAAAAGTGACCTCAATATCAAATTTGACAAACCCAGTCCTATCCCTTCACCCAATACTAAATTTTGTACCATTTAGTACTTTTTGTACAAATATAGGACGCATTTTTAAACCACCACCAAATTTCAAAAAAAAAAAAAAAAAAAAATACCATCAGTAATCTAAATATCAAATTTCCGAATTTAATCTCTATCCCTTCACCCAATACCAAATGTAGTACTATTTAGTACATTTCGTACAATTAAAGTACAAATTTTCGCAAGAACTTCCATATGTCTTGGCCACACATGAAAAGCGACCCTAAACATATAACAATTCTACACTCCGACAGTAATCTTGGTAATTGGTTCACCCAAATCCAAATTGTACCAAATTTAGTACCATTCAGTACACTTAAGTATACATTTTCATAACTGCCTACATCATACCGTCCAGTAGAAATCTTATTTTAAATTTTCAGGATTACAACTCAACCGATTCAACCAAAATTTAAGTTGTACCAAATTTAGTACCATCTAGTACGCATACGTACGATTTTTCAAAATTACCTACACACCTCCATTTAAAATTTTAGGATTCCAGCTTTATTGATTCTCCCCAAAATTTAAATTGTACCATATTTAGTACCATTTAGCACACATTAGTACGAATTTCCGAAACTACCCACGTTCCTCGGTCCTACAAGCAATATTGATCTTAATTCCAATTTTCAGGATTTCAACTCTATTGGTTCTCCCAAAATTTAAATTGTACAAATTTAGTAAATTGTATCAAATTTAGTACCATCTAGTACACATAAGTACGAGTCTCCGCAACTTCTTTTATGCCTCAGTCCTACAATGCAATAGTAATCTTATTTCAAAATTTCAAGATTCCCACTCTATTGGTTCTCCAAAAATTTAAATTGTACCAAATTTATTACCATTTAGTACACATTAGTACGAATTTCTAAAACTACCCACGTTTCCCAGTCTTTTAATGAAATAGTAATCTTATTTCTTATTTTCAGAATTCCAGTTCTATCGGTTCTCCCAAATCGAAATTGTACCAAATTTAGTACCATTTAGTACTTCTCGTACACATAAGTACACATTTAGCAAACTTCCTACATATCCCAATCCTACACTCCGCCAGTAAAGTTCATTCCAAATTTCAGTATTCCAGCTCCATCCGTTCCTCCAAATTCGAATTGTACTAAATTTTGTACCGTTTCGTACTTTACGTATACATGGGTGCACAGTTCCAAAACTACCTCTTTACATCGACTCTACTCCTCAACCTTGATTTTCATTTCAAACTTCAAGTTTTTCGCTTTAACCGTTCACATGATACAAAATGGTACCAAATGTAGTGCATTTTAGTACTTTTCGTACGTTTATAGTGCGAATGTCCAAAAATTCTTTGATACATCTATCATACACTCCATCAGTGACCCTCATTCCAAATTTAAGAGTTCTCTCTCTACTGCTTCCTCAATTACAAAGTGTACTATATTTAGTACTTGTCAAACCGTTCTAGTACGAATTTCCGAAAACCAAGCTTTATCTGACACCTTCGGACCAAGAATGACCCTCATCCAAAATTTCAAGGTGATCCGATATATCCCATCCACGCCAGATCTTGCGTGGATAGAAATATTACGATGTACAGATTTTAAAAGGAATCTGATGTTTATTTCGCGTTTTATGCCCCACAACGGGTCTAAATTTTGAATAACCATGAAATTCAAAATTTAGACCCGTTGTGGCGCAGGTACCAGAAGGAATGAGCAGATGTTATCCATTTTCGCACCTGACCTAGCACCGACACAAATATTAGGATTTACAAAGTTTGGGCAAAATCGGATGATCCGATTCTTTGAAAATGTTGCCATTTTGTGGAGGAAGTACCAATAGGAGTGGACCGATATTGCCCATATCCGAACTCAATCTAAGTTTGATAATAATTTTACGATGTACCAAGTTTGGACCAAATCGAATTCTCCTTTCGACAGTTATCGTGCGCACCAGCCAGCCAGAAAGACAATCGGACTGACACCCATAGATCGACTTCAAATGTCCTGAAATGTATTTCGACCAAAGAGACCTAGTGCCTAAAACCGCTATTTCGATGGGGCACGTTTTGGGCATATTAAATGATATATACCCTCCCTAGCCATATGGATAAGGGTATAACAAGTTAAAAAACAGTAAGTTCGGCTGGGCCGAATACCCTCCACCTTTTGAAACGAATTTGGAAATTTTCAAAAAATAAAATCCGTTAAAAATTCTGTTAACATCTTAAAAATACCGAATATAGCCGATATATTGAGGTCTCTATGACGTGAACCTGCATAGGCTTTGTTTTCCATAAGCCTCTACCATATTAATATTCGAAACTTGTAGTATCCATTACGAACTTCAAATACCAAATTTGAAACAATTCCGGTGAATAATGTCGCTAAAATCATCAAAATACCGAAGATCGGGAGGTAATTGTTCCTCAATTTTAATTTGCAACTCAACACCACTGTGCAAATAAATAGAACAACATGTGCACAAAAAGACACTAAAAATATGCTCCTGTGAAACTACCCCGAAACAAAATCCAGGCAACATGCGCGCATAGCCGAGATACAACGCCGCCAACGTCGGCCAACAATGATGGTGCTAAAATGAAAAAGGCGGAGCACCATGCTACCCATGTTGATGGTGTTGTTATGTGTGCAAGTGCGTTTGTACGGCTGTGCGTCTGTCTGTCTGTCTGTCTCTACTGCTCTCATCAATTGTTTGTGGTAACAGGTTGATTGTGTCAAGACTACAACATACAAGGCTGGCAGGAAGGCTGGTAAGCAGGCAGTGAGTGAATGAATGGATGCTTGGCGGTTGGTTGGTTGGTCATAATGGTAATGATGTTGTAGTTGAGTGGGGTGGGGAGAGGAGGAGAAGTGAATGGAGACCATTACATTACAATGCAAAGAAACAGAGATAAGTAAATATTTTATGGCACCCAGAGATGGTGTTGCTGGAACAATCTATTGGGGGGGCAGACTATACATAGGTGGGCAGAAGGAGAGCTTTGGGCAACATGCTTTAAAACAAAATGTTGAATGTTTATCCTAGCTGTAAAATTTTGGTAAATAAAGGAGAAAGGGTTCATTTCAGGATGGGGGTATATTGGGGGTTTTGCCATACTGGGTAGGGAAAGCAATCAACAATAGGCCCCCACAATTTTACCTCCTCCCCCCCATTATATACAACGTTTATGCCATGGCATTTACTACAACAATACATATGTAGGGTTTGTAATAAATATTTGTAGCTCTCCATACACACCCACACACTGCTGGCTGCTCTCGTTGTGTGTATGTTTGAGTGTAGGATGTATTTTCGTTATCCTTTCACATTTCAGGCGGATACAAAATATGTGCGAATTTTATTATCAAAACGTTATGTTCATGTGTCCAGCGCGTGTCCGACAATGAATGTCCTTTTTTTGCCACATGTGTGTGTATGGCTCCTTGGCGCTCTCTCCCTACGGCTGACTGGCTGTCTGCGTATGTATGGGTATAGAAGCATATGTAGAAATGAGAGCATGTGTATATGAGTGTTCCCATACATATTTTCGCTTGGACAACAACATATTTGTTTGCCACTCCATGTAAGTATGTGCGTATCCCCGTTCGTACATGTACATATGTGTGTGCGTGTGTGTGTGTGTGTTTGTGCCAGATTTTGTTTTGTCGTCTACAAACATATGCGGTGTTAATATAAATGTTTTCGTTTTTATTCTGGCTTTTCATTTTCATTTTATTTAAATTAGTTTTTGCGCTTGTCCTTTTTTCCGCACACACGCACACATGTATGTGTTACTTTATCAGTGAGTACATATGTATGTATGTGCATGTAAATGTGTTACGAATTTTGTATACTTTTTTTTTGGCGTACTGTTTGTGCCTAATTTCTGCATATTTTCAGGTGATAATTGTTCAGCAAACATATGAGCTGCATACTAAATTTAATTTATTATTATTATAATTCATTTGTATTTTTGTCTTGGTCTCCGCTCTCCGCTGCCGTGTGTAGATAATTGTATTTGTTGGCAAATATCTTAACGGGAATATTGTACATATGTGTGTGATTTTTTTTTGGCTTAGGTTTCAGGTTTTTTTTTAGCAGCGGTCATGTAAGTATTCAATAATTGATGTTAGAATAATTTTCAGGTTTGGTTCAGCTGGGTTGAGCTTTTACCCGATAGAAAATAGAACCTAAATTTTTGATTGAAATTTCAATTTATACCCTACAACATTTTGTGTTGGATTGTCCCATAAATTTTTTATCACCGCGAAATATTGATCCAAAATATAAATTTTTGTGGATATGGTTCTTCCTATCTCGCTGAGCTGATTCGAACTAAAACGTCACGAAATTTTGCATGGAGGTGGGGTTTTGGGTAAGAATAGAGTTCTTAATTAGAAAAATTTTTGTTATTGAATTTGCTCTAGAGGTCACAACTATAGACCAATCAACTTGGAATTTTTGTATGGGCCTAGGGTTTAAAGCTCGGCAGAAGCCTACCAATTTGGATGATCGTCGAACAATACGGCTTGCCCATATGACTCTTTGGGCCCATTCCAATCGACGAGGCTTGTCCGCAGGCAACATTCTTTGCCTCAATTGAATTTTGTACAGGAACAAATGCAAATCAATGCGAATAATCCGTTGTAAAGTGGACCGAGCCATGCCCAACTGCTGAGAACGGCGTTTTTGGGATGTTCTTGGGGACCTCTCAACACAGGCTCGTACGGCAGCGATATTCTCGGCCGATCGCCTTGGTCGACTTTTATATGGCCTCTTCGGATTAGAAAGAGCCTTACCAGTCGAAAATTTTTCGTATAAACGCTTAATGGTGTTCTTAGAAGGCGCACTTCTCACATTTTTTAATGATTTAAAAGCACGTTGAGTTTTCACAATTGACTTCTTCTGTTGAATGTAATTTTCAACTATTTCAGAGCGCTCGCGTGGCGTATATTGGTTCATGGTAAAAATCTGCTTGGACTGACGCTTCAAACGCGGTATGTCATTAAGCAATGTGACATCTCTGTCAAAAGTTATGGCGTTGCCAGATGGGTCCGTCGAATATGGGCAACCCTGTATATGGGTCTAAAGTTTAAGGTTCGGCAGAAGCCTACCTATTTTTAGAAAAAAAATCCTGATTTTGCAGTCGCAGAAGCCGAACATTTTTGATGGCCATCAGATAAAAAATTGGAGGGGGGTGGTAATATGAACCACAACTATACCGAAAGCTACCAATATGGATTTAGACCCAGATGGAATGTAATAATGGAAATATCCTAAGTATAAATAGCTAATTATTTGCAGAACAAACCTCAATATTTGTAACAAATTTTTGCAATGTTGTATTATATGTCCTATACAGGGTGAGATAAAAAACTCAAGAAAGTCAAACGCCATTCTTTTTAATTTTATTGAAAGAAATTAATAAATGTCGGAAATCAAAATCAAATCATCAAATTTTAGAATAAGTTTAGATTTGTTCGAATTGGTCACTTTTGGCACGAATTATGGCCTTCAAACGGCCAATGAAACCGTCACACGCTGCCCGATGTTGCATGCCCGGCGAAGCGCTTGCTTGAGATGATCGACACTTTGGTATTTTTTAGTGCCAACATTCCTTTCCAAAAGACTCCAGACACAATAGTCCAACAGATTGGTATCCGGAGATTTAGGTGGCAATTGTGATTTATTCACATTTAAATGCTGGAGCTCTCTAGCAATAGCTGCTTGTGGTTTTCTAGCCAAATATAAAAAAACCACTCTATCTCGCTTGAATTCCATCACGAATAACTTTCTGTCTGGAAAATTCTCAGCAAAATGCTTTTGTACGTTTGTAAACAATATAATGAGCTGTCACTGGAACAATTTTAAGAGCTGGCGGGCGCGTGGCTTAGAAATGACAGCAGCCTGAAGTTGGTTGCCGTTTTTTCATCTCACCCTGTATAACACCCTTTGTATTTGAGAAGCAGTAGAACTAGAATTCTTAAATTTGGATTGTGGGTCATTGATGGAGTGTATGATGGGTGTACCAAAGGTTTTTTGGAAATTCGCACTATAGGCATACGGAAAGTACTAAAATGTACTACATTTGTTACAATATCGTAACATGTGAACGGTTACAGCCAAGCACTTAAAATTTGGAATAGAAATCTTGGTTGAGGAGAAGAGTCAATGAAAGGAGGTAGTTTTGGAAGTGTGTACTCATGTTTACGAAAAGTACTAAACGGTACTAAGTTTAGTACAATTTGAATTTGGGGGAACCGATTTAGCTGGAATACTGAAATTTGGAATTAACATTACTGGCGGAATATAAGATTGAGATATGGAGAAAGTTTTCGAAAATATTACTTATATGCACAAAAAGTCCTAAATGGTACAAAATTTGGTACTCGATTTGGATGAACCAATAGAGCTGGAATTCTGAAATTTTTAAGGAAATTCTTACTTATGTGTACTAAATGGCACTAAATTTGGTACAATTTAAATTTTGAAGGAACCAATAGAGATTTCTATTGGACTGTATGATATAGGGAGTTATAAAAAATTGTACTTTAATGTACTAAATAGTACTACATTTGGTACAATTTGGATTTGGGTGAACCAATAGAGCTGGTATCCTGAAAATTGTAAATAAAATTATAGTGTTTTAAATCTGAAATTTAGTCACCATGACACGAAATCAGTGTGAAAAGTACTTACTGGTACAATATTTTAGATTGGGTGAAGGGATAGGGCTGGAATCCTCAAATTTGATATTGAGGTCTGATCTGGATCTGGAATTGAGATATGAAGTGGTTTGGGGAATATGTACTATAATTGTTCGAAAAGTAATAAATAGTTTTAAATTTGGTATTGAGTGTCGAAATAGAGCTGAAATCCTGGCATTTTATATCGGTGTCACTGTTAGTGTCCGTGGATGTAGAGGTGGTTTTGGAAATGTGAACTATAATTGTTCGAAGAGTATTGAGTGGTACTAAATTGGGTATTGGGAGAAATAGCAGAGGTGATATACTGAAATTGTATATTAAAGTCACTGTTGGTATCCCAGGTTGAGATTTGGAGAAGGCTTTGGAAATGCGTACATTAACTGTACGGAAATAACCAAGTTCTACTACATTTTTGGGTAAATGGATAGGACTGTAATCCTCAAAATTTGAAATGCACGTCACTCTTGGTGACTGTAGTTAAAGAGAAGGAGGTGGTTTTGGAAATACGTCCTATGAACGTAGAAAAAGTGCAAAATGTCACAAGATATGCCTTTGGGTGTTGGGAAAGAGATGGAATTCCAAAATTTGATATTGAGCTCTCTTGTTTGTATCTGGTGTTAAGATATGGCTATTGTTTTGCAAAAGCGTACTACAATTGGACGAAAGTTCAAATTAAATCAAATTTTGGATGTTGGTGTCTAGGATGGAGAGGTGTAGATTGTTTTGGATATGCGTACTAAATGTTACTAAATTTGATATAAGGTGGAGGGAAAGAGCTGAATTTTTGAAATTTAGTTGGTTTTTAGGATTTACATATGGATACGTTGAAATAGTATTTTTGCAGAAAATTGGATGTGGGTCCATTTTTGTATGGCTTTTCTCATATCATCCTCGGTCAATTTCAAAATGGAAGATTTTGAGCAATTTTTGGTACAGAAGATAAAATTTTTCCATTATTCTTTCCAAAAAGGAAACAACTTGACCGATATAGGAAACCTTAAAAGTATGAAAATTAAGTACGGTGTATGAAGTTATGATTAGAATTAAAAAAAAAAAACAGTAAAGAAGGTCCTAAATTCGGGCGGGGTTGATTTTATGATCCCCTACACCACTTTGCTAATTTAGTTGAGCTCCACTTTATAATTAAAATTTTTTATGTGAGAATTCAATCGTACACGCTATGCTTATAATTTAAAGTTCGAAAGACTAAATATGCCGAAGCATTTGTATCTTTTAAATTCGGACTTGTATTGCCCATTTAGCGCAAAATTAATTAGAAATAAGATAAAGATATATATGGGAACTATATCCAAATCTGAACCGATCTCGATAAAATTTGGCAAAGATATTTCTGAGCTGTATTTGATATATTTCCCTGAATATCGTTGTTACGGAGTGCATATTACGGCTGTAGGATGAACAATATATATGGGAGCTATAGCTATATATGAACCGATCTTCACCAAATTTGGCATACTGCCTTCTAGACTAAATTCGGTCGTATGTGCCAAATTCCATCCCATTTGGGCAAATATTAGACGTTTGGTGCACAATAAAAGGTAAATCGGACGAAGTTATATATGGGAGATATATCCAAATCTGAACCGATCTCGATAAAATTTAGCAATGGTATTTCAGAGCTGCATTTGACATATTTCCCCAAATATTTTTGTTACAGAGAGCATATTACGGCTGCGGAGGACAAAAATAACAAATCGGATGAACAATATATATGGAAACTATAGCTATATCTGAAACGATTTCGATCAAATTGGGCATACTTATTTTCAGGCCTAATTTGTATGCATTTGTATGTGCAAAATTCCATACTATTCTGGCTGATATTACACGTTTGGTGCACAATATAAGACAAATCGGACGAAGATATTTATGTGAGCTATATCTAAATTTTTACCGATTATCTCCAATTTTAATAGGGTTCGTCCTTGGGCCAAACAAATGTTGTTTGCAAAATTTCATCTCAATCGGATAATAAATGCGACCTTCATTTTGTTCACAAGAATACATGGACAGACGGACGGACGGACTGACATGCATAAATCAACTCAGAAAGTGATTCTATGCAGATCATCAAAAGGAACTATGGGTCTATCTCGTTTCCTTTTGCCTGTTACAAACAAATGCACAAAGACATAATGCCCTGACCTCAACCTCGTGGTGTAGGGTATAAAAAAATATGAAATTTTGAGTACTAAAAAGGCCTAAAACGAATTCTTGGAACGAATCCAAATTTTAAGATGGACTTCGCTGGCGAAGTATCGAGCACTTTCTAGTTTGAAAATAAATAAAATTTCAAGCTAATGCAAAGTTTGACTAAAAAATTGACTCAATTATGTACAGTAATTTTTGAAAAAAGTCCATCTATCAGTAATGCTGCATTTCAAATATAAAATAAATACTTAATCAATATTCCCAATATTTCAATAATAAATGCAAAAGAAAAATATTTACTTTCCAAAAAAATTCACATAAGTCGTTAGTTATGTTAATCTAACGATTTGTTCGAAAAGATAACGAGCCGGAAAAAATCGTTGGTCAAATTTACAAATTTTTTCTTCAAAACACATACACACATATTCCAAAAATATGTGGAACAGGAAAGATGACATTGATTGGCATGTTGCTGCCAGGCAACAACATATCTAAACACCATCCATCGAAGAGGAAGTCTTGTGATTTGTGGACAAAACGCTCATCAATAAGCCATGGCCATTAGCAAATATTTGATATTCGGATTGACACAAAAATAGATTGTCACACAGACTGATAATCGGAAAGAGAAATTAGCCATTGACATATTTACATTTTTTGGGGGGGGTTTTGGAATCCAAAATGGATGGGCCATGTGTTGGGCAAACAAAAATACTAAATCCGGAGTAGTGGCTAAAGCAACTAAAGAGAAATCTCCTACTTAAGGTCCTTGTTTGTTGAAATGTTTGTTTTTGGTTTACAGGGATTTACAAGCATGTTTTTGCTAAACAGGGTTGGGGTTCATGGCAACCAGGGCCAGACCACAAAGTCATGGTTTCCACAGTCAATCAGCTAAACCCCGATGATGATGATAGTAGCTAGCGGTGGTTGTGGTGATGGTGGTGGTGTATTTATCGCTTAATGAGCCAACGATTTTTAAGTTCGACACAACTGACAACCCGTAAATTCAACATCGAAGCCAGCAGCATATGTTGATGCCACATTAGATAAACATCGGCCTCGGCCTGCTTGGATTGTCGGCTAAGCTAAATACACATACCGTGAAAATTAATAGCTCACACCATTCAACAACCCATCCATCCCCCTGGCTGGCTGGCCCTTGGCTTGATTGCAATCAGCATTTAAGACCTGTCATTTCGGTCGATCTCATCCGAAATGGGATTCAAATCAGATTCAGAAACATAAGGCCCACAAAACAGTCGGCATTTAGCACACATATGGTAACATTTTTTTCCACCATTCTTTCATTCGGTCTCTCGAAATAGTTTTTCGCTATTAACAAAGCGGAATTTCAAATCAGAAACTCGATTGTGGTTTGATTATAATTACCCGAGCCCAAAAACCATTTTGTCGCCCGTTTCCAATCATCCCCCTGATGGCATCGTGTTAGCATTGGTACAAAAGTTAACCATTCCGATCAGAAGATCTGCCACGGATGAATGGATGGTTGGTTGGTTGGTTGGTTGAATGTTGCATGTTTAACAAACAATTCATTGTTTTTGTTTTTCTTTTTTTCGGCAGTATTCGTACTCTCCTTTTGATAGCCAAAATATGCACAGATGTCATCTTTGTCCTGGCGACTGTGATGCATACGGAATATTTTTTTGAAGTACTCCTGCTGCTGGTGGTGGTGGTAATGATGATGGAGTTGCATTCAATCTCCTTCCTCATTAAAGGGTAGTTTTGATTCCAACAACATTGTTCCTTGGCGAGAGAAGAAAAAAAAAACAATAACAACATCAAAACGATAATAAAACGATTTTGGTATTTAAGGCACAGTGGGCAAGTTGATCATCAAAGTTTGGTGAAACATTTTTTTTAATTGTCAAACTTATACAAATATTGCTTTAATATAATAATCGAGATTATAGTATTTGTTCCTAGAAAGTCCTTAAATGATAAAAATTCTTGAAAGCTTCTAAATTTTTTCATAGTTTGTCCTTTAAAATTGTTTTTATTAAACCCACGATTTGCGATCAGAAGGTCATTAAAAACCAAATCCTAAAAAAAGAATTTTCCGAAAGTCCTTAAAAATAAGAATCAAAACACGATTTTTTCTAAGATTGCGGATTTTTAATCAGAAGGTCCTTGAATAATATTTTTTTACATTTAAAATTTTTGGTAATGTTTTTTTTTCATTTACAAATTGTTTTTATTAAATCCACGACTTCTGATCGGAAGGTCCTTGCAAAATAATCCTATTAAATTCGTGAAGTTTGGTCCCAAAGTATTTAATAATATGAATATAAAGACGATTTTTTTCTAAGATTCTGGATTTTGTAAGGTCCTTGAATAATATTTTTTACATTGGAGATTTTTGGTCATGGATTCCTCGAAAATTTTTATACCCTCCACCGTACTATGGAGGGTATATTAACTTTGTCATTCCGTTTGTAACTCCTCGAAATACTCATGTCAGACCCAACAAATTATATTCTTGATCAGCGTAAAATTCTAAGTCGATTTAGCCATGCCCGTCTTTCGAACGAATTGAGGAAGAAGGCTAAAATTTTGCACACGTGTTTATTTTTACAGTAGGCAGGTTAAGTTCGTAAATGGGCAATGTAGGGCAATATAACGGTACCTCCCGATATTCGGTATTTTGATGATTTTCGCGGTATTATTCACCGGAATTGTTTCAAATTTGGCTTTTGAAGTCCGTAATGGATACTACAGTCTAAGACAGAAAATTATCTGGACAGCTCCACGTCTTCGTATAACCCCCATATAACGGTATCCCCCCCCCCCCATTTTCGGTATTTTGAAGATTTTAGCGACATTATTTAACGGAATCATTCCAAATTTGGTATTTGAAGTTCGTAATAGATACTGCAGCATAAAGCAGAAAATGGGCCATGTAGGTCCAAGTTATCATATAGCCCCCATATAACGGTACCCCCCATATTCGGTATTTTGATGATTTTAGCGACATTATTTACCGGAATCGTTTCAAATTTGGTATTTGAAGTTCGTAATGGATACTACACCCAAAGTCAAAAAATGAGCCATGTAGGTCCACGTCTTCGTATAGCCTCTATATAACGGCACCTCCCTATATTCGGTATTTTGAGTTTAGGTACAATACCCATCGAAATTGTTTGAGGTATCGTATTTGACGTTAGTAAGGGATGCTATAGCCTGTGGCAGAAAATTGTCTATGCTGGTCCAGGTCTTCGCACAGCTCCGATATAAGAGTACCTCCCTATATACGATATTTTGATGATTTTAGCTACATTATTCACCGTTTATTTCAAGTTTCGAATTTGAATATGACAATGGCTAATGGCAAACAATGCCTATGTAGGTCCACGTCTTATTGACCCCAATATCGGCTATATTCGGTATTTTTAAAATTTTAACAGAACTTTTTTAGGACTTTATTTTTTGAAAATTTCCAAATTCGTTTCAAATGGTGGAGGGTATTCAAAGTTCAGCCCGACCGAACTTACTGCTTTTTAATATGTTTAAACTATTTTTGATATTTTAAATGTTCCACCTTTTGTGGGTGATGTGCCAGAAGGGGTTCGCAGCTATATATCATCTTCACTACAGATCTTTGTTGGCAAAAATGTTTGTGTGTGTGGAATTTGAGTAGAGTTGATTGCTTATTTGGCTTACTTTGAGCGTTTGGTTTCTCAAAATCTTGAACCCTATGGGGGGAGGTACCAGAAGAAGTGATCTGAAAGATCTTGTGTTTTTTCACGTCTGAATGGAATCGGATGTTAATTTCATGGGTATTCAAAATATTGACCCCGAGGTACCATGGGAGGTACCAGAAGGAGAGACCCGATATATCACATCTTCACAACATACCTTGTATTAGTAGATATAATGGAATGTGTGAAATATAAACGGAACCTGATTATGCAAAACGTTGTCTCTTTGTGGGGGAGGTACCAGAAGGAATGGTCCGATCTCTACCGCCTTTATAACAGATCCTGTGTTGACAGAAATATTCAGATGTGCCAAGTCTAAATGGAAACGGATGTTTATTTCGCGTTTTATGAGCTTCATGGATATTCAAAATATCATAATTTTTGTAGGGGAGGTACCAGAAGGAGTGGATCGATACATTCCATCTTAATACCAGTTAATAAAATTATTGGGATGTGTAAAATTTGAGGACAATCGGACTCTTACATCACATTTTATAACAGTTGTAATTATTCAAAAGTTTGATCCTTTATGGAGGAGGTACTTGATAGAATGGGCCGATATTTTCTATTTTCGCACCTGACCTAACACTAATGCAAATATTAGGATTTGTAAAGTTGCCGGACTATGGCTCCACTTTCTGTGCAAAAATATATTTTTTGAAATTTCAAACTTTTGTGGGGGAGGTACCAGAAAGAGTGGACCGATATTGCCCATCTCCGAACTCGATCTAAGTTTGACAAAAATATTACGATGTACCAAGTTTGGACCAAATCGGATACTCGCAGCGAGAGTTATCGTGCGCATCAGCCAGCCAGGCAGACTAACAGAGGGACGGACGGACATCGTTAGATCAGCTCCAAACGTCCTGAAACGGCGACCTAGGATCTGAAACCATTATTTCGATGAGGCACGTTTTGACCGCATCAAATAATATGTACCCTCTCTAGCCTTATGGCCAAGGGTATAAAAAGGCAGAGGTTCAAACTTTTGAGGTCCTTAAAAAATATTAAAAAAAAAAAACAAGTTTGTTAGTCCGGGGGTTTGTGAAATAAAATTTCAAAATTTCGTGATATCAAGGCCAGGTAAAAATCCACGATTTTGGGTCTTATAAAAATAGTAAATATATCCACGGTTTTTTGTTAGAAGTCCTTGGAAATAATTTAAAAGGCCTACAATTACTGACCAAGAAGTCTTTGAAAGATATGTTCAAATTTCCTCGAACTGTGGTCAGGAGGTCCTTGGAAACAAATTTAAAATATCTCTGGAAAATATTAAAAACAACTATAATTCTGGTGGCGGAACATAGTATATATAGGTCCGCGTTTTGGTATAGCCCCCATATAAGGGTACCTCCCGATATTCGGTATTTTGATAATTTTTGCCGCATTTTTTCACGGATTTGTCTAAGAATTGGTATTTGTAGTTCGCAATGGGTTCTAGCACCGATGGCGGAACATAGTATATATAGGTTCGCGTTTTCGTATAGCTCCCACACAATGGATCCTTCGGTATTTTCATGATTTTTGCCACATTTTTCCACGGGTTTGTCTAAAAATTGGTATTTGTAGTTCATAATGGGTTCTAACTCCGGTGGCAGAACATTCAATATTTAGGTCTACGTTTTCCTATAGTTTTTGTCCCACTGTCGTTCGACAAAAATACAAACATCAACAACACCAGCAGCAGCCGCCACAGAAAAAAAAATATTCCACAATAAACAAGATGGTCAAATAACAATGAGACAACAACAGTCTAATAAGATTTTCATGAGACCTGCTGATCTGATCGGTACAAAGAGGAAGCGGGCGGACAGGGCAGGTTCATTTCGTTCAGCACAGTTCCTACTCAGATTACACAAAAGGCTCATAATAGAATTGCACAATATGTACATTCAGCACTCTGCTTGGCACTTGAATGGGATTCGTACGCCAGTCCTTCCGTCCGTCCGTCCGTCCGTCCGTCCGTCGAAGGCGGCTCAGGGTTTGCATTTAGCGCGACTGCATCATTTACACGCCAAAAACGTATTGTCAACCTATTTACAAGGGTTGCTTATGACTTGCTTGTGATGGATTGATTAACAAGCCAGGGGATGGGGAGAGGGGTGGTTGCGATGTTATAAGTAAAGGTTGACTTGAGGTTGCCACTACAGTTCTGTCTGTCATAGAAAAATATAAAGAATATCTCTCATTTTTCTTTAAAGAGTCAATTTGGCCATGGGTAGGGTACTTTGGGCAGAACAATGTCATATTTAATACCCGTAACCAGCAAGAAAGAACATACGGTACTGAATTCCCCCGTCTGTCAAGTGTACGCCGGAGAGAATTCAATCGTCATTATTGTGTCGAGTATGCTCAGCAATATGCCGATTTTCTTCATTATTTCAGTTCATTTTTTGGTCACCGCAAACTGAACCACCACAACATTAAGTGCGACCAATTAAGTTCGTATGTTCGAAAAAATGTTCAGGAAATTTTTGTAACATTCCAATTGCAAGCAGTGCCAAAAAAAGGGATAATCGTCATTGGGGGAGGAAGGGAGGTTGGATACAATTTCCACTTCAGCCTGTTTAGATATTCATTTGACTTCTGTTCGAAAACTCGACACTTGGGGATTTTTTCTCCCCTCTTCAACTTGACATAACCCCTCATACTTTACACTACACCTCCTCCTATTTCAAAGGTATTTTAGAAATAAACCATTTACACGGCAGTGGCAAGGTGTGAAATCATTTAAATGGTTATGATTTCGAGCGGAAACCAAGAAGATAAGACAGTCGGCATTAATGCCGATGTTCCTTTGGTGCCAAGGTTTTATTTATTTTCCATTTGAAAATTGTATTTGTAATCCCATTTGCAAATTGAACATTGATAGATTTCGACGAGGTATTTTCGAACGAAGGAGAAAGATGAGGTTTATTACATTGCGGATTTATACCCATTGATGTGGAATAAAATAGCTGGCATAAAAAATATTAAAATAACATTTGTAAATTTCGAATTTATGTATTTTTTATGAGATTATACCAAAATTGGGATTTGGATTGGGATTGGGATTCAAAATCCTTGAAATAAGTAACTTAAAAATTATACAAAAATTCGAAAATTCAGGGTGAGATTACAAAAAAACTGCAACAAAGTCAAACGTCATATTTTTTACATTTTTTTCTAAATTTTATTGAATGAAAGCAAAAAATTTCGGAAATAGAATCAAATTTTAGAATAAGTTTAGATTTGTACGAATTGGCCACCTTTGGCACGAATTATGGCCTTGAAACCGTCACACGCTGCCCCAATGTTGCTCTGCGGTATTTTGGCCCATTCCCGACGAAGCTCTTGTTAGAGGTGATCGACACTTTGTTAATTTTTAGTGCCAACCTCGCTTTCTAAAATACTTCAGACGCAATAGTCCAACGGATTGGTATCCGAAGATTTTGGTGGCCATTGTACGCTGGAAATGAAGCGAGGAACCTCATTTTGTGACCATTCTTGGGTGGCGCGTGCTGAGTGCTGAGTCCCCTTTTGGAATGTTCAAGGTCTGCGGCCAAATTGTTTGTGTGCCCAAGGCTTTAATACATCCTCCAGAATATTTTCGCCATAATGTTCGGCATTTATTCTGATGCCACGGTTGATTAATACGAGCGGAGAGCGACCATCGGCTGTTATGGCGGCCCACACCATCACCATGGCCGACACTTGAGTTCTGGTGGCCATCCGAAGGTGCACATTTTCAGCTGACCCCCTTGGCAAGTAAACACGATCATTTTGTTTGTCTACAAACTGCTGGATAACGAATGTTTTCTCATCGGAGACGGAGAAAACCAAATTCGGCAGTTCACCACATTCGGCCAAGCGAACGAAGCAACTCTTTTGAGTCTATTTATACCCTACACCACAAGGTGGTCAGGGTATTATGTCTTTGGGCATTTGTTTGTAGCAGGCAAAAGAAAAGGAGATAGACCCATAGGTCCAGATGAAATTTTGCACAAATCATTGGTTTGGCCCAAGGACGAACCCTATTGAAATTGGAGATAATCGCTCGAAATTTAGATATAGCTCCCATATATATCTTCGTCCGATTTGCCTTTTATTGTGCACCAAACGTGTAATATCAGCCCGAATAGTGTGGAATTTTGCACATACAACCAAATTAGGCCTGAAAATAAGTAAGCCAAATTTGATCGAAATCGGTGCGGATATAGCTATAACTCCCATATATATTGTTCATCCGATTTGTTATTTTTGTCCTCCGCAGCCGTAATATGCACTATGTGACAACAATACTTGGGGAAATATATCAAATACAGCTCAGAAATAGCTTTGCTAAATGTTATCGAGATCGGTTCAGATTTGGATATAGCTCCCATATATATAACTTCCTCCCATATATAACTCCGATTTACCTTTTATTGTGCACCAAACGTCTAATATTTGCCCAAATGGGATGGAATTTGACACTTATGACCGAATTGAGTCTAGAAGCTAGTATGTCAAATTTGGTGAAGATCGGTTCAGATATAGCTATAGCTCCCATATATACTGTTCATCCGATTTGTTATATTTGTTACCCACAGCCGTAAAATGCACTCCGTAACAACGATATTCAGGAAGATATATGAAATACAGCTCAGAAATATATTTGCAAAATTTTATCGACATGGATTCAGATTTGTATAATATTTATATATATTTTTTCCGATTTCAAATTAATTGTGGACAATACAAGTCGGAATTTAAAAGATGCAAATGTTTCGTCATATTTAGTCCTTTGAACTTTAAATTATAATTGTAATCATAGCGTGATCTCTCCCATAAAAACTTTTAATTATTATGCGGAGCTCTACTAAATTAGCAAAGTGGTGGAGAACATTTTTCAATATTTGCCGAATGGAATATTGCGATATGTTCAGCCCACAAGACATTATTATTATAGTTATTATAATTAATATTTTTATAACTATTATTTTTATTATTACTATTATAATTATTATTATTATTATTATTATTATTTTTATTATTACTATTATTATTATTATTATTATTATTATTATTATTATTATTATTATTAATATTTTTATTAATATTATTATTATTATTATTATTATTATTATTATTATTATTATTATTATTATTATTATTATTATTATTATTATTATTATTATTATTATTATTATTATTATTATTATTATTATTATTATTATTATTATTATTATTATTATTATTATTATTATTATTATTATTATTATTATTATTATTATTATTATTATTATTATTATTATTATTATTATGTCTACAAACCATTTTCTTAAAATGCAATATGTCAAGTCTTTACGCATTTATTAATGTCTTTGGATATGCTTTGTGAAATTTTATTTCCGTTCTAACTCATTTTCGGCTCAATTAACTGAAATCCTCAAATCCACTTCATTATTTCGTGAATGGCAACCCTAAACCTTCATTGACAATCACTTTATTTATTGATTTTTGTTAAATCAGTTGTTCCTTTCCTTTTCGGTTCACGGTTTTCGCGAAATTGTGAGTTTTATCTGATATTTATTCAAGAAAAAAGTGTGCTGTGTGTAAATTAGACAAAATTATGTTTCATATCAGTGCTCAATTCCATCGAATATTTGTGTTGTGTTCGAAAAAATTGCAATTAATTATGTTATGTAATGTGAAAAAATTGTATTCTTTGATCTCAGTTATTCCTTCTTTCGTTCCTATGCCATTGTGCACGTCGTCGACGTTAACGTTTGTTTCTCTCACGCACTGTTATTCTCTCTCGATTCTCATAGAATTTAACAGGGAGGAGAGAGCTGAGTTTACTGAACTTTGTTGGTAAGTTTTTCTTTTTAGAGAGAATGCTTATTTTCAAAAAAATAATAAATAAATAAACGAGTGTTGCCAAAGATAAATTGATTACAAACTTTGGGCTTTGCTTAGAATTAGGGTATATTATGGAGGGTATATATTGTCATTTCGTTTGTAACTCCTCTTTTGTAACTCCTCCTACAAAGTATATACATATATCGTGGATCAGCGTAAAATTCTAAGACGATGTTCGTCTGTCTGTTGTAATCACGCTGTCATTCGAACAAATTGAGATAGATGGCTAAAATTTTGCATACATACATAGTTTACGAGTAGACAGGTTAGGTTGGGCCATGTCGTTGCACGTTTTCGTACAGCCTCCATATAACGGTACCTCCCGATATTCGGTGTTTTCATGATTTTAGCCACATTATTTACTGGAATTAAATTCAAATTTAAAAATTCAATCAAACCAAAGTCTATGACAACAATTTTTGTATGCAGGTCCAAGGCCTCGTATAGCCCCAATATGATGGTACCTTCATATACTTGGTATTTTCATGATTTTTGCGACATTATTTACCGGAATTGTAACAAATTTCGTTTTTAAAGTTCGTGATGGCAAAAAAATCCGTAAGCGAGTCCACGTCTTCGTATTGTCCCCATATAATGGTTTTCATTTAAGTGGTATTTTTAAATAAATTGTAAATATTTACAAATAGCAACGATTATTAAACCAAAAAAAAAAGTCTACAAATATAAACCTGAAAATATTTTAAAGAAAATCCATGACATTAAAATAACACATCAGATTTGAATAATACTGAAAATATTCTTAAACAGTCCAAAATTTTATTCATTGGAATTTATTTTAAATGAAAAAAAAAAAACATTTAACTCTATCGAAGTCCTCAATAAAGTCTATTTATACCTGAAAGTTTTTGAAAAAATACCTATTTAAAAATCAACAATTACAGGTCTTTACGTCATGAATGAATTCCTGGCTTATGAATTCCTGGAAAAAAATATCTTTTAAAAATCAACGTTTATGGCTTATGAAGTCCTTGAAAAGTATTCTTTAAAAATCCATGTTTATGAGTCCTTAAAAAATGTTCCTTGAAAATTCATGTTTAAAACTAAAATATTTTTTTTTCAATCTCTTTTACAGCTGATGGTGTCCTTGAGGAAATGTTATTTTAAAAACGACTATTTTACTTCTAAGCTTCTATGAAATAATTATATACAAAAATCCATCTTAATAACTCTGCATTTTTTTCTTAAAAAATATGCTTCAGAAAGTCTCTTTTATAGTCCTTGAAAAAATCCAAGTTTGTGGGTCATGAAATTCTTATGGCTTATGGAGTCCTTGAAAAATATTCTGTAGAAATCCACATTTATGGCTCATATAGTCCATGAAAAAATATTCCTTAAAAATCTAGGCTTATGGCCAATAAAGGAATTGAGAAAAATATTCTTTAAAATCCACGCTTAGTGGTCACGAAGTCTTTAAAAATATTTTTCAAAAATCCACGATTAGCGCCATTGAAGTCCTTGAAAAAATGGTCTTTAAATATCCACGTTTATGGGTCCTTGAAAAAATATTTTTTTCAAAATCCGCGTTTATGGGACCTAGAAAAAATATTCTTTTAAAATTGGCGTTTTTTTTTTCTTGTAAAAATACATGTTTGTGGGTCATAAATTCCTTTAAATATATTCTTTTGAGAATCCACGTTTATGGCTAATGAAGTCCTTAAAAACTATTCTTTAAAAGTCCACGTTTATGGGTCATAAAGTAATTGAATTTTTAGAATTCCACATTTATGGCATAAGAAGTCCTTAAAAAATATTATTTAAAAATCAACACTTATTAAATAAAAATTCTCTATAAGTCTTTCAAAATTATTGTTTAATAATCCATGTTTATATGTGACGTATCCCTTGAGAAAACATTATTTAAAAAGCCACGGTTATGGGTCGCGAATTCCTTTAAAAATATTCTTTAAAATCAAGTCCTTGAAAAAAATTCTTTAAAAATCCGTGTTTATGGTTCATGAAGTCTTTAGAAAAAAGGATACAAATACACGATTTTAATTTTGGAAGTTATAGAAAAAAAATATTCTTAAAAAATTCCTGTTTCTAGATAATGAAGTCCTTGAATAAATATGTTTTTTAAATCCACGTTTATAACCCATGAAGTGCAAGAAGAAATATTCCAAGAAATTCACGTTTGGAGTTGGAAAAATATTTTTATATATAGTTCATCACCTTAAAACAATGTAGTCGGAGATTAACAAAATTGCGAGAACACAAATGTTAGACACTCTTCCTGAGCCTGCTTTAAAAGTCCCCGATTATAGCTCTGGTCGTCCTTGAGAAAATGTTCTATAAAACTTTGCGATTATCCCATTGTCCTTATAAAAAATCATTACAAATACGCATTTAAAAAAGTCGTCATAGAAATATTCTTTAAAAATGCACGTTTATAATTGTCCTTAAAAAATATTGTAAAAATTCCACGATTATAGATCTTAAAGTTTATGTAAAGTAAAGTTTGTGACAGTAAGCTCATAAGGGTTTTTTCATATATTTTTTTAATCCACATCAAAAAGTTCATTGCTCTTGAAGTCCTTGAAAAAAGTTAATTGCTCCTTAAGTCCTTAAAAATATATACTTCAAAAAGGTCTTTATAACAATATTCTTTACGAAAATTTACGTTTACAGCACAAGAAGTTCTTGTGGATTTGAAAATCAATGTTCGTAGCTCATGAAGTACTTGAAAAAATTGTTTTTAAATAACCATGAAGTACTAAAATAATTTAAAAAAATACACAGGTAGTCCTTGGACTTCAAGGACGATTATAGCTAATAAAGGATTTAAGGAAATATTCTCCAATTTCAAATTGCGACTTATGAAATCCTTTAAAAAATATTGTTTGAAAAATCCTCCGAGGCCTTGGCAAGATATTCCTAAAAAATCTTATAGACCTTTAAATATATTATTGACAAATCCGCGATAATAGCTCTGGAAATCCTTAATAAAATATAGTTTAATATATCACCCTTAAAGTTATGAAAATTGTATTTCAAAATGACATGAATTAAGTCGAAAACTGAATACATAACAACACAAGATCGAAAATCTGCATAGCAAAGTGTTTCCATAAATACTGAAATTAGCATATTAACCTTCCTCCTCCCTTTCCGCCATATGCAAATATTCAGACTAATAGGGAAGTAGATAATAAGTGTATCATATTGTAACACTTCCCCCAACAACGAGGAGGAGGGTAACAGCAAATCAATATCCACACACACACATTACAGTCATAAAGATATAAACGTTTTATGATAGAGAACACTTCAAGTACACGTCTACTCATATTACCAATCAGTCGTATTTTTTTGATATCGCTATTAAATATTGCAAACGGAATATAAATGTTCAAATAAAATAATTCACAATACCCAAAGATGGGATGGAACTCCAAGAGAATCCATTTTTTGTGGTAACAACCGTTCAAAAGATGTTTCTTATCATGGGAATGTTCCACGAAATAAAAAAGCCAAAACGAAACGTAATGAAATGAAATAACATTTGCATAATGTTCCGGGCGCCTTATCTTGGCATTGTGTAATTGATTCAGAAAGTACGTTTCCGTGGCAAAGGGAAAATCATAAGGAACACCATTATCCTGAGTAAAAGAAGTAGAATAATAACTATGTTAAAGTTAAGTACTAGCTAAGAAACTAATTAAGACTTTATTTCCCTCAAATGTAACAACATTAATTACTTCACGGAGTTGGGGTTTTAGTTTTCCTTTCTCCCCCCCCCTCTCTCTCTCTCTCTCTCTCTCTCTTTTTATGTTTTGTAATTATTCTCATAATTATTCAGCAACACTGTATTCAGGGTATTTATCTTGTTATGACAATGGCAAGGAATAAGGATTCCCCAACATCTTGGAGCAGGAGTCTTACACACAACATGCATCATCGTCTTGATTTGACACAAAAGCAATTTCACGCCTGTTCGCCTTTGACAACTGTCACTGATGTTTGATTGACTGCCATCTCATACAACCCAGTTGATTGGATGGATGGTTAACACCCATCCTGCTGTCTGATCACATATTGGCTAAATAAAGTTTGATTTGGGTAATTCTAGGGAGACAAACTAGAACAAATAGTTTTGTTGTGATTTAAAATAAAATTACAAAAACAGTTGAGACCTTGAGATATCGAAGATATAATTTTTAATTCAGGACAACGATCGAGAATTTTCCTAGGATATTTTTTAAGAATAATTATTCAACGATATCTATGATAAACTATTATTTAATCATAATTTATTCGGGACTTTATCAGCTATAAACTTGGATTGTTTAAGACTTCATGACCCTTAAACGTGGATTTTTTAAGAATATTTCTTCAAGGACTTCATGCTAAATAAACAAGGATTTTTAAGGAATATTTTTCGAGGACTTCAATAAACGTGGCTTTTTAAAGAATATTTTTTCAAGGCCCAGCAATGGCAATAAACATGGAGTTTTAAATTATATTTTTTCAAAGACTGCACAACCAATAAACATGGATCTTAAAAGAATATTTTTTCAAAGACTTCGTAACCCATAAACATGGATTTTTAAAGAATATTTTTTCAAAGACTTCGTAACCCATAAACATGGATTTTTAAAGAATATTTTTTGGGGACTATATGACTCTTAAACGCGGATTTAAAAAAAAAAAATATTTTTTCAAGGACTTCCTGACCCGTAAACGTGGATTTTTAAAAAAATATTTTTTCAAGGACTTCCTCACCCGTAAACGTGGATTTTTAAAGAATATTTTTCAAAGACTTAATGACCAATAAAGAATTTTTAAAGAATATGTTTTCAAGAACTTCATGACCAATAAACGTGGATTTTTTAAAGAATATTTTTTCAAGGACTTCATGATCCATAAACGTGGATTGTTTAAAGAATGTTTTTTCAAGGACTTCATGGCCACTTAACGTGGATTTTTTAAACAATATTTTTTCAAGGACTTCATGACCCATAAACTTGGAATTTTAAAGAATAATTTTTCAAGGACTTCATTTAAAATTTTAAATAGGACTCCATGACCCATAAACGTGAACTTTTTAGGAATATTTTTTCAAGGATTTCATGTCAAAGTGGATTTTTTAAGGAATATTTTTTGAGAAACTTCATGTCAAATAATCTTGGTTTTTTAAGGTGTATTTTTTCGGGGACTTCATGAGATATAAACGAGGGTTTTTTAAGGAATATTTTTTTAGGGACTTCATGATCCATAAACGTGAATTTTTTAAAGAATTTAAAAATGTTTTTTTAAGAACATCAAGACCCATAAACGTGGATTTTTAAGGAATATTTTTCAAGGACTTCATGGCCCATAAACGTGGATTTTTAAAGAATATTTTTTTCAAGGACTTCATGACCAATAAACGTGGATTTTTAAAGAATATTTTTTTCAAGGACTTCATGTCAAATTAACGTGGATTTTTAAAAAATATTTTTTCAAGGACTTCATGATCCAAAAACGTGGATTTTTTAAAGAATATTTTTTAAAGGACTTCATGATCCATAAACCTGAATGTTTTAAAGAATATTTTTTTCAAGGACAGCATAACTTAGAAAGGTGGACTTTTAAAGAATAATTTTTCAAAGACTTCATGATAAACGTGGATTTTTTTGAAGAATATTTTTTCAAGGACTTCCTAACCCATAAACGTGGATTTTTTTGAAGAATATTTTTTCAAGGACTTCCTAACCCTTAAAAATGGATTTTTAAAGAATATTTTTTTCGATAAGTATATGACTCTTAAACGTGGATTTTTAAAGAATATTTTTTAAGGACTTCGTAACCCATAAACATGGATTTTTACAAAATATTTTTTCTAGGACTTCATGACCCATAAACGTGGATTTTTAAGGAATATTTTTTCCCAGGACTAAACCCAAATTTGTAACGAATATTTTTTCCAGGCTAAACTTATATTTGTAAATATTTTTTTCAAGAACTTTATGACCCATAAAAGTGAATTTTAGGGAATATTTTTAAGGGAATATTTTTAAGGACGTGGATTTTTAAAGAATATTTTTTCAAGGAGCAATAAGCGTGATTTTTAAGAGAATCATTTTTCAGGCACTCTATGACCAATAAAAGTGATTTTTTTGAGATATTTTATTCAAGGATGAAAGAGAACAAATATTAATTTTTAAGAAAATATTTGTTAAAGGATCTCATGATTAAAAAAAATCATTTTTTTAAGAAATACTTTTCCAATGGTTATGGGTTATGAACCCATAGACGCAAATTTCATGATCCCTAAATGTAGACTTTTAAGGAATATTTTTTCAAGGACTCCATGAGCCATATACGTGGATTTTTAACGATTTTTACGAATTTTTAGCTAATAATTTTTCAAGGACTTCATGACCAATAACCTGGATTTTTAAAGAAGATATTATTAAGGACTTTATGAGCCATAGACGTAGATTTTTTAAAAATATTTTTTCAAGGAATATTTTTTAAGGACTTCATGGCCCTCCTCCCCACATTTTTTATTTTCTTTATATTTCCATAAATCTCCATATTCGTTTTTATTGCGGTTTCCATAGAGTGTGTGCCAATCCTAGACCAGTTTAAATTTTAACAGTTGTTTTAAAACTCCAATAAAATAATTCATTTCAAATTGTTTGTATTGATGAAGGCTTTGTATTTGCGAAACATTTAATGACGTAAATCCATTAATTTTCCATAAATGTGGTCTAATAGCCTGGCTAAGCCGTTGAAAACAAAAACAACTGTCAGCTTTTGGCCAAATGGAAAAAGAGTTTGCCAATTTCCCGCGAAATTCCAAATCCCACATATGAATTTATACATACATATTTATTATTCGTCCTCCACACACACATATGAATTCTGTGTAAATTTATTTTTATGATTATTGTTACATATGGTTATATAAATAGTTTTGTTTAAGTGTCATACGTATTGTGCGACAAACAAAAAAAGGTCCATGGAAATCTATGGCTATGTGTGCGATAAGAATAAAAGAATGTGTGTTGAATGAGGCCGAAGGACGGACGGACGAACAATAATGATGTTATGGTATTAATTGAAAATTGTCATTAATACTCTTCGCATGGGTTCAAAACTAATGTAATTTATTCATATTTGCATGTATGTGTGTGTGTTCTTGTGTGTGTGTGTGAGTTTGTAAATCTGCTTCTCCCTTTAGTCCTTCAACAAATTTCTGTTGTTGTAATCAAAACCATCCCCTTTTGTGATAATACACCCGTTAATCGGCAAACAAAAGGGCGAACATGGAAATCCTTGCCTCAGGGAGAGAGAGGGGGGTAGAGAAGATTTTCATTCACAGAAAAATTGAGCTGGAACCAAAAACAAAGAAACATATCTCTTGTATTTTGTGGTAATGGATTGAAAACATTTAAAGTAGCAGCGGCAGCAGCAAACACAATTCCATTGATTCCAGTGGCAAAAATATTCAGTATTCATATCGGGTCAATTTATGACCTCATATTTTATGGCATGGCCAGCAATACCCCTCCCTCTCTTTGATTATGCCTCAGCATCATCAACATGCCAAACTTGCCACCATAATAAACGCCATTAAATGAACAAAAACAAGTGGATTCACTTTGCGATGGTGTGGATGTTTGTTTGTCTTTCTGTATGTCGGCCTGTCTTTCAGTTGGTCCTTTGTTTGCTTGGCATTTGCTATGGGGGTCCACTTGCGTGGAGTATGGGGAGAATTGTGGTAGCAGTTTGTGGCCCATTTAAAATGGCTAAAGTATCATTGTGCCATAGTCACCAACATCATCTTCACCACTGGATTCAGTCATTCCTTCATTCAGTCACTCTGCGCCCATACCACCCCTTCCATTGTATTGGGTACATTTGTTTTTATGATTATTGTCATCATCTTCATAATCGTTGTTTTTGTTACTCATACTTTTCACACTGCTTGAAATTTAATAGCGATGTCCTTGGAGGAGGACAGTGGTTTCCTAAAGAATAATTTTTCAAGGACTTCATGGCGAGGATTTTTAAAGAATATTTTTTCAATTACCAATAAACGTGGATTTTTCTAAAAATATTTTTTCAAGGACCAATAAACGTGGATTTTTTAAAGAATATTTTTTCAAGGACCAATAAACGTGGATTTTTTAAAGAATATTTTTTCAAGGACCAATAAACGTGGATTTTTTTAAGAATATTTTTTCAAGGACCAATAAAAGTGGATTTTTAAAAAAGAATATTTTTTTAAGGACCAATAAACGTGGATTTTTTAAAGAATATTTTTTCAAGGACCAATAAACGTGGATTTTTTAAATAATATTTTTCAAGGACCAATAAACGTGGATTTTTTAAATAACATTTTTTCAAGGACCAATAAACGTGGATTTTTTAAATAATATTTTTTCAAGGATCAATAAACGTGGATTTTTTAAAGAATATTTTTTCAAGGACCAATAAACGTGGATTTTTTAAAGAATATTTTTTCAAGGACCAATAAACGTGGATTTTTTAAAGAATATTTTTTCAAGGACCAATAAACGTGGATTTTTTTAAGAATATTTTTTCAAGGGCCAATAAACGTGGAATTTTTTAAAGAATAATTTTTTCAAGGACCAATAAACGTGGATTTTTAAAGAATAATTTTTTCAAGGACCAATAAACGTGGATTTTTAAAGAATAATTTTTTCAAGGACCAATAAACGTGGATTTTTTAAAGAATATTTTTTCAAGGACCAATAAACGTGGATTTTTTAAAGAATATTTTTTCAAGGACCAATAAACGTGGATTTTTTTAAGAATATTTTTTCAAGGACCAATAAACGTGGATTTTTTTAAGAATATTTTTTCAAGGGCCAATAAACGTGGAATTTTTTAAAGAATAATTTTTTCAAGGACCAATAAACGTGGATTTTTAAAGAATAATTTTTTCAAGGACCAATAAACGTGGATTTTTAAAGAATAATTTTTTCAAGGACCAATAAACGTGGATTTTTTAAAGAATAATTTTTTCAAGGACCAATAAACGTGGATTTTTAAAGAATAATTTTTTCAAGGACCAATAAACGTGGATTTTTTAAAGAATATTTTTTCAAGGACCAATAAACGTGGATTTTTTAAAGAATATTTTTTCAAGGACCAATAAACGTGGATTTTTTAAAGAATATTTTTTCAAGGACCAATAAACGTGGATTTTTTAAAGAATATTTTTTCAAGGACCAATAAACGTGGATTTTTTAAAGAATATTTTTTCAAGGACCAATAAACGTGGATTTTTTAAAGAATATTTTTTCAAGGACCAATAAACGTGGATTTTTTAAAGAATATTTTTTCAAGGACCAATAAACGAGGATTTTTTAAAGAATATTTTTTCAAGGACCAATAAACGTGGATTTTTTAAAGAATATTTTTTCAAGGACCAATAAACGTGGATTTTTTAAAGAATATTTTTTCAAGGACCAATAAACGTGGATTTTTTAAAGAATATTTTTTCAAGGACCAATAAACGTGGATTTTTTAAAGAATATTTTTTCAAGGACCAATAAACGTGGATTTTTTAAAGAATATTTTTTCAAGGACCAATAAACGTGGATTTTTTAAAGAATGTTTTTTCAAGGACCAATAAACGTGGATTTTTTAAAGAATATTTTTTCAAGGACCAATAAACGTGGATTTTTTAAAGAATATTTTTTCAAGGACCAATAAACGTGGATTTTTTAAAGAATATTTTTTCAAGGACCAATAAACGTGGATTTTTTAAAGAATATTTTTCAAGGACCAATAAACGTGGATTTTTTAAAGAATATTTTTTCAAGGACCAATAAACGTGGATTTTTTAAAGAATATTTTTTCAAGGACCAATAAACGTGGATTTTTTAAAGAATATTTTTTCAAGGACCAATAAACGTGGATTTTTTAAAGAATATTTTTTCAAGGACCAATAAACGTGGATTTTTTAAAGAATATTTTTTCAAGGACCAATAAACGTGGATTTTTTAAAGAATATTTTTTCAAGGACCAATAAACGTGGATTTTTTAAAGAATATTTTTTCAAGGACCAATAAACGTGGATTTTTTAAAGAATATTTTTTCAAGGACCAATAAACGTGGATTTTTTAAAGAATGTTTTTCAAGGACCAATAAACGTGGATTTTTTAAAGAATATTTTTTCAAGGACCAATAAACGTGGATTTTTTAAAGAATATTTTTTCAAGGACCAATAAACGTGGATTTTTTAAAGAATATTTTTTCAAGGACCAATAAACGTGGATTTTTTAAAGAATATTTTTTCAAGGACCAATAAACGTGGATTTTTTAAAGAATATTTTTTCAAGGACCAATAAACGTGGATTTTTTAAAGAATATTTTTTCAAGGACCAATAAACGTGGATTTTTTAAAGAATATTTTTTCAAGGACCAATAAACGTGGATTTTTTAAAGAATATTTTTTCAAGGACCAATAAACGTGGATTTTTTAAAGAATATTTTTTCAAGGACCAATAAACGTGGATTTTTTAAAGAATATTTTTTCAAGGACCAATAAACGTGGATTTTTTAAAGAATATTTTTTCAAGGACCAATAAACGTGGATTTTTTTAAAGAATATTTTTTCAAGGACCAATAAACGTGGTTTTTTAAAGAATATTTTTTCAAGGACCAATAAACGTGGATTTTTTAAAGAATATTTTTTCAAGGACCAATAAACGTGGATTTTTTAAAGAATATTTTTTTCAAGGACCAATAAACGTGGATTTTTTAAAGAATATTTTTTCAAGGACCAATAAACGTGGATTTTTTAAAGAATATTTTTTCAAGGACCAATAAACGTGGTTTTTTAAAGAATATTTTTTCAAGGACCAATAAACGTGGATTTTTTAAAGAATATTTTTTCAAGGACCAATAAACGTGGATTTTTTAAAGAATATTTTTTCAAGGACCAATAAACGTGGATTTTTTAAAGAATATTTTTTCAAGGACCAATAAACGTGGATTTTTTAAAGAATATTTTTTCAAGGACCAATAAACGTGGATTTTTTAAAGAATATTTTTTCAAGGACCAATAAACGTGGATTTTTTAAAGAATATTTTTTCAAGGACCAATAAACGTGGATTTTTTAAAGAATATTTTTTCAAGGACCAATAAACGTGGATTTTTAAAGAATATTTTTCAAGGACCAATAAACGTGGATTTTTTAAAGAATATTTTTTCAAGGACCAATAAACGTGGATTTTTTAAAGAATATTTTTTCAAGGACCAATAAACGTGGATTTTTTAAAGAATATTTTTTCAAGGACCAATAAACGTGGATTTTTTAAAGAATATTTTTTCAAGGACCAATAAACGTGGATTTTTTAAAGAATATTTTTTCAAGGACCAATAAACGTGGATTTTTTAAAGAATATTTTTTCAAGGACCAATAAACGTGGATTTTTTAAAGAATATTTTTTCAAGGACCAATAAACGTGGATTTTTTAAAGAATATTTTTTCAAGGACCAATAAACGTGGATTTTTTAAAGAATATTTTTTCAAGGACCAATAAACGTGGATTTTTTAAAGAATATTTTTTCAAGGACCAATAAACGTGGATTTTTTAAAGAATATTTTTTCAAGGACCAATAAACGTGGATTTTTTAAAGAATATTTTTTCAAGGACCAATAAACGTGGATTTTTAAAGAATATTTTTTCAAGGACCAATAAACGTGGATTTTTTAAAGAATATTTTTTCAAGGACCAATAAACGTGGATTTTTTAAAGAATATTTTTTCAAGGACCAATAAACGTGGATTTTTTAAAGAATATTTTTTCAAGGACCAATAAACGTGGATTTTTTAAAGAATATTTTTTCAAGGACCAATAAACGTGGATTTTTTAAAGAATATTTTTTCAAGGACCAATAAACGTGGATTTTTTAAAGAATATTTTTTCAAGGACCAATAAACGTGGATTTTTTAAAGAATATTTTTTCAAGGACCAATAAACGTGGATTTTTTAAAGAATATTTTTTCAAGGACCAATAAACGTGGATTTTTTAAAGAATATTTTTCAAGGACCAATAAACGTGGATTTTTTAAAGAATATTTTTTCAAGGACCAATAAACGTGGATTTTTTAAAGAATATTTTTTCAAGGACCAATAAACGTGGATTTTTTAAAGAATATTTTTTCAAGGACCAATAAACGTGGATTTTTTAAAGAATATTTTTTCAAGGACCAATAAACGTGGATTTTTTAAAGAATATTTTTCAAGGACCAATAAACGTGGATTTTTTAAAGAATATTTTTTCAAGGACCAATAAACGTGGATTTTTTAAAGAATATTTTTTCAAGGACCAATAAACGTGGATTTTTTAAAGAATATTTTTTCAAGGACCAATAAACGTGGATTTTTTAAAGAATATTTTTTCAAGGACCAATAAACGTGGATTTTTTAAAGAATATTTTTTCAAGGACCAATAAACGTGGATTTTTTAAAGAATATTTTTTCAAGGACCAATAAACGTGGATTTTTTAAAGAATATTTTTTCAAGGACCAATAAACGTGGATTTTTTAAACGTGGATCTTAGTAAATCCTTTTTACTTTTTCTTACCTTACAAATTTTATGTCCTTGCCAACCACTGTCACATTTGTGGCATACATATCGCCTTACTGTTCTCTATGCCGCTCCATCGTAACGATGTCTTCCTAATCAGCGAAATGCGTTTTTGCCTTGTCAGTTGAATTGATTTCGATTCTCCGCTGAGAATGGTGTGGTCATAATTAAATCACACAACTGACGACTGTTCAGTTTTCTACGCTTGCCTGAACACCCTATGTTGTGTTGACTGAGCTGGCCTGCTCTTCCCCACACCCACGACTAGCCATTCAACTGGTTTGAGTTGGGGAAATCTCCATTTGCTGTGTGTGTCCTCGAAGTCAATGGATGCCCAAAATAAGAAAAAAAAACAAGTAAGAGATGCCATTTGCTTTTCGCTTGAAAAGCAGTTGTTTGCGATTATCATTTTGACAGTTTGCCGGGCTGTTTTTCTTCCACAGGGTCTCTTCCCCATTTCAAAAGTGCCTTTTTTGCGTTGTTTTTCACTTGTCGTATGTTTGTTGTTTTTGGTATTATTGTTTCGCCTATGATTTATGCATTTTTAAGAGTTGCTTATTGTTTCTAGCAATAAATCGTTTTTAGCTCAGTTTTTGGGTAGTTGGTGACAAGGACCCCTTTCATAAAGCAGGCCGACCAGTCCACTGAGACAGCGGCATGATAATGATTACACTGGGCTACACCAAAAAAAATATTACAGTACAAAAAATAAAAATAGAAGACATTCATAGCGGGGTTTTGGGAGCTTGCATCCGGAGGGTGCCAACATAGAGAGGCGAAAGTTCTGTTCATTTGATTAAAAAACAAATTAGAAAGTATCACTCGGATCTGTCGAGTGATGTATACCCTCAACCAATGTCCGTTTATCTGTATATATATATAAGAATGAGGCTGAGTTTTTTACAAATTCGTACTAAATTGGAAAGAAAAAGTACTAAAATGTACCAAAAATTTAATGTTTTGTAATGTACAAACGGAATGAGGTACAAAAATTTGGAAATGACAGTCACTGATGGAGTGCTGCATAGATGTACCAAAGGGTTTTTGGAAATTCGAACTTTAAGGTTACAAAAAGCTCTAAAATTGTACTAAACTTCTAAAATCCAATACCATTTGGTATTCTGTGAACGGGTATAGCTAAAAACTTGAAATTTGATATGAGAATATAGGTTGAAAAGTAAGATTGCGTACTGAAAAGTAAGGGTGCGTACTGCACTAAATGATACTAAACTTGAAACATTTTTTTTTTGGGTGAACGGCGAATGAAGCTGATATTTTGAAGTTTTTTTCTGGGGACCCAGTTGGTGGTAGGATTTTGATAAAGAGGTGGTTTTAGAAATGCACACGGGAGTGGTACCAGACGAACGTCTCCGGATCGACTCCAAATGTCATAAAACGGATTTGGTCCACGAAGACCAAGGGTCTAAAACTATTATTTCAATGAGACACGTTTTAGCCTATCAAATGATATATATTCTCTGTAGCCATATGGCTGAGGGTATAAAAATAGAAGACATTTGTAGAGGAGTTTTGAGACCCTGCGTCGGGAGGTAGCCAAAATAGAATATTTTTACTTCTTACGATCCCGTTTAAAGAGAGTTTTTTTCCATATTTTTTTGAGAAAGGACGGAAACAACCTATTTCTTGACTTGCTTGAGGGCTAACAATTCGTTTTCGAGCATTTAATACCCTCCACAATTTTGAAGGAACTTGAAAAAAAATTAAAAAAAAAACGTAGAAAAATACCGACACCTTGTATGGGGTCTATACGAAGACGTCTTCCTTCATAAGCGATTTTTTGTCATAGACTGTAGTACCGATGCCGAACTTGAAATACGAAATTTGAAACAATTTCTGGTAATAATGTCGCTAAAATCATAAAAACCGAATATCGGTATGTATCGTTATATGGGGGCTATCCAAAGACCTGGACCTACATACGCGATTTTCGCTATAGGCTGCAATACCCATTACGAACTTCAAATACGAAATTTGATACAATTCTGGTTTGATACAATTCTGGTGAATCATCAAAATACCGAATATCGGGAGGTATCGTTCTATGGGGGGCTATACGAAGACGTGGACCTTCACAGGCAATTGTTTGTTACAGACTGTGATTCCCATTACGAACTTCAACTACGAATTTTGAAACAATTCCGGTAAATAATGTCGCTAAAATCATCAAAATACCGAATATCGGGAGGTATCGTTCTATGGAGGCTATATGATAACGTAGATCGACAAGGCCGACATGGCCCATTTACGAACTTAACTTGCCTACTGGCAAAATACACAAACTTTTAGCCTTAGCCTTTTATTTCAAATCGTTCCAAATCGGAAGGACAGAATTAATATAACTTCCGTAGAATGGTGGAGGGTATAAAAAGGACTTTTATATTTTTAACGATTTTCCGGTTTAAGATATGGTTTGGGGTTATATTTCCAGGACCTATGGTAAAATTTAATGACGAATAATCTGTTGGATTATTTCGATTTTTAAGAAAAGGACCTAAAGGATCCCATTTAATGACTCAACAGAGAGTAAATTTTTTTGCAAAAGACTTTTGTTAGTCAGGAGATACTATATACATAAAATGCATTGATTCCATGAAATCATAAGCCAACATTTCCAAAAAAAAAAAAAAAAAGGATGGGGAACCCCCCTCCCCTTCTTCTAAATTATCTCCCCATGTTAAAGTTCATAACCCCCATACAAGTATCTCATATTGTGGATATCCACAATTGTGGATATATTAAATGTGTTATTCCGTTTGGAAAACCTCAAAATATTTGTCGGAGACCCCAATAAGTATATATATTCCTAATCAGAATTAAATTATAAGGCGATTTAGCGATGTGCGTCTATCCATGCATCTGCCTGTTGAAATCACGATAGAGTCCACATTATTTAATCTAAAGCTTTGAAATTTTGCACAAAGGTTTGTATTACATGTAGGCTGATTGGTGTTGAAAATGGGCTATAGTGGTCCACCTTTAGGTATAACACCAATATAAACGTCCTCCAGATTTTCGGTATTTTAAAGGTTTCTACCAAAATGTCCATTCCAATCAGCGGAAACTTTACACTTGGGGTTCCTGGTAGGTCTGTTCTCTCCCGGCAAAAAAATATTCGCTATATGTCCACCAGTTGGTATAGCCCACATATAACTGTATCTCCCGATATTCGGTATTTTTAAAGGTTTCTGTCACAATTTCCAACCAAATCAGCTGAAATTTAAGCCCTTTTTAATTGTTAACTCTTCTTTCAAAATCGTTTCCATCTTTTTTTTTTGTAATTTTAGAAGAAAATTAAATTTTGGTGCCCTGTGTAATGCTGATCATCATCGCCATCATTATGAGCCCTGATGATTTATGCTTCTTTAAATTCAACCAGCCGCCGCAGCGCTGCATTGGTGTGAGTTTCCAACTTAAAGTCATTTCTTTTTTTCATTTTCCTGTTTATCTTGGCATTGTCTTTGTATCTACTTTACGATTTGCTTGCTCGCTTGGTCTTGGTCTTGGTTTTCTTGAAGTTGTAATTAAATCACCGGCAAACACTTAATCAAGTTTTCTCAAGTTTCTAAATCACTTTCATTTCACAATGGACTCTGGCGATAATTTGTTTCCTTTTGAATGCTTCAACGCTTCGACAATGTTGTCCGACACATTTGCAGATGTCACACCAACAACGAGGCAAGGCTATGGAGCTTTCAACACAAACACACACACGCACACTGATACGTTTAAGTCTTCAACGAAGCAAACACGTATAAACGCAAGGATCCATAGCCAGATTTGGGTGTGTGATTGAAGTGGGTGGGGAGAGGGAGAGGAAGGGAAGGATATTTTGGAGTAGTTTATGTGTTGCTTATCACATATTTTGGATGTATGTATGTCTATGTATAGATGTTTGTATGTATATATGTAAGTATGGGTGTATGTAAGTATGTGAATAAGTTAAGGTATGTCGTCCTTACAGCTGCTAATATAGCCACGATTGCATGTTAAATATATGTTATGGCCTTCGTCTATGTATGTGTGTTGGTGTTGGTGTGAGAAAATTAAATTGAAAACGTGCTGAAGCGTTAAACTGTTTGTCAACTTTCTCTCTCTTCCTCCCTCCCTTCCTCCCCGTCTCGCTGTCAATCTAAGGACATATGAAAATTAGTAACCTCAGCAAGATGTCCACAGTTGTTTAGTCCTTTGGCCAGTCCCAGACGTGATTGGAATAATAATCACAATAAATGTGTAACACAAAAATAAACAAATAATCATCAGTAAATAAAAGGATATCAACTAGTTCGGATATCAAACACACATATAAATATTCACATGATTATTTAGAAATTTTAGAAGGAAACCCGTTCCCGGGTGAAAATTGAGTTTCTTATCAGGACAATGTGATAGTAACGACTTATTTCAAATTGTCTCTTAATATTGTAGTGGTTAACAAAAAAAAGGCGAAAATAATGATTTCTTTAAGGAGGTTAAGGATTCTGCTAAATTTATGTAGTCATTTTGGGATTTTCCGATTTCTCAAATCGTGGAACTAAAAATACTGATAGGTTTTCCCGGTACAGTTGGCAAAATATCGATGGTCGCGACATTCAATGTTTGCGATAGTTGTCATGTAAAATTTTCATATTTTCGATGCAAATCAAACAAGTTAAAAAGAGGCTAAGTTCGGCCGGGTCGAACTTTTAACACCCTCCACCATTTTGAAGGAACTTGAAAATTTTCAAAAAAAAAAAAAAAAATCCGAAATGTTGCAACTCTTGTAAACTGTGGAGTAAGAGTCCGATTGTCTTCAAATTTCACACATCCTAATATTTTTATAAACCTAAGGCCTGGTGTAAATATGGAATATAACGGTTTACTCCTTCTGGTACCACCCACACAAAAAGTCGAAATTATAAAAAAAAATGTGCACAGAAAGGGAAACGATAAACTTTGCAAATTCCAATATTTGCATCAGCGCAAGGTCAGGTGTAAAAATGGACAATATCGGTCCACTCCATTAAGTGCCTCCCCCACAAAGGGTAAACTTTTTGAATAAATTTAACTCTTATAATAAATATAACTCAAATAATATTATTTTGAATAATTATAATTCAAATTATAAACATTGCATTATGTTTTTAATCCAAGGTCCACTCCTTCTGGTACCTCCCCCCACAAAAGCGTCAACATTTTCAATATCCATGAAGCACATAAAACGCGAAATTAACAGCTGACTCCATTCAGACTTGGCACATGTCAATATTTCAACACAAGATCTTTTATAAAAATAGTAGAGATCGGAACATTCCTTCTAGTACCTCCCCCACAAAGGGTCAACGTTTTGAATAACCAAAACGATTATATATAAGCACCCGGTTCTCTTTATATTTCACACTTCCCATTATCTCTACTAACACAAGATTTGCTTCTGGTACCTCCCCCAAAAAGGGTAAACTTTTTAACTTTTTGAAAAATGCAGAGGTATAGCTATGTAAGTTCTGTATAAAATAGTGGTGGAAATTTCACCCTGGATAGCTAGTTTAGTTTAAAATTTTACTGAAATCATAGAATAAACGGAAATTGAGAAGATACCACCCACGTACCCATAAAACCCACATCAATATCAATCTACAACGACTTGATCAAAAATATTAAGATATCACACGAATATTTTGAAGTACGCAACACGGAATGACATATGTTATGTTATGTTATGGTAGGTTGAGTTTAACAATTTCCGAATAGAAGGTATGACATTATCTTGATTTACTCTCATGAACCAAAAAGCTCATTGGATCATATTAAGTTCTATATTGTTACAAATTTGAAATGAGTACTACACGATTAATTATAACAGTTTTTTCAACTGGTTTTCATTTAGTTGGCAACACGAAAACGTAAACAAACTAAACACATCTTGACGACGCCATCTTTGTGACTATCAACACATCTACAGAAAATATTAATATTAACAAACTTGTTGCACAGATGGCGCTACTAAATTAAATTTTCTATCGCATCTCATCACCGTACAAATCAAACGTCTAAGATATTTATCAACAGATGGCGCTAGTAATGTTTTAATTTTGTAAATCTTAAATCTTGATATACCGAATTACAAAAAATCGCCTCACTATTTGAAAATTCGATTTGCACGAAGACACCAAGTCATCAGTTGGTCCTCGTGGCAATATTTCCTTTAAATGTTGGCCAAGTTCTTAGATTATCTGTCTTGACCCACTACAATTTTGACACACTTCTACAATAAATATAAATCTCATAAACACAAAGGGCCACGAAAAAATTAATTAAATTAAACGTTACTGTTACGCCCATTTCTAGCAAACTAACCAGACATTAAAACAAAGACAAGTTGCGTATATTTTTTATAGTCGACATTTTATTGTTTCTTTGATTCAATGGATATCGTGACTCAGCTGACACTTTTATCGGGGGAAGTTCTCTGAAATGGATTTTTGAGACCATGTCAATCACACCTATCCGCGGTTTAACGCCGTTTTTCCCCTATTTCGGAATAACATATATCTTTCATTTTTATACCCTGCATCATACATAGTTTGGTGGCTATATTAAGTTCGTCACTCCGTTTGTAGCTCAGCGAAAAATAATTTTAGACATAACAAAGTATATATATTCTTGATAAGCATTAAATTCTAAGACTTTTTCTAACTGTCCGTCCATTCGCCGTTAGAGTCAAAACGAGTAAAGATAGGAAGCAAAAATTTTGCACAGATCATTATTTCGTCTGCAGGCATGTCAAGTTCGAAGATGGTATTTTGATGATTTTGGTCACACATTTCAATGGAATTCTCTGCAATTCTACACGAGGAGTTCTTTGTGAGTACTTTACCCCCTGAAAGATATATTGTATATCCCCCATATAAGGGTACCTCCCGATATTCGTTATTTTGATGATTTCAGCCACATTTTTCAATGAAATTGTCTGAAAATTCGCACAAGAAGTTCCTTTTGAGTACTTTTTATCCTGGAAGAGTATTGTCTGTATAGGTCCATGATATCGTATATCCCTCATATAAAGGTATCTCCCTATATTCGATATTTTGATATTGTATTTTGACGATTTAACGACATTATTCACCGGAGTTGTTTCAAATATCGTATTTAGAATTCGTAATTCGTATGACAGAAAATTGTTCTATGCAGATGCAGGTATTCGTATAGGCCCCATATATCAGTACCTCCCTATATTCGGTACTTTAGGTACTATATTCACCGAAATTGTTTGAAATTTCGTATTTGAAGTTCCTAATAGGTACTACATCCTGTGACAGAAAATTGTCTATGCAGTTCAAGGTTTTCGTATAGCCCCGACATAACTGTGCAGCCTCGCATTATTCGTTATTTTGATGATTTTAGCTACATTATTTACCGGATTTTTTCAAGTTTCGTATATGAATATTGTAATGGCTTAAGACAAACAATGCCTATGTAGGTCCATGTCATATAGACACCAATATAACGGCTATATTCGGTATTTTTAAAATTTTAACAGAATTTTTTAAGGATTTTATTTCCAAATTCATTCCAAATGGTGGAGGGTATTCAAAGTTCGGCCTGGCCGAATTTACTGTTTTTTAATTAGTTAATATTAGAATTACCAATCGCCCTTTTTGAAAAAAATTTCGATTTTCAAAGACTTTATTTGGTCGAATCATTTTATTTCGTAATATTTTTATTTTTTTTTTTTTTTTTGATAAATTTTTCCTCGGTATTTTTTCGAGCTGATGCATGAAAGTGACATAAAAGTTCGTTTTGGGTAATTCTTCAAAAGAAGAAATATTCATTACAAATTTCCCCCATAAATCCCAGAATAAACTATACATCTAGGTTAAATAGTTTTTAAGAAAATTACATGCCAAATTTATGTATTATAAGAGAAAATATGTCTTCATCCAGTTTGATTAAAAAACAAACTTTTTCTATGTGTTTGATTTCTCGTTCGAGACGAGCTTAATGATCTGAAATTCCCAGTGAAAAGGAAAGCCAGATAGACACTATCACACACTCACCACTATGCGACGCGTTTCGCCGTTGGTTAAGCGGCTCATCAGGCATATTTGGTATTCATCAGGCATATTTGGATGATGGCTTACAAGGGCCGTTCTCTGGAAAGTAGTATATATTTCGAACTTATTGCAAATTAGCATATGCGAATTATACACTAGATACTCTCCAGGTTCGACTCAAGTTCTATTGGCAGATCTTTTTCACAGCAAAGGCAAAACTCAAACTTTTTTTATTTTATACAAATTTAGTCCTTTTTCCGAATTTGCAAACAACCGATTCCAGGACCTTCTATTTTTAGCTCTGCTTTCATATATTGAATTTTTCTTTTGGATATTAAATATAATCAAGACCTCAAGCTCGAACAACACTTGTTTTATTAAAATATAAAAACGTTGAATAAGGAAAAACATTAATTGTTATAACGGAGAGTACGCCGAAAACAACAACAAAATGACCTACAATAAAATATAATCAATTAAATATGGTATTCTACCTGGTATGTATCTCATGAGGAAAAATGTTTTGTATTTAGTCTCCATTTTCTATTTCAAGCCTTTAAAATTGATTCGAGGGAAATAATTCAAGTTATTTGCCAAAATGTATGGACCTCAATCAAATGACAGGAATCTTCGAATACCAACAGAAGATATTTGATAGAAGTAGTTTTGGACTTATTGGTCTGCCATCTCATATGAACTACCACCTTTTTACAATAACTCATATCCTCCATTTTGATACATCCTCTAAAAAATTCAAACGCCATATTATCTATAAAATGATTTTTTTTTATTATTTTCTTTTTTTATTATAATAATATTCGATATTTAATGCAAGCATTATAACTAGATTTTCGATACATGGGATATACGGAGGTCGTTAAATATAAATATGTACAGAGAAATCAAAAAACACATCTTTAAAATACATGGTACACAATATACCATAATTGATAATATAAATTATACAAAACTTTATAAAAATACTACAATAATACATATGTATATATATATATATAAAATAAAAAGAAAGAAAAAACACAAAATTACATACAAAAATTCCTACTTGGCTAATTATGAATTAATAAAAAAATATCGATTTTTTTTTAGTATCAACTGGCTCTAGGTTATTGTCGTCCAATATATATTTATATATAGTATATAATGTATATTGATAATGCTCCTTGGTTTCTGTTGGGGGGTTTAGACAAAGCAGCATTTGCTACCGGGGGGATTGTTTGTGGCAATCATTTGATGTGAAATTAACAAAAAAAAAAAAAATATATAAATTCCTGAGTCTAATTAATTATTTAATGGGAAAATGTGGGGTTCCTTTGGGGAGGTGTTTCCTACTAAGAATGTTGTGTATATAATTTTTTTGATTAGTAATGTTTGTTTTTCTTGTCCTCTTTGTTCTATGGAACTCTCTAAAAAAATATTGCATATTATTGCTTCTAGTAGAAACTAATATTCTATTGCTATTTTGAACTAAAATATTTTGGCACTAGATTTTCACAAAAATTTTCAAATTCTAAAATTTCGATTTCCTTGCCATGGAAATTGATTTTCCGGTGCCAAAATACAGTGGTGTAATTGGTATATTGCTTTCGATCCACTTTGTTGAGTACCTAACACGTATCGGTACGTCCGTTAGGATTTTATATAATTGCCTTATTTTATGGTTTGTACTCCTCTTCCCCTCAAACCATGCCAAAATCTGTACAAACGGCAGTGGGTTGATTATTTTGAGGTTTCTCTCTAACGGAGGTGGCGGCCGTGGAAGAATTTGCTGCTGCTGCCGCCGCCGCAGCTGCTGCAGCGGCCATATTCAATTCCACCAATGTATCAATGCTATTCAAACTAACACCCTGCAGGATTTTCTGGGCTGCCAATGAGGTAAAATTAAATGACAAATCCGTTAGGCTGGGAAAGTTGTAAAGATCCTCTGCCTCGGCTTGATGTTCCTTGGACAGACTTAAACGCCTATCCAAGGTGTCCTTGCGTATGGATTTATCCACCGAACTTAGGCAGTTGGTATCCTTTTGGGCCAAATTCGGCTCACTGCCAATCGAGTTGAGATTCTTTTGCAGAATCTGGGCCAAGCTGCCACCACCATTACCTCCCCCTCCAGAATTATTGGGATTTCCACTCAGCGAGGTGTTTGAATTCAGATTATCATTTTTGGCCAACAGAGTTGAGGAGTCATATCTCAAATTATTTAACTCACAATTGGAATTAATGGTCTTGTTCAAAGTGTCCTTGGATGACTTCTCATAAAATCTGAGATTACCCACCGAACCGGTCATTTCCAGCTTGGCTTTGCTGAAATCAATGCCACTCATGAGCTTCACATCATCACAAGGTGTTGTGGGCTGGGAATCGCTGTTCTTCAGAACATTATTTTTATAAATCAACTGGCCTGCATTGGAGGGGGCTACCGCCAGACTTAGCTTACGGCTATTATTCATAGTTGTGGTCGTTGACGTTGTGTTGGTATTGCTACCCGACTCAATGAGATTATTCTTGGAGGCCTTTGGAAACTCAATGGAATCATGAGGCTTATCCGAGGATAAGGAGCTTAAATATGACATGGAATCACAGGTTTCGGTATCCGAACCACGATTTGAACCACTTTCCGCATGCATTTGATTCTCAGGGGTGACTGGCAACTCCGGTGTTTGACTCTTTTCCTTGCCATTTTGCCTTAGCTTGTGATTGGCCCCGGCGGCCATGTGCTGCTTGGACAGAGTTTTCTTGATGATCTCGCCTCTCTCATTCATGGTGGTTTCATTGTTGAATATAAACACATTGGAATTCTCGTTGAGTTTGCTGTTCTCAAAGGTTATAACACTTTGAGCCGGGGTGTTTTGGACCACAATTTTGGTGTTTGGCAGACAATGTTGGCCATCATTGGAGGTGGTCAGTTTGAGGGTAATTGAATTACTCGATGGTGAATTGGCAATGGCGGTAGAATTTTCCATATTTTCTGCCTGGCCATTTAGACGGGATTCCAAGGGAGAACTCGAATTGGCCGATTGGCCCGTACCCATATGCTTGGGAGAGCTGGTATTGGGCGTGGAGGTAGAGGAAGCCTGATTTCTCATTATTTGCTCAGCATTACGGGCCCTCAACACCTGATGTCGTGGGGTGCCCCTGGGCGAACCATTCAACATTATTATGGAACGAGGCTGTATAACTGTGGAACTGCTGGAACGTTGCGAATCTAGACTAGAATGACCACTTGTGCGTACATACGACACCTTGCCGCTATCAATGCTGGAGGGTCCCGAGGTGCCGGCATACAGGGAAGTTTTGCCCGATTCCAAACTTGAGGGACCACTTTGCCACATACGATAATCGGGTCGGCTGTCCGAATTTCTATTGTTGGCAGGTGTTAGTTTCGTTGAAGCCGTGGTTGTGGTGTTCCGCGAAGGCGAATGCTCCAGCATGTGACGAGCCACTGAACCGCTGTGTATGGATTTTTGTGAGCTACGATATGGTGTACTGGCCCGAGCCGGCAGAGTATTGGTATTGCCATTATAATTGGAGGTTGGAACACCAACACCACCTCCACTACCATTGGTTTTATTGTTTAAATGCGATGTGGCAGGTATGGATTGCGTAGAACGGGGCAGAGAGCTACTACTGTAGACAGGCGAACGTCTTCGTATGGGTGAACAATCTCGCGAAGATATCACAAATGTGGATTCACTTGACAAATTGCGGCGATGTCGGCGCGGCAGGGTCAAGGAACGTTGACTCAACTCCGAGCCATCATAGAATGTGGAATTCGACAAGGTGTGTACCGTGGGCATGTCCTTGAAGAGAAAAGAATATCAGATTAATGTGAGTCAAATCAAAGAGACCCGAAATCGGTAGCTTTCAAACAATAAGTAGTGTCCTAAAATATCTGATCCAAGGGATTTTTTAAGGCAAGATTATACATCATGTTAGCGAGATATGTAAACTTTTTTCACAATTATCTGTAGCATTTTTATAGCATAATTTTAGACGCCGCACAGACTTTAAGATAAAAGGAACTTTTAATTAAAAAAAGATGGCGAAACACCGAAGTCAAGGGGTACAGTTATATGCGGACTATACAAAATAAAGTAGACCTACATCGACAATTTTTTTGCGATAAGTTAATCTAGCCATTAAGAGACCGAAATGTAGCTTATTTGGTTGTTAATTAATAAACTTCGAATCCTTTGAAATATTGAATAATCAGAAGGTATAAAGGAAGGTATACAGGGTGAGATGAAAAAACTGCAACCAACTTCAGACTGCTATCATTTCTAAGCCACTCGTCCGACAGCTTTTAAAGTTATTTAAAGCTTTAAAGTTATTTTGGTTTTTTTCCAGAAAAAAAGTTATTCGTGATGGAGTTCAAGCGTGATAGTTCGATTTCTTTATATTTGACTGGAAAACCAAAAGTGGCTATCGTTAGAGCACTCCAGCATTTAAATTTGAATAAATCTTTTATGGCTCTTACCATCGCTCGTTACCGTGATACGGGTAGCGTAGCCAGTAGCGACGTCAAGGAAGTGGACGGAAGAAAACAGCAACATCAGCAGAAATGGTGGGAAAATTAAAGAAGCGAATTGATCGAAACCCGCGTCGCAGTGGCCGAAAAATGGCTAGCGACCTGAACACATCGCAATATTCCATTCGGCAACAATTAAAATTCCAAAAAGTGCCAGAACTTATACCGCAGCAGAAATATAATAGACTCAAAAGAGCTAAAGAGTTGCTTCGCTTGGCAAAAAAGTGGTAAACTGCCGAATTTGGTTTTCTCCGATGAGAAAACATTTGTTGTCCAGCAGTTTGTAAACGAACAAAATGATCGTGTTTAGTTGCCAAAGAGTTCAGCTGAAAATGTGCACCTTCGGTTGGCCACCAGAACTCAAGCGCCGGCCATGATGATGGTGTGGGCCGCCATAACAGCCGATGGTTGCTCTCCGTTCGTATTAATCGACCGTGGCATCAGAATAAATGCCGAAAATTAACGCGAAAATATTCTGTCGTGGGCACGCAAACATTTTGGCCGCAGACCTTGGATATTCCAACAGGACTCAGCACCATCGAACTCAGCACGCGCCACCCAAGAATAGTTACAAAATGAGGTTCCTCGCTTTATTTCCTGCGCACAATGGCTACCAAAATCTCCGGATACCAATCCGTTTGACTATTGTGTCTGGAGTATTTTGAAAAGCAAGGTTGGTACTGAAAAATACCAAAGTGTCGATCACCTCAAGCAGACGCTTCACTGGGAATGGTCCAAAATGCCGCAGAGCAACATTCGGGCAGCGTGTGACGGTTTCATTGGCCGTTTGAAGGCCATAATTCGTGGTGATGAATTATAGCAGATGAATTATAGTAGAATTTTGCATAAACTCACATGAAGTACGGTTTGAAACAATTCGTGACGTTCAACTAAAATTTAGACTTCTGAAGTATTCTGGGACCTGAAGTAGTATTTTATGACAAATAATTTTGTAGATACTTTGTATTTTTTTTTTTTTTTTGTAGATATTTTGTATTTTTTTTTTTTTTTTTTTGGTCTGCTACGATCCCGTTTGAATTGATTTTAGTCAAATTTTTGAAAAAAAAGCCTAAGAGACCTTTTAGTGACTCGCTTGATAATCAAATCTTAATCTAAATGTTTGGAAAATCTATGAAAGAGGGGGGACCTCGCCTTCTCTATTTAGGTTATTTTGCGATGGAAATATTCAAAACGCCGATACACAGCTAAAATGTGGCTCATCTAAATAACGGCTTTAGACCCTAGGTCTCTTTGGACATTTGGAATTGTTTTAGCAGGGTCCGTCCGTCTGTCAGGCCGAATGGTGGGTAAAATAATTCTCGCAGATATCATTAGATTTTATTTAGATTATTAGATTTGGAACACCATAATATCGTTATCAAACTCAAATCGAGTTCATATGGACAATATCGGTCCACTCCTTCTGGTATCTCACCGACAAAAGGTCAGGATTTTCATAAGATATATTTTACCTCTTTGATAAAGAATCATCTGATTTGTTTGAAATTTTGCAAATCCTAATATTTGTATAGGTATTGTGTAAAAAACTGACAATATAGGCCCAATCCTTCAGCACCTCCCTTTAAATCAATATTTCTACCAGCCCTAGATCAGGTTTGAAAATAACTTAGAAGGAAACACTCATATTGGTACCTATCCTAAAAATTTGAATAAACATACGGCTCATAAAATTCGTAATTAGCATCTCATTATTTACAAACTTCGTAAATCCCATTGTACCCGATCTGGTGTGGAGATGAGTATAGAGTGCCCAAGCTTCAAGTAACTTTCTTTATAAAGGGTCAACATGAAAAAATACATAAATGGCCAAAGGCTAATTGTACTTATTTGTTGGAAAACAGGCATACTTATTTGTTACTTTAAAATTTACGGGGAGTGCCTAAAAGTATGCAATAAAATACCTAAGCTAAATGTGAAAAAGCCAAATGATGTAGATACCGATTCAATAACTTTAGACGTTATTATATAAAGCTACCGAATCTAGGTGCACAAATATGCTCTCGGTTCACTTACATGGTCCTGGGTCTGTGTACCCACACTATGAAGATGTACCGCCTTGGAATTGAACCATTCCGCTGGTGGAAACTGGGCAGAGTAGGTTTCAAGTTGACGTGACTTATTTCGGCCGCTGCGGCGAAATAGACGTGATAACAAAGATCCTTTTTCTGAAAAGCAGAAAAAGACAATTAAATTCATTCTTTAAAAAATCCCCTCTCCCCCCTCCAACTCACTTGGTGATGAGGAATCTGTGCTTTGGTACTCCGAACTACTGCTATCCGTGTTTAGGGTCTGAGCATAGGTTTTCGATAGGCTACGCGTTGAGGCACATCGCTGTAAACGTTTCGATGAACCAAACAGTCGTAAGCTATGCCTTCGTTCCAGACTACGGGGTGTGGGAAATGAGGAGCTGCGTCGTTTTGAGGTTCGTGGATATAGGATTTTATCACTTGGGTTGCCTGAAAGGAGGAAAACAATAAATTTAGTTAATTGTTTCTTTAATCATTTCTCTCTGCAGGGGGAAAACCTACCACCACATATAACATCGGCCAAATTCGTTTGAATACACTGATGTGTCAAATCTCCATCACGTTCGGTGGAAATTTCGCCATACAACGAATGTAGGGCCTCCTCGTTGGTCATTAACAAGGTGCGCGGCTCTGAGGGTACACTTTCGGCCGATTCATTTAAATCTTCATAGCCGTTGTGATGACTGCGCGGCCGTGAACGGGAACGTCGTCTTCTGTGAATATAGAAAAAAAATTATTTTAATAAAAATATCAAATAAATTTTTAAATTTCTGGGGTTCAATTCCTGTTCTATGAAAATATGAAACTCAAACTTTGATAAAAAAATTACAAGTTTTTTTCTTCACTATTTTCACAGAACAAGAATTTGCGCCCCCGCTGAACTTACTCTGGCGTCAGTATAAAGTAACCCTTTGCCGTCTGATAGATTTTCTGATCCTGCATCAGCTGGGCCAGTGAATCGTAAATCACCTCCACGGAGGGTGCCGTCATGTGTGGGAATCGTACTTGTATCTTTGTGCGTATATTTTCTATGGTTGCTGAATGGCCTTCGGCCGTTAAGTCCATAATAACATCACATAGAGCTTCGGGTAGCGGGGTAAATTGACCCTGCATAATGGGCGTTACAATGCAGTCCTCAATATCACCTAAAAAGAAAGTAAAAAAGGGATTTTTGTCAGTATAATTTTTGAGTGATTCTAAGCATAACAGGATTTTACGAAGACTTTTTAGTTGGAAGACCAAAGGGATCCTATATATAAAGGGTGATTTTTAAGAGGTATAGCAAAGTATTTTTATAGAAAAAACCATAAAATTCGGAAAAAGGCAAGACATTTCTATTTAAATTGTTACTACAGTCCATATGACTTAAGAATACTTGAAATCGGTAAAAATTTTGACCCTTTGTTGGGGAGGTGCCAGAAGGAGTGGAGCGATATATCCCATTTTCACACCAGACCTTGGGTTATTAAAAATATTCTGATGTGTGATTATTTCGCATTTTATGATCGTTTTTGTTATTCAAAATTTTGACCCTTTGTGGGGGAGGTACCAAAAGGAATGTTCCGATCTTTACCATCTTTACAACAGATCTTGTGTTGATGGAAATATTGAGATGGACCAAGTCTGAATGGAATCAGATGATGATTTCGCGTTTTTTGAGCTTCATGGATTTTCAACATTTTGACCTTTGTGGGGGAGGTACCAGAAGGTGTGGACCGATACATCGCATCTTCCCACCAGACCTTGAGTTATCAAAAATATTGTGATGTGTGTAATTTGAGGAAAACCGGATGTTTATTTTGGATTTTAATAGAGTTTTGGTTATTCAAAACTATGACCCTTTGTGGGGGAGGTACCTGAAGGAATGGTCCGATCTCTACCATCTTTATAACAAATCTCGTGTTTATAAAAATATTGGGATATGCCAAGTCTGAACGGAATCGGATGATGATTTCGCGCTTTAAAGGCGTCGTGGATTATCAAAATTTTGACCCTTTGTGGGGGAGCTACCAAAAGGAGTGGGCCGATATATTCCATCTTCACGGCAGATCTTGTGTTAGTAGAAATAATGGGCTGTGTGAAATTTGAAAACATCCGGATGCTTATTTCAGATTTTGTGATGGATTTTGTTATTCAAAATTTTGACCCTTTGTGGGGGAGGTACCTAAAGGAATGGTCCGATCTCTATTATCTTTATAACAAATCTCGTGTTTATAGAAATATTGAAATGTACCAAGTCTGAATGGAATCGGATGATGATTTCTCGTTTTATGAGCTTCATGGATTCTCCAAATTTTGACCCTTGTGGGGAGGTACCAGAAGGAGTGGATCGATATATAAAATTTTCACAGCAGATTTTGTGTTAGTAGAAATAATGGGATGTGTGAATTATGAAGACAATCGAGCGCTTATTTCGGATTTTAAAATCATTTTAGTTATTCAAAATTTTGACCCTTTGTGGGGGAGGTACCAGAAGAAATGGTCCGTTCTCTACCATCTTTATAACAAATCTTGTGTTGATGGAAATATTGAGATTTGCCATATCTAAATGGAATCGCATGTTCATTTTTCGTTTTATGAGCTTCATGGATATTGAAAAATGTTGACCCTTTGTGGGGGAGGTACTTGATGGAGATTATCGATATTGCCCATTATTGGCACTTGACTTAGTTACGATTTGCAAAGTTGGAGCAAAATCCGATCATCTTTCTGTGCAGAAAAATATCTTTTTTTTTTGAAAATTTCCACCTTTTTTTGGGGAGGTACCAGAAGAAGTGGACCGATGCTGCCTATATCCGTACTTGATCTAAGTTTGATAATAATATTACGATGTACCTAGTTTGGACCAAATCGGATACTCCCTTCGAGAGTTAGTTAGAACGACGGACATCACTAGATCAGCTCCAAATATTCGTAAACGGAATTGGCCCTTTTAGAATAGGGTCTAAAACCGTTATATCGACTAGGCTCGTTTTTTCCGTATCAAATGATACGTACCCTCTGTAGCCATATGGTTGAGGGTATAAAAAAAATTTTAACCTGCCTATTAAAGAAGGTGCAAAAAGACCTCTTCGGTGACTTGCTTGAGGGTTAAATGTTTTACACAAATAATCCTCGTATTGTTGTCTGTAATACTGCCTCAAACACAATATTCCTAAAATGCACGAATTAAGGAATTTCGTCTGGAAATTTCGAAAAAAAAACCGAAACGGAAGTGGGGGGATTTAAGCTTTTAGAACGCATAATCCGCAGGAATTTCGCTGTAGTTATTGAAAGTATTGAATCTAGTTAATGTTAAATTTCTCGCTCGTAGTTTAAGAAACAATTTATTTAAAAAAAATATATATTTCAAATAATTTTCAATATTTAACATTTTTTCCCCTCCCCTAAATTTCAAAACTCCAACCTCCTTGGTTTATATGTTGACGGATTAATGGGCGTTCTGGCAGGTGTTGGTTGTACTGTCGGCTGATTTCGTGGACATTGTGTGGGCGGTGGTGGTGAAGGAGCAGTAGCTTTAGCAACTGGACAACGTGTGGGACTTTTTGCAGAACGTTCCGGTCCACTTACAAGAGAAGAGGGCATATTAAAAGTTGCATTTCCCAGGCCACCCTTAAGCACAGAGGATATATCAAAGGTTTTATTTCCAATGCCACCCCTAACCGCAGACGACATATCAAAGGTCGTGTTACCAGCTTTACTTCCCGTTGGCAGGGTATAACTGCGCGATGAGGCCCTTATCACCCCCGAATTTTCATTGTAATTTTCTATGGAAACACTATTGGCTGATTCCTCGGTACCCTGGGGACTGTAGGTCATGGAATAGTCGGTGAAATTACGTATCGAAGGTCCGGTGGCATTAGAGGTCTTATTCATGGTTGAATTTATTGCCACACCACCTGTGGCAAAGGAATTGGCATTCATGGAAGAGGACTTGTCCCTTGAAGTGTCCATAAATGCCATTGATTGGGGTGACCATTGTTGGGCAGAAGATTGCCTCGAAGATTCATTGAAGGCTGCAGGTGGAGGTAATTTGAAGGATTCATTATTGGGTTCCGGACCTTGACGGGCATTAAAGGTGCTATTCATGGGACATTGCCGTGTTGTAAAGGTGGCATTGGTGGGATATTGTGCTGTCTGATTGGGCGCCACTTGATATGTGGCATTTGCAGTTTTTCTGGCCGGCAGCGAATAGGTCTCATTGTTGGCTAGCTGTCGGGGACATCTTGGTGTTGAGGCCAAATTGGGATTGATTTGAAACGAATCCTCAAAGGTACTTTCAAAGGTGGGCTCCTCATCACTGAGGGTATAGGTCAGATCTTCACGAAATGGACAAGAGTTACTGGCATTATATGTTCCATAGGTTCTGGAAGCCATTGTACTCTCATCATAATCCTGGGAATCGTCATAATAGCTGGCTTCACCATACATCTCCTCAATTTGATTGGCTGCCTCTGCCAGAATATCATATATGTTACGTCCAGCACCACCTTTCAGACGTTTGTTGGCATGATTCTCGATCAGCTGCTCTTTCATCTGGGTCATGTACTGCCAACGCTCTGAGATGTTTTGGCGATCCTCATCATTGCTTTCATGGTTCCTATTGAGAATATCTTCCATCCTTTTATTTAGATCATCCTTTGGCAAGAGGAATAGTTGTGATGGCGCTATTTCCAATTTTCGTGACCAATAGATGATTTCTTTTTTGGTCACATCCGAAAAGTCATCATCATTTAAGGGATTCGTGACTGGAGATTTTGGGGTTGTCTGGGCAGACATGTTTGAATCAAAACTTTAATTTTTAACACAAAAATTTGTTGAGAACTTTTAACAATTTTTACTGATTTGAGAAAAACAAAAGTTTAAATTTTCAAAATTTTTGACAATTTGTCGAAATTTTTTAAGGGTTACCACTTTAACCAAAGTATATAAAATTTGTGGGAGGAAAATGTTTTTTTTTTTGTTTTTTTTTTTTTTTTTTTGAATGTAATTACAAACAAATATATAAAAATTTCAAAAATGTTGACAAATATTTGTCTAAATTTTTAGGGTTGCCACTTCACCCAAACTTAAATTTCCAAACAAAATGTATTTTCTCACAACACCAATTTTTCTATATGTGATTTTGTAATAAAAAAAAATAGAAAAAAAAAACTTTTAATATTTTTATCAAACATTTGACCTTTTTCATTTAGGGTTGCCACTTTAGCCAAAAAAAAAAAATTTCCAAAAAAAAAAAAAAAAAAATTCTTTCAAAAAATCCTATACTAATTTTAAAAATGTTTAAAAAAGTTTTGAGAAAAAAATTTCCAATGTTCTAGGGTTGCCACCTTTCCCAAATTAAACTTTTCAAATAATAAAATGTTTTTCTATTTTTTAATAAAATATTTAACATTTCCAAAATTTGCCACTTTACTCAAAATTAAATAAAATTTCAAAATTGAGGAGAAAATATTGGCTCCATTTTAGGGTTGCCACTTTACCAATTAATAAGTTCCGTAAATAATACAAAATTTTCTGGTAACAGAAGGCTTGTCTATACATAATATCACAAAAAAAAAAAAAAAAAAAACAAAAAAAAAAAAAAACAAACAGCCGAGCTTGGCTGTGGGATTTGAACCGCGGACCTCGGTGTGCAGCCAACTAGAAGTTGCCGTCTCTACGATCAGAGCAATTAACCCGTCTTCCTAAAGCAGCACTAAAACAAGTGTATGCATTGGAAGCAATGTAGTTGTTGTGGACAAAAAATTCATCACTACAAAAACAAAAAACTTTGCTGTGAAAAAGATCTGCCAATAGAACTTGAGTCGAACCTGGAGAGTTTCTAGTGTATAATTCGCATATGCTAATTGCAATAAGTTCGAAATATATCCTACTTTCCAGAGAACGGCCCTTGTAAGCCATCATCCACACCAAATATGCCTGATGAGCCGCTTAACCAACGGCGAAACGCGTCGCATAGTGGTGAGTGTGTGATAGTGTCTATCTGGCTTTCCTTTTCACTGCAAATTCCTGATCATTAAGCTCGTCTCGAAAGAGAAAACAAACACAAAAAAAATTTACATTTTTCATGATTGCCAATTTGCAAAAATCAAATTACCAAATAATAATTTTTTTCCTATTTAAAAAAAAATATTTTCATAACTGTTTATAAAAGTTCGACTATATTCTATTAGGATTGCCATTTAACCTGTTTAAAAAAATATACATTTTGATAATTTTTTAAAAATTAAAGGGTTGCCACTTTATCTAATATTCGATTCCCCAAATGTTTGAATACCCTTCACCATTTGGAACGAATTTCGAAATTTTCAAAAAATAAAATCCTTAAAAAATTCTGTTAAAAATTTTAAGAATACCAAATATAGTCGTTATATTGGGGTCTTGATCAAAATATCGTATATAGGGAGGAGGCTGTGATAAGATCTGGACCTGCATAGACAATTTTCTGTCACAGACTGTAGCATCCATTACGAACTTCAAATACGACATCTAAAACAATTTCGGTGGGTATTGTACCTAAAATCGTCAAAATACCGAATATAGGGAGGTACTGATATTTGGGGCCTATACGAAGACCTGGACCTGCATAGACAATTTTCTGTTACAGACTATAGTTCCCATAACGAACTCTAAATACCAAATTTGAAATTGTGAATAATGTCGCTAAAATTATCAAAATACCGCATATCGGGAGTACCGTTATATGGGGGTCATACGAAGGCGTGGACATGCACGTACAATTTTCTGACATAGGCTGTATTATTCATTACGAACTTTAAATGCGAAATTTGAAATAGTTCCGGTAAATAATGTCGCTAAAATCATCAAAATACCGCATATCGGGAGGTACCGTTATATGGAGGCTATACGAAAACGTGTACCTACATGACCCATTTTCTGTCATAAGCCATAGTATCTATTACGAACTTCAAATACGAAATTTGAAAAAATTCCAGTAAATAATGTCGCTAAAATCATCAAAATGCCGAATATCGGTGGTTCTGCTATATGGAGGTTATACAAAGTCGTGGACCTGCACAGACAATTTTCTGTCTTAAGCCGTAGCTTCTATTGCGAACTTTATATACCAAATTTGAAACAATCCCGGTTAATAATGTCGCTAAAATCATCAAAATACCGAATATCGGGAGGTATCGTTATATGGAGGATATACGAAGACATGGACCTACATGGACCAAAAGTCCTGCAGACATAGTACACATTTGAGTAAAATTATATCAACCTACTTCATTTCGTTCGGAAGCTAGAGTGATTTCTACAGACGGATAGACGGACGGATATTGCTAAATCGACATAGAATGTTATGTTGATCAAGAATATATATACTTTGTGAGGTCTAAAATGTATATTTCGAGGTGTTACAAACGGAATGACAAACTTAATATACCCTCCATACTATGGTGGAGGGTATACAAAATATTTAAAAGTTTGTCTGCATTTTTTAGGGTTACCGCTTCACCCAAATTTAATTTTTTTAAAATAACATCAATATTCTGACAGCAATATTTTTTTCCATACGTTATTTCAAACAAAAAAATATTTAATAATTTCCAAATTGTTGACAAAAAATGTGAATACTTTTTAAGGGTTGCCATACTACCCAAAATTAATTTTTACAAAAAAAAAAAAAAAAACAATTTTGTTGGCAAAAAAAAAAAAAACATTTCTATATGTAATTCCAAAAAAATATTTCAAAACAATTAAATTTTTAAGGGTTGCCATTTTGTTCAAAATTTAATTTCTCAGATAATATAAATTTTCTGACAACAAACATTTTTTCTATATGCAATTTCAAAAAATATTACAAAATATCAAAACTGTCCACAACAATTTTTAGGGTTGCCACAAAATTTAAATCACAGAAAAATTTCTTGGCAACTTTCTTCAACTTACCCACAGAACTGATGATATACGTTGCCGGCGGCTTGAGGACACTTCGTGCATATGCCCCTCGGACCACTTCCAGGGCACAGGGCTCGCCGCATACCAACAGCATACCCGGCGCCACATGACCAGCATAGCGCAAAGCCCGAGTAGCAGCTGTTAATGGTGCGTTCCACCAGCATTGAGCATTGGCCGATAAGAAATTCTGTAAAATAAATAAAAGAAAACATAAAAAAACGGGAAATCAGCAAAAGCATTCAAACACAGACAATTGTCATTTATTGTTAACGGTGCAAAAATAATAAATAAAAATAAAAAGTAAGAAAATTTAAAAAACTAGGTCTTCCGCACAACTGTTTGTTCAGTCGTTCCTTCCTCTTGCTTTCGTCATTACGCAAAATTACAGCGATAAGAAATTGGCACGTCGTTCACGTACCACCCCTCGACTAATGAATGAAATGGGGAAAAAATGGGTCATATCCAAAAAGAAAACAAAATATTTACATTGATAAAACAATGGCCGTAAATGTGTTGGAGGTAACTTTACGCAATGTTCTGAAAAAATAGTTTGATTTTTATTTTTGCAGAATAATTTACGCATGGGTTTATTTATGTAATACCAAACGCATTTTTATACGCACAAATGTTACATAGAAATGGAAGAATTACTATCTTTAATATGTGCGTTCGGTATGAAAAAAAAGTTCAAATCAGTTTTTTTCAAGAAAAACATTCAAATCAAATTTTTCAGGAAAAAAACTTAAATTCAACGGCAAAATTGTAGATTCTAAATATGAACAAGAATTCCAGGTTCTAAAACAGAACAATTTCTATAATCGGCGTTAGTTTAATAGGGTGTACAATTTTTAACGAAGCTGCTGGGCTTACTGTATGTCCTGGACTATAATAAATACTTATACCATAGCCTACATAAATAAGGTAGGACAAGAAGAGTTTTTCTGACAACAATTTGAAAATAAACTTAGACGTTTTCGTGATGGAATTCGAGCGCGATAGTGTGATTTCTTAATATTTGGCTGGAAAACCACAAGTGGCTATCGTTAGAGCACTCCAGCATTTAAATGTGAATAAATCTTTTGTGTCTCGTACTATCGCTCGTTACCGTGATACTGGTAGCGGGTAACGTATCCCGACGTCAAGGAAGTGGACGGAAGAAAACAGCAACATCAGCAGAAATAGTCCGAAAAGTAAAGAAGCGAATTGATCGATACCCACGTTGCAGTGGCCGAAAATGGCTCGTGAGCTGAACATATCGCAATATTCCATTCGGCAAATATTGAAAAATGAGCTCGGGGTAAAGTCATTGAAATTCCAAAAAGTGTAAGAATTTACACCGCAACAGAAAGTAAATAGACTCAAAGAGCTAAGCAACTGCTTCGAATTTCTCCGATGAGAAAAAATTCATTGTCCAGCAGTTTGTAAACAAATAAAATTATCGTGTTTACTTGCCATAGAGGTCAGCTGAAAATGTGCACCTTTGGTTGGCCACCAGAACTCAAGCGCCGGCCATGGTATTAATGTGGGCCCCCATAACAGCCGATGGTCGCTTTCCGCTCGTATTAATCGACCGTGGCATCAGAATAAATGCCGAATATTATTGCGAAAATATTATGGAGGGCGAATAAAAGCCTTGGACACGCAAACATTTTGGCCGCAGACCTTGGACATTCTAACAGGGCTCAGCGCCATCCAAGAATGGTTACAAAATGAGGTTATTTCCTTAATTTCCAGCGTACAATGACCACCAAAATCTCCGGATACCAATCCATTAGACTATTGTGTACGAAGTATTTTGGAAAGCAAGGCTGGCACCAAAAAATACCAAAGTGTCGATCACCTCAAGCAAGCGCTTCGCCGGAATGGGCCAAAATACCGCAGAGCAACATTCGGGCAGCGTGTGACGGTTTCATTGGCCGTTTGAAGGCCATAATTCGTGCCAAAGGTGACCAATTCGAAGAAATATAAACTTACTCTAAAATGTGATGCTATTTCCGACATTTTTTGCTTTAATTCAATAAAATTAAAAAAAAATTAAAAATAATAATGGCGTTTGACTTTGTTGCAGCTTTTTAACTCTCACTGTACATTTTAAAAATTCCATTAGTATTAATCCCTGAATATATTCATTAAAAAATCAGGTTAATTCAAATAAATGTTTTCGACCTTTTTTAGGTCAGATTAGATTTTCGACAAATAATCGAACATTTTTAAATAATATTTCGCAACAATATCCGTGGATATTTTAAGTACTATTAAGGAAGCACCATCCGACCAACGAAATACATAGTATTTCTGAATTAAACGTGGATGTTCTAAATAATTTTTTTCGAAGGACCATCGGACCAGTAATCGTGGATGTTTTTTAATATTTCTGAGGAACCATCAGTCAAAAACTTGGATTTTGAAATAATGTTCCAAAAGGACGCTTTGACCAGTAATCGTGGATTTTTAAATAGTTTTTTCGAAGGACAAACAGACCAATAATCGATTTTCATTTCATTTTTAAATTTGGATTTTTTTAAAATAATTTTTTTTTTTTAATATACCCTTAGACCAGTAATCGTGGAATTTTTAAATAATATTTCCGAAGGCAACATACATTAATCGCGGATGTTTTCTATGAACATTTCCGAAGGACCTTTAAGTCAAACATCGTAAGCATGTTTAAAGGACTTTCAGATCTCCGACACGGACTTTTTTAATGAAAGACAAGATCAATAAACTCGGCTTTTGTAGTTAATTTTTTCCACAGACCATGGAGAAAAAAAATTGTGATTTTTAATTAAATTTTGTTCAAACGACTCTTAAGCAAACAATATTTGTTTTTTAATGATTTTTATCAAAGAACTAACGAACCCATAATCGTGGATTAAAGAGATACCTTTTTTCAAAAGACATACAGATTTAGAATCGTGGGGTTTTAAACAAAATTCATAAGATTTCTGACCAAAAATCGTGGATTCTTTGAAATTTTGTTTGTAGATTTTTTAAGAAATATTTTCGAAGAGTTTTTGATCAACAATCTTAGGCTTTGAATGATTTTTTAATGATTTTGCTTTAGAGCACTTCAAGACCAACAATCATGACTTTTTCATTGATGTAGCTTTAAAGGTCTTTCGTTAAAAAAATCATGAATTTTTTCAATGACTTTCAGGTCATTTTTCATTGATTTTTATAATAATTTTTAGAAAAAAAATTACAACAACAATTTCTGTTTTTTTTTTAAAGAATTTTGTTCAAAGGATATTCAGACCAACAGTCGTGGATTTTAATGATATTTTTTTCATAGGACTTATGGAAAAATTTTCATTGATTTTTTCTTAGATTTTTAAATGAAATTTGTTCAAAGAACTTTCAAACCAAAAATTATAAATTAATTTCAGAGGACTAGCAGACCAACAATCGATGAATATTTAAAGAATTTGGACCAACCTATATTGATTTTTAAAGGATTTTTAAAAGGTTTCCAGACTTTAAATGACTTTCAGACCTATTTTTGGTCTACAAAGGATTGTGTTACTGATTTATTTTTTTTTTTTTTTCAAAGTACTTCAGACTAACAGTCGATAAATTTTTAAAGAACTTGTTTTTAGAAGAACTTTTTACATCAACAATTGTTGGTTTCGAAAAAACTATTTTCAAGGGCTGCCAGGCTAAAAATTGTGGATTTTTATGATTTCCCTTCAAAAGGCTTTCACACAAAAATTCGCGTTTTTTTTAATATTTTTTACAGAAGACCTTCCGAACAATATTCATTGACTTTTTATGAGAATTTTTTAAGAATATTTCAGAACAACAATCGCAGATTTTTTAAGGAGGAATTTTAAATAAAATTAGAAAAATATTTAGACCAAATTAAGGGGGTTTTTAAGAAATCTCTTTCAAAGAAATTCGCTAAAATAATCTAGAATTTCATTAATGGATTATAGATATTAAGATAAATATTAAGATAAATTTTAAAACACTGATAGTGTTTATTAAAGGGGAGGTTAAGACCATTAATTCTATTTTTTTAAGTTCTTTCAACTTTCAAAATTCTTTTAAAGGATTTAAAAGCCAACAAAAGAAGACTTTTGCAAACCAACGATATTGATATTTTGAAAGGACTTTCAAGTAACAAAACTATAATTTTTTCATTATTTTTTTGTAAAATAACTTTCGGAACCAAATGGAGCTGGAAGTCAACATTTTGGTCAAATGAGCCATAAGTGGCAGGACTTGAAGTGTTTCTTACGGTAAAAAGTGTTCGCATCATGCTACCTTACATAATATCATTTTTATTTTGCTTTTCTTTTTTGAATTTTCCACAAATTTCAATGATGCTCATTGTTCATATCGAAATGTCAAAGTTATATGGAAAACAAAAAAGTTTTTTTCCAACAAGTTTGCCTTGTTTACAATACAATAAATATGTTTTTATTCATGTTTTTTTTTTAATGTCCCGCACGTATTGTCGTACCGAGAACACATGATGCATTTATCATGTTAAACATTGTATTCTAAACTTTGTTGACACATGTGCGTCGGAATAAAAACAAAAATTGAATTTATTCTAAATGATAGTTGAAAAGTGAATAACAAGGTTGGTTTTTTGTTGCATAAATGGTTCATTGACTTGGCAGCTCTGCTGGCATGACAAGTATGAGTAATTTTTGGTGAAGTATACGTTAGGTGGATTTTTGAGGACATGTAATACAGGATTCAAAAAGTGGCGGACTCGACAGTATTGAGATAAAACTAGACGATAGTGACAATGATTGGGGTTTTTATTATTATTTTTTATTTCAACTTTATATTTAAATATTTTTTTATTTTTTTTTTTAAGAATATTTTTGAAGGTCCATAAGTCTTATAATCCCAATTTCTAGCAGAATTTTTTTAAAAGAACTATCAAACAATTATTATTATTTTATTCGAGCAATTAGCGTGGATGATTAAGATATTTTTTAAACCCCCTTCAGAGCACCAACAGTGAATTTTTTGAAAAATATCTTGACCCGATCTTTAGCTCCCCAAACGCAGATTATTTAAGAATGTTATTTAGCTCTTATCATTACACCAAATGTGGATTTTTAAATGAATTATTTTTTGAACCTTTATCACAGTGACATACGTGTATTTTTTGAGGAATATTGTTGACTCCCCCCAAATCCTCGAAACGTGGATTTTTCACGAATATTGTTTACCACCTTCAAACTACGAACCATGAATCTTGAAAAATATAGAGACATGTTTTTTAAAACATTTTTTAACACCAGTCAGAGCTCCAAACGTTGATTTTTTTCATGAATATTTTTTACCACCTTCAAACTACAAACCATGGATTTTTAAAAATAGAGAGACATGTTTTTTTTTTAATATTTTTGAACAACAGTCAGAGGACCAAACGTTGATTTAATAAAAATATTTTCACATAAACTTCAGAGACATAAACACGGATTTTTGTGTGGAGTGTGTTACATCAATTGATTCGGCCAAAACGTGTCTCCTTGAACTAACTATTTTAGACCTTAGGTCTCTTTGGACCAAATCCGTTTCAGGACCAAATCCGTTTGAAGTCGATCTAGCCATGTTCGTCCGTCCGACTGGCTGACTGGCTGGCAGGTGCGCACCATAACTCTCGAAGGGAGTAACCGATTAGGTCCATACTTGGTACATTAATTATCAAACTTAGACGAGTTCGGAGATGGACAATATCGGTACACTCCTTCTGTTACCAAACATCCACCAAACCCACCAAAAATCCGATTTGGCTCCAATTTCGCTGATCCAAATATTTCCATCAGTGCTTCGTCAAATCCGAAAATGGATCATATCGGTCGACTGCATCAAGTACCTCCCCCCCAAAAGGGTCAAAGTTTTGAATAATTATAACTCTTATTAATTGACATGTAAGAGTCCGATTATCTTCAAATTACACAGATCACAATATTTTTATTAATCCAAGGTCTGGTGGGAAAATAGAATATATTGGTCCACTCCTTCTGGTACCTCCCATACAAAAGGGTCAACATTTTAAATATCAATGAAGCTCATAAAACGCGAACTCAACATTCGATTCTATTTACTTGGTACATCTTAATATTTTTATCAGCACAAGATCTGCTACAAATATGGTGGAGATCAAACCATTTCTTCTGGTACCTCCGCCACAAAGGGTTAAAATTTTAAATAACCGAAATGCTCTTAAAAGGCGGAATAAGCATCCAACTCTCTTCAAATTTCACACATCTCAATATTTCTAGCAACACAAAATCGGGTATAAGGAAGGGTTAGAACGGACCACTCCTTCTGGTACCTCCCACATAACGACTCAAGATTTTGAATAACAATGAAGCTCTAATGGTACCCCCGATATTCGGTATTTTATGATTGTAGCCAAATTTTTCACTGAATTTGTATGAAAATCCACAAAAGCAGTTTCTTCTGAGTACTCTTCAAGAGAGTAAGAGTATTTTCTATATAGGTTAACGATATCGTATGTCCCCCCCATAACGATACCTCCCTATATTCGGTATTTTGATGATTTTAGCTACATTTTCAATGAAATTGTATAAAAATTTATAGTAGAAGTTATTTCTAAGCACTTTACCCCCTGGAAGAGAAAAGCCTATATAGGTCCACGATAACGTATAACCCACATAGTACCCCTCCCCCCCCACCCCTCGATATTCCATACTTTGACGATTTTAGGGACATTATTCACTGGAGTTGTTTCAAATTTCATATTTAAAATTCGTAATGGATACTACAGCCTATGACAAAAAAAAAAAAAATTGCGGATGCAGGCCCATGTCTTCGTATAGCCTCCATATAACGATACATCCCTATATATTGGGTATTTGTATGATTTAGCGACATTTTCCACAGGAATTGTTTCAAATTTCATATTTAGAGTTCGAAGTTGAAACAACAGCCAATGACAGAAAATTGTCTATGCAGGTCTAGGTTTTCGCATAGGCCCCATACAGCAGTAGCTCTCTATATTTGGTATTTTTGAAGTTCCTAAAAGGATACTGCAGCCTATGACAAAAAATTGGATATGTAAGCCCATTTCTTCTTATAGGCCCCATATATCTGTACCTCCTTATATTCGGTATTTCGACTATTTTAGGTACAATATTCACCGGAATTGTCTATGCAGGTACAGATTTTCGTGTAGCTCCGATAAAACCTTCGTATATTCGGTATTTTTATAACTTTACCTACATTATTCAAAGGTCTTTTTTTAAGTTTCATACTTTAGTATTGTAATGGACTAGGACAAAGTTGCCTATGCAGGTCCATGTCTTCATGTAGACACAAATATATAAGGCCATATTGGTTTTAACGGAGTTTTTTTTTTTTTTTTTTTTTGAAAAATCTCCAAATTAATTCCAAATGCTAGAGGGTATTCAAAGTTCAGACCGGGCGAACTTACCGGTTTTTACTTATTAAATAATATCAAAACCATAATAAGTTAAGAATCCTTTTTTTTTTGGGGGGGAAGTGTACCGGCTTATACCCGCCGATTTTTAAGAAGAGCCATACGACAAATATTTAAAATGTTTAAAAATATTTTCCTATCTAAGATTATAATCGTGGATTATAGAGAATTAAAGGAACGATTTTTTATATTCGAAATGTATGTCAATTTCTCTCACTTCCGATCACACTTAATTTGATCTAATTATTTTTTGGCTGGGAAAAAAAGATTTCTCAAATAAATTTCAAATCCAGTTGCTTGTTTAGAAGTGTTGCACATAGAAAGTTCCGCTGTGGCTAACAAGTTCAGATAATTTGCTCGTACATTATTGTGGCGGTGTATGCATCTATCTATCACTCCAGCTATTTATGGTTTCCTTTAGATGCAGACGACAGATACATTCCTAGTAACTAGCAGCGGCAGAGCGGCACGTCCCACTACTTTTTTTTTGGTAGGGACGTGGCCGTTACAAATACGAAACCAAAATTAATTTGTTCAAATAAGGTTTCAGGTTGTTAAAATACAACAGCAACAACAACAATAACAACAACAAAATACAAACAATAACAATTTAATTGAACGTGCTTCAAATGTTAGTTAGATTTATCAAACGGCGGAAGTTTGGAACTAGAAAAAAATTAAATTCAGAAGTACTTGTAATTTGTTCGAAACGAAATGAAATTTCACATGAATGTGTGTGGTGGGCAGGCATGTGGCGGCGAATGCTTGAGATTTTTTTGTTTTTGCTTCGTTCGCCGTTGCTGTGTGAAATGTGCAACGTAATGACATTCATTGCAAATGAAATGAAAATAGAGTTGTTGTTGTTGTAATTACAATAAAACAAAGTCACATAACCTAATTATAAAATACCTGCCCTGGCCATATGTGTTCCATTGCGAATTATTAATGGCAACTAAATTATTCCTATTAGACTCTAAAAATGAAAATGATTCATAATCTAAGTCTAAGTTTTAAAACCGGTTTAGATGGAATAACAGTTTTAGAGATTAGTCTATTTTTTTATTTTTTTTGAAATTCTTAAAACGTGTTTGGCAAATGTAGATTTAGCATACCCTACACCACAAGGTGGTGGTGGAGGTATCCGGAGATTTTGGTGGTCATTGTGCGCTGGAAATGATGGGAGGAACCTCATTTTGTAACCATTCTTGTGTGGCGCGTGCTGAGTGCGATGGTGCTGAGTCCTGTTGGAATGTCCAAGGTCTGCGGGTAAAATGTTTGCATGCCCAAGGCTTTAATACATCCTCCACAATATTTTCGCGATAATATTCGGCATTTATTCTGATGCCACGGTCGATTAATACGAACGTTGAGCGACTATCGGCTGTTATGGCAACCCACATCACCATCATGGCCGGCGCTTGAGTTCTGGTGGCCAACCGAAGGTGGACATTTTCAGCTGACCTCTTTGGCAAGTAAACACGATCATTTTATTTGTTTACAAACAGCTGGAGAACTTGGACAAATATTTTCTCATCGGAGAAAACCAAATTCGGCAGTTTCGGCCAAGCGAAGCAACTCTTTAACTATTTTGAGTCTATTTTCTTTCTGTTGCGGTGTAAGTTCTAACACTTTTTGGAATTTCAATGGCTTTACCCCGAGCTCATTTTTCAATATTTGCCGAATGGAATATTGCCATATGTTCAACTCACGAGCCATTTTTCGGCCACTGCGGCGCGAGTTTCGATCAAGTCGCTTCTTTACTTTTCGAACCATTTCAGCTGATGTTGCTGTTCTCTTTCGTCCACTTCCTTGACGTCGGGCTACCCTACCAGTATCACGATAGTACGAGCGATGGCACGAGACACAAAAGATTTATTCAAATTTATATGCTGAAGTGCACTAACGATAGCCATTTGTGGTTTCCAGCCAAATATAAAAAAATCACTCTATCACGCTTGAATTCCATCACGAGCAGCTTGTTTTCTGGAAAATTCTCAGCAAAATGCTTTTGTACGTTTGTAAACAATATAATGAGCTGTCACTGGAATAATTTTAACAGCTGTTGGATAAGTGGCTTAGAAATGACATCAGTCTGAAGTTGGTTGTAGTTGATTCATCTCACCCTGTTTACCCTCTTTTGCCATATGGCTGAGGGTACAATTAAATTTTGTTGCACAGTGTAATTTAATTTGATCTACCATGACAAGACCCATGCCACTTCCTTCGTAAAAAATTTCTGGATAACTGCTTTATTTTAATTTATACTGCATTTTTATACCCTACACCACAAGGTGGTCAGGGTATTATGTCTTTATGCATTTGTTTGTAACAGGCGAAAGGAAACGAGATAGAGTCATAGTTCCTTTTGATAATCTGCACAGAATCACATTCTAAGTCGATTTATGGATGTCCATCCGTCCGTCCATCCGCCTGTCCATGTAAACAAAGTGCAGGTCGCATTTATTGTTCTATTCAGATGAAATTTTGCACAAATACTTTGTTTGACCCAAGGACGAACCCTATTGAAATTGGAGAAAATCGGTCAAAATTTCGCTATAGGTCCCATGCAGATTTTCGTCCAATTTGCCTCATATTGTGGACCAAACTTGTAATATCAGTCCGAAAAGTATGGAATTTTGCACATACAACCAAATTAGGTCTAAAAATAAGTATTCCAAATTTGATCGAAATCGGTTCAGATATAGCTATAGCTTCCATATATATTGTTCATCCGATTTGTTATTTTTGTCCTCCGCACCCGTAATATGCACTCTGTAACAACAATATTTGGGGAAATATATCAAATAAAACTCAGAAATACATTTGCTAAATTTTATCGAGATCGGTTAAGATTTGGATATAGCTCCCATACATATATCTTCGTCCGATTTACGTTTTATTGTGCACCAAACTTTTAATATTTGTCTAAATGGGATGGAATTTGGCACTTACGACCGAATTGAGTCTAGAAGGTAGTATGCCAAGTTTGGTGAAGATCGGTTCGGATATAGCTATTGCTCCCATATATATTGTTCATCCGATTTGTTGTGCAGCGCATATTAAGTTCGTCATTACGTTTGTAACTCATCGAAATAATAATTTTAGACATAACAAAGTAGATATATATATTCTTGATCAGCGTAAAATTCTAAGACGATTTAGTCCTGTTCGCCCGACCGTCCATCAAAACGAATAAAGATCGGAGGCTAAAATTTTGCACAGATTAGTCTTTTATCTGCAAACAGGTCAAGGTCGAAGATGGATTATATTGGTCAACGATATCATATAGACAACACCACATCCACCCCCTCCCCCCAAAAACGTACGTATGCAGGCCCACATCTTCGTATAGCCTCCATATAACGATAACACCCAATATTTGGTATTTTAATTATTTTAGCGACATTATTCACTGGAGTTGTTCGAAATTTCGTTTTTAGAGCTCGTAATGGGCACTACAGCCTATGACAAAAAAATGCGCATGCAGGCCCACATCTTCGTATAGCCTCCATATAACGGTACCTCCCAATATTCGGCATTTTGATGATTTTAGCGACATTATTCACCAGAGTAGTTTCAAATTTTGTATTTGGAATTCGCAATAGGCACTACAGGCTATGATAAAAAATTACGTGTGCAGGCCCACGTCCACGTATAGCCTCCATATAATGGTACCTCCCAATATTCGGTATTTTGATGATTTTAGCGACATTATTCACCGGAGTTGTTTCAAATTTCGTATTTAGAGCTCGTAAGGGGAACCAGAGACTCTGACAGAAAATTGCGTATGCAGGATCAGGTCTTTGCATAGGCCCCATATATCAGTACCTCCCTATATTCGGTATTTAGACGATTTTATGTACAGTATTCACCCAAAATGCTTGCAATTTCGTATTTGAATTTGACAGAAAATCCAGGTCTTCGTATTGCCCCGATATAACGGTACCTCCCTATGTTCGCTATGTTGAAGATTTTAGCTAAATTATTCATCGTTTTTTTTTCAAGTTTAGTATTTGAATATTGTAATGACTTATGACAAAAGGTCCCTATGCAGGTCCACGTCGTCGTATAGACCCCAATATAACGGCTATATTCGATATTTTTAAAATTTTAACAGAATTTTTAACAGATTTTATTGTTTTTGAAAATTTCCAAATTCATTCCAAATGCTAGAGGGTATTCACAGTTCGGCCCGGCCGATCCTTCTGCTATTTTATTTGTTTAAACAGAAAATCATATACTTTTTTGTTTATCCCATGATCATAAATTGTTATGAGTGTGTGATTCGGTTTAAATTTTTTAGCATAGCTGCTAACTTCCCAGACAATCATGTGTGTTAATTCAAACTAACCACAATAAATATTTTATTTAAATTACCTCATTCTGACTAATATCTAATGAAAGCGTATCGTAAAGAGTCGCTATCTAGAATCATTTATCTGCAATAAATTCATTTTTTGCTTGAAATAAATTGTGAATTTTTCCACTTTGCAGTAGTATTCGAAGTAATTTGAACTTGACAATAAAAATTAAATTATTTTTTTTTTGCAATAAAAATAAAAGTGATTTATTTTTTTTTTTTTTTAAATTTTTTCTTATCGTATTTTATCAACGATATTTGCATTTAAATTGAGTTTTGTTAATTTAATTTTTAGAATAATTCAAGATAAACTTCACACCATAAAATGCTACAAATCAGGAAATATAGATGGGAGGTTTATTTTAAAACAATATCTCCAATTCCTGTATTTCAAGGAGTATTTTTCTACGCTTTTATAAGTCAATAAAGTTTTCAATTAAATAAAATAAAATTAGTCAAAATATCATAAAAAACAAATAAATAAGCACCTAAGTTCGGCCGGACTCTCCACCAATTTCTTGTCATAGGCTGTAGACCTTAAAGGACCTTCAAATACGCAATTTAAAAAAAATCCGTTGAATAAAGTTGCTAATGTCATCAAATTACCGACTAAAGGAGGTACCATTATATGCGGGGTATACTAAGACGTAAAGCAGCATAGACAATTTTTTGCCAAAGGTCTAAGTATTCAATACGAACTTCAAATACAAAATGTAAAATAATTCCGGTCTATAATGTCTTTAATACCATAAAAATACCGAATATCGAGAGGTGCCGTTATATAGGGGCTATACGATAGCGTGGACCTGTATAAGTATTTTTTCTTATTTTCATAGGTCGTAGTACCCATTAGGACTTTCAAATACAAAATTTAAAACAATTTTGTTGAATAGCGTCGCTAATATCATCAAAATACCAAAAAAAGGCCCCGTAAAATGGGGGCTATACGAAAACATGGACCGACATGGTCCATTTACGAACTCCACCTGTCAACTGACAAAATACACATATACAATAGCCAAGCGGAGAGACGGATATCGCTAGATCGACCAAGACTTTTACGCTGATCAAGAATATAGGGGATGAGATGAAAAAACTGCAACCAACTTCAGACTGCTGTCATTTCTGTCCGACAGCTGTTAAAATTATTCCAGTGTCAGCTCGTTATATTGTTTACAAGCGTACAAAAGCATTTTGGTGAGAATTTCCAAAAAAAAAAAAAATATTCGTGACGGAATTCAAGCGTAATAGTGTGATTTCTTTATATTTGGCTGGAAAACCACAAGTGGCTATCGTTAGAGCACTCCAGGATTTAACTGTGAATTAATCTTTTGTATCTCGTTCCATCGCTCGTTACCGTGATACTGGTAGCGTAGCCCGACGTCAAGGAGGTGGACGGCAGAAAACAACAACTTCAGCAGAAATGGTTCGAAAAGTAAAGAAGCGACTTAATCGAAACCAGTGTCGCAGTGGCAAAAAAATGACTCGTGAGCTGAACATATCGCAATATTCCATTCGGCAAATATTGAAAAATGAGCTCTTGTTAAAGCCATTAAAATTCCAAAAAGTGCAAGAACTTACACCGCAACAGAAAGAAAATAGACTCAAAAGAGCTAAAGAGTTGCTTCGCTTAGCCGAAAGTGGTGAACTGCCGAATTTGGTTTTCTTTGTATCCGATGAGAAAACATTCGTTGTCCAGCAGTTTGTAAACAAACAAAATGATCGTGTTTACTTGCCAAAGAGGTCAGCTGAAAATGTGCACCTGCGGTTGGCCACCAGAACTCAAGCGCCGGTCATGGTGATGGTGTGGGCAGCCATTACATCTGATGGTCGCTTCCTGCTCATATTAATCGACCGTGGCATCAGAATAAATCCCGAATATTATTGCGAAAATATTCTGGAGGGTGTATTAAAGCCTTGGGCACGCAAACATTTTGGTCGCAGACCTTGGCCAATCCAACAGGACTCAGCACGTGCCACCTAAGAATGAGGTTCCCCGCCTCATGTCCGGCGCACAATGGCCACCAAAATCTCTGGATACCAATCCGTTGGACTAATGTGTCTGGAGAATTTTGGAAAGCAAGGTTGGCACTAAAAAATACCAAAGTGTTGATCACCTCAAGCGCTTCGCCGGGAATGGGCCAAAATACCACAAAGCAACATTCAGGCAACGTTTGACGGCTTCATTGGCCGTTTGAAGGCCATAATTCGTGCCAAAGGTGGCCAATTCGAACAAATCTAAAATTATTCAAAAATTTGGTGCTATTTCCGACATTTTTGCTTTCATTGAATAAAATTTAAAAAAAATATAGCGTTTGAGTTTGTTGCAGTTTTTTTTTAACTCACCCTGTATTTGCACAAAAAATATTAAATAATGTTGTTGCAAAATGGTCAGGCTAAAAAAGGATAATTTTTTGTTGTTTTTATAAAAACAACGTTTGTTTATTAGTGGAGAACGATGGTAATGTTTACCAGGGGGTAAGGCAGGGAATACCTAGGTTTCGAAAAGAGCCGCCAATTCTCATCGGTTCCCTTGTTTTGTTTTTGTTTATGTCCGGGATATTCTCTCCAGAAGTTATTTTAAAAATAATTTCTATGACAAAAAAAATATATATTTTTACCCAAGTGACGAGAAGCTCAATAGAAGAGGAACCAAAGAATTAAATTAAACTAAAATTCTTTTGGAAAGCCTTTTAAATCTTAGAACCGCACTTATAAACATTTACATCTTTCTCCACTTGTTATGTTATAGAGTCTAGGGACGTGGACAGACAATTTTTTGTAATAGGCTGTAGAATCCATTACGAACTTCAAATATCAAATTTGAAACAATTCCGATGAAAATCATCAAAATACCGAATATCGGGAGGTGCCGTTAAATTAAAACAATTAAATGCATTTATGACTGAAATCTGGGATACGGTAATTTGTTGAACTACCTGATGCATTATATACCTGCAGTTCAAGTTTCCTAAAAATTCAAGAATTTTCACACACACCCTAAACCTATTAAACGTAATATTCATATTGTTAATGAAACTAACAGACCATTGCCATTTAAAAAAAAAAACTCCAATTTGAAATCCATTAATCACTCGTTTCCGCTTATTCAGTCAATTCACTTGATACGAACACACCCTATTATTATGGCAAATTTTTGAAAAGTTGCAATCACACGGAAATAATTCTAATCTGGAAACTTATCCTTGTTCGCGACTTTCGTGTTTAATTGCCATTAGTTTTTTTTTTTTTTCAGAACAAAACTCTAAACTGATTGATCGCATCATTTATTGTGATGAAAGTATCACATTTCCTAATCGAAAAAACAGCAAAAAAAATTCGATTCTAACCTTGGCATTTTCAAAAAAATAATTGAAACAAACCCATGTTCGGATATGTGAAACAAAAGGCGAATATGATTTCATATTCAAAAAAGCAAAGCAAATCACCAACTATCCCACGATAATCGTGGAGGTGAGAATTGTACGGGTGTTTTGTGTCAAAATCAACAAAAAAAAAAAAAAAAAATAAAAAAAATAAAAAAAATTGAAAAAAAAAAATGTTTCCAATAAAATAAAGCAATTCTCTGTGACATTGTATTTGAATGGAGCTCTGTTGACTGCCTCTATTTACTTCAAAAATTAACATCATTAAACTTTTTTGTTGTTGTTATTTTTGTTTTGTTTTATTTGTTAATTTGAAATTCGTTAATGAAACAAAGCAGAACAACTAAAATGAGTTATTATTACTAACATAAAAAAACTGGCAATAATTGTTTCTCTGGCGGTTTATTTTGAAAACACAAGTGTGATTCTGAGTTCGTAGTTAAGCGTTTATCGTCTGTCTGTGCCCGGCAGGCCACACACAATGCTGCTGCTGCTACTGATGATTTTCTATTCACTTTCAAAATCTGTTTCTGTTTTTTTTTTCTTGTTTTGCTGTGATTTAATGTTTCAATAGAACACCTCTTAAATGGTAGCGCCATTTGACGGCCAAAGTAGAGGCTTACAAATGACAGTTCATTAACAAAACTCAAGTTGAAGCTCAAAGTTCAAAAACGCTGAAGCACTCAACGCAACGCAACGCGGCAAGCCAGGCTAAGCTGTGATTATGAAATTAATACCTGCCTAAGCTTTAAGAAGATTTGAATGTGTGTGTGTGTGTGTGTGTGTGTGTGTGGGAAATGATGGAAAAACTGAGGTTAGGAAGAATCAGTCAGCTTTGTCGACAGATATATACCCTCAGAAACAGAAAGTCGTGTTAATTTAAGAACGGCTTTACGGCTTTGGCGAGAAGGTAGCATAGAGACATATGGCTAAAGAAGGGTATATATCAACTGATACGGTCTCATCGAAATAACGGTTTTAGACCCTAAGCCCCTTTGAGCCAAATCCGTTTTAGGACATTTGAAGCCGATCTAGGGATGTCCGTCCGTCTGCCTGGCTTGTGTGCACAATAACTCTCGAAGGGAGTATCCGATTTGATTCAAACATGGTACATTGTTATATTATTGTCAAAATTATAGAGTTTGGAGATGGGCAATATTGGTCCACTCCTTCTGGTGCCTCTCCCACAACAGATGGGAATTTAAAAAAAAAATATTTTACTGCACAGAAAGAGAAAGAACAATCCGATTTTTCTCCAACTTTGCAAATCCTAAAATATTTGCATTAGTCAGGTTCAAAAATTCACAATGCCGGTCCACCCCATCAAGTACCTCCCCACAAAGGGTCAAAATTTTCAATAAAAAACGGTAAATTAACATCTGACTCCATTCAGACTTGGCACATCACAATAATATTATCAAACTTTGATCGAGTTTGGAGATGGACAATATCGAACCATTCCTTCTGGTACCATTTTGCTAAACTTGGTTTTGGTAGCAAATGTCCTACCTTACCTCTACCCAAAATTTAGTAAAATTTAAAACTTTTGCTACACTCGGTGTTCGAATTTCCATAAAACTTTGGGTTCATTAATGCTACACAAGAACAAAGACCTATTTTTTAAATTTCCGATATCCAGCTCTATCTTTCCTCGTGTACAACATTTAGTACTATTTAGTACTTTTTGGAATATTTTTCCAAATCCAATCCAAAAAGTGACTCTAATACCAAATTTCAGATTTCCAGCTCTACAGGATGAGATGAAGAAAAAACTGCAACAAAATCAAACGCCATAATTTTTACATTTTTTTTTTTTAATTTTATTGAATGAAAGCAGAAAATGTCGGAAATAGCATCAAATTTTAGAATAAGTTTAGATTTGTTCGAATTGGTCACCTTTGGCACGAATTATGGCCTTCAAACGGCCAATGAAACCGTCACACGCTGCCCGAATGTTGCTCTCCTCTGTGGTATTATGGCCTATTCCGAGCGAAGCGCTTGCTTTAGGTGATCGACACTTTGGTATTTTTTAGTGCCAACCTTGCTTTCCAAAATACTCCAGGCACAATAGTCCAACGGATTGGTATCCGGAGATTTTGGTGGGCGTTGGAATTGATGAGAGGAGCCTCATTTTGTAACCATTCTTGGGTGGCACGTACTGAGTACAATGGTTCTGAGTCCTGTTGGAATGTCTAAGGTCTGCGGCCAAAATGTTTGCGTGCCCACGGCTTTAATATACCCTCCAGACGGGGGTTCCGATCAAGTCGCTTCTTTACTTTTCGAACCATTTCTGCTGATGTTGCTGTTTTCTTCCGTCCATTTCTATGACATCGGGCTACGCTATCAGTATCACGGTAACGAGCGATGGTATGAGACACCAAAGATTTATTCACATTTAAATGCTGGAGTGCTCTAACGATAGCCACTTGTGGTTTTCCAGCGAAATATAAAGAAATCACATCATTACGCTTGAATTCAATCACGAATACATTTTTTTGGAAAATTCTCACCAAAATGCTTTTGTACGCTTGTAAACAATATAATAAGCTGTCACTGGAAAAATTTTAACAGCTGTCGGACTAGTGGCTTAGAAATGGCAGCAGTCTGAAGTTGTTTGCCGTTTTTTCTTCCATCCATCATTTATGATCAACATAAAATTCTAATTCGTTTTACAGATGCCCGTCTGTTGAAATCACCATACAGCCCACATTATTTGACGTAGAGATTTGGTAGAACGATTTGTATTGTGTCTAGGATGGTTGGTATTGAAAATGAGATATACTACGGCCTACGTTTTGGTATAGCCGCCATATAAGGGTACCTCCCGATATTCATTTTTATTTTTATATTTTAATGATTTTCGCCACATTTTTTCGTGGATTTGTCTACAAATTGGTTTTTAAAGGTCATAATGGGTTCTAGCTCCGATGGCGAAAAATTGTATGTGTAGGTCCACGTTTTGGTATAGCACCCATATAACGGTACCTCCCGGCACTTTGGTGAGTTTCGCCATATTTTTCCACGGATTTGTCCAAAAATTGGTATTTGTAGTTCGTAGCTCCTGTGGCGGAACAATTTTTAGACAAATCTGTGGAAAATGTGGCGAAAATCATCAAAATCCCAATTTTTGGGAGGGCAACATGAAAACGTGGACCTATACATTCTATAGGTCCACGTTTGGTAAAGCCCTTACAAAATGGTGCCTCCCAATAATCGGCATTTTGATGATTTTCGCCTTTGCCTCGCCTTTGGATTTGTCTAAAAATTGGTATTTGTAGTTCATAATCGGTTCTAGCTCCGGTGGCAGATCATTGAAAATTTAGGTCCACTTTTTCCTGCAGATCACATATAACAATACCCACCGATATTTGGTATTTTGATAATTTATAATTTAGTAACATTTACCTACGAAATAGTAAAAAATTTGTTAGAGGACAATCCTTAAGTATAAAATTGTCTATAGAGTTTCCCGTGTTGGTATGGCCCCCATATAAAGGCCTCACCCACTTTATGGTTTACCAGCATTATCCAAACGGTCTTATTGGCATTTGTAGTTAAAAGTGGATTTGAATTCAGATACTTGTATATAAAAATGTTTTAAAAATGAATGGTATTAAAAGTTCGGCCCAGCTCAATGTTTTTTTACGTGTTAACTGTACTTCCATATTTGGATTGGATTATTTCTGGATTATTCTAATTTAATTTATTTATATATATTAATATTATAACTTCGTTATGTTACATACGCTATGAAAACCCCACAATACCCTCCATTCAATAGAAAAAATCTACAAATATTATTCATTCATCTTCAACGCCACCCATGTACAAATTCTGAATTGAAAAAAAAAAATTTTTTTGGCTCATGCAAATAAACATTTTTCAGGCCATTAACAGTTACACCTGTTTGCATGTTTGCCTAAAACTTTGTTTTCATATTTTTTTCGCTTTGCCTTAACATCATCACACCTTTGTGTAGACACATACACACACACACACTGACAACTACAATGGCTGGCAAAAGTTTTCACACATCGACATTGGAATAATTTTAATTTTGTGTAACAAACTGGAAATTATCGCCAAAGACCCTCTCTAGTCATACGGTGTCATAACTTTGTTCCGGGTCAGTGTAATATTCAATGTCATAGCCAAAAAATGAAAAAATAAATAAAAATGTTACACTTCTGTTTGAGTACATTTCCACTTTGATGTTGTCTATCAATTGCCAAAAAATAAATAAAATATATATGGGCCATTTCTTTAAGTGGCAGCAATTATTAAAAAGTTGAGTCACACAAACAAATTTAACAAGTCTGGCGACAGTCTTGTTTAAGAACCCTAATGCCGAATTATTTTTATTATTTTTTTTTATAAAAATCACATGATGTACATATGTGTATAAAAATTTGCCACAATTATTCGATATGTAATGTTACATGATAAACTGTTAGTGAAAACAGTATTTGATAATGGCCGACCTTCAAAAGGTAACCTTGGGTTTCAAGTGTTACACGCATGAAGCACACAAGCCATCTTTTGTAAATAGCAATTAAGAAAAGCTAATAGTCTTGGCGATCGATCATGTGATATTTTTCTGATGCTTCGCCTAGAACATGAGTAATCTATGGGGGAAGGTGGGAACTGTGTGGGAGGCAACACGGAAAATTTCATCACTGCTGAAGACTTACTGTTCTATTTAAGGAAAACCTATTGGTCTTCTATAAGATTTCCAATCTGGGCCTCAATAATTAGCCCTACTAGTCTTTAATGGAGAGATCTGTCAGTATTCTATGAGAAGACACTCTGATCTTTTATGAAAAGACCCAATGGTCTTCTTAGAAGACCTTCTCTGATCTTTTATTAGAAGAACACTTTATTGACCTTTAAACGGAAAAATACTGATATTCTGTGTAGAGATCTACAAGTCTCCTTAAGACGAATTTTGATTGCTTATAAGAATAAACTATTAGTATTCCATTTTTCTGAGAAGACCTATTCGACTTCTATGAGAAGACCAACTTATTATTTGGTATTTGAAGTTCGTAATGGATAGTACAGCCTAAGACAGAAAATTGTCTGTGTAGGTCCACGTTTTGGTATAACCCCCATTCAATGGTATCTCCCGATATTCGGTATTTTGGTGATTTTAGCTACATTATTCAGCGGAATTGTTGCAAATTTGGGATTTGAAGTTCGTAATAAATACTACAGGCTGTGACAGAAAATTGTGTGTGCAGGTCCACATTTTGGTATAGCCCCCATATAATAGTACCTCCCGATATTCGGTATTTTGGTGATTTTAGCGACATTATTCAGCGGAATTGTTTCTAATTTGGTATTTTAAGTTCGTAATGGATAGTACAGCCTAAGACAGAAAATTGTCTGTGTAGATCCACGTTTTGGTATAACCCCCATTTAATGGTATCTCCTGATATTCGGTATTTTGGTGATTATTCGGCGGAATTGTTGCAAATTTGACATTTTAAGTTCGTAATGGATACCACAGCCCATGACAGAATATTGTCTGTGCAGGCCCACGTTTTGGTATAGCCCCCATATAATAGTACCTCCCGATATTCGGTATTTTGGTGATTTTAGCGACATTATTCAGCGGAATTGTTGCAAATTTGGCATTTGAAGTTCGTAATAAATACTACAGGCTGTGACAGAAAATTGTCTGTGCAGGTCCACGTTTTGGTATAGCCCCCATATAATGGTACCTCCGATTTTTTAAATTTCAACGATTTTTTTAAGTTCCGCATTTGAATTTTGTAATGGTTTATGATAAAAGTTGCCTATGCAGGTCCACGTCGTCGTATAGATCCTAATATAACGGCTACATTCGGTATTTTTAAGATTTTAACAGAATTTTTTATGAATTTTATTTTTTGGAAAATTGCTAAATTCGTTCCAAATGGTGGAGGGTATTTAAAGATCGGCCCACCGAACTTTTTTAATTGTTTTCATTTCACATTTTTATAGAACAAGAATTGAGGCCATTGTCTTCTATGATTATACTTTTCTTTTGAGAAAGGCATATGTTCTGTGGGGCGGGAAATTCCCAGTGAAGCTAATATTATTCGGTAGATGAAAATCCCAAAAATGTTAAGATTTCCCAGTTAAAACTTGTTTGAAGCCCATTATACGTATAACAATAACCATACACAAAAGGCCTCAAATATTTTTACGAAATATAGGTCATGTCGGCCCACGTTTTGGAATAGCCCCCTATGAGGGTATAACCCAATTTCAAATATTTTTTTTACATTTTTGCCATATTTTTATACCTTCAACCATATAGCTACAGAGGGTATATATCATTTGATGCAGCCAATATATGCCTGGTCGAAATAACGGTTTTTGACCCTAGATCTCTTTGGACCAAATCTGTTTCAGGACATTTGCAGTCGATCGCCCGTCCGTCCGTCTGTCTGGTACGCACGATAACTCTTGAAAGGAGTATCCGATTTCGCCTAATCTTGGTATACCGTAATATTATTGTCAAACTTAGACCGAGTTCGGAGATGGGCAATATCGGCCCACTCCTTCTGGTACCTTCCCCAAAAAAAGGTGAAAATTTTCGAAAAAAAAATGTTTACCGATTTTGCTCCAATTTTGCAAATCCTTACATTTGGATCAGTGCTAGGTTAGGTGCGAAAATGGACAATATCGGTCCACTCCATCAAGTACCTCCCCCACATTTTGACTGATTGTAACTATTATAAAATGTTATGGAAGAGTCCGATTGTCTTCAAATTTCACACGACACAATATTTTTATTAATCCAAGGTCTGGTGTGAAGATGGAATATATCGATCAACTCCGTCTGGTACCTCCCCCACAAAGGGTCAATATTTTGAGTACCCCTGAAGCTCATAAAACGCGAAATTAACATTCGATTCCATTCAGACTTGGTACATCTCAGAATTCCTATCATCACAAGATCTGTTATTAAGATGGTATAGATCGGACCATTCCTTCTGGTGCCTCCCCCACAAAGGGTCAAAGTTTTGAATAACCAAAACTACCATAAAATCAGATATTAGCATCCGGCTCTTCTCAATTTACACACACCTCAATATTTGTATTAATCCAAGGTCTAGTGTGAAGATGGGATGTATCAGTTTACTCCTTCTGATACCTCCCCCACAAAGGGTCAATATTTTGAGTACCCCTGAAGCTCATAAAACGCGAAATTAACATTCGATTCCACGCAGACTTTGCACATCTAAATATTTCCATCAAAACAAGATCTTTATAAATATGGTACAGATCGGTCTATTTCTTCTGGTACCACCTCCACAGAGGGTTCAAGATTTTGAAAAAAAAAAACGATCAAAGAAAGCGAAGTAAGCATCCAGCTCTCTTCAAATTTCATACATTCAAACGATTTTTCTAACACAAGATCTGTTGTAAAGATGATATATATCTACAAATCCCTTCTGACACCTCACCCTTAAATGGTCACAATTTTCAATTGTTTTAGCCGTCATAACTTGCGAAACAAGTCAGCGATTCTTTACAACTGGATATATGTAAATATTTCTCTTAACCAGAAATCTGATATGAATATGTACTCTTTCGAAATGAAAATGTAATACTTCGGTCCGCTATATCTGTTACCTCAGGCATATTTCCACATTTTACAAAAATCTCATATAAAGTATAGAAAGTAGTAGATATAGTCAAAGCACGTTGTAATATTTATATCAGTCTTAGGTCAGATACGAATTGGACAATATTAAGGGTCAACAGTTTGAATAATCTTAACTCAAGGCATCTGTCGGCAAAACCAACTGATATTATTTTACTTTTTTTGATATAAAATTAATCATTCTTTAACACATTTCCATTGTTCGAAATTTCAAAAAAAAAAAAAAAACGAAAAATCGGAAAATTTTTCTAAGTACAATTTTGACAAATTACCCTAAAAAAGTAAATGTTTTCAAAAATAAAAATTGAATCTCGGAACGAAATGGGTTAAATATCAAAAATAAAAAAACTTTGAAATCAGATCTACCCAAAGAATTCTAAGAGGGGCTAGTCTGCAAATATCCATAATCTGTTGACAAAGAACAACACACCCACACCCAGTAAACATTTAAACTCCTCAACCGGTCACTTTCATTATCTCTGTGTGTTGTTTTTTAAGCCATTCGAACACATTGTTTCAACCTGTCTGAAAGTAATAAAGCTATTGGTATTTAATTACTTCGAGAGACATTCCAACAACTCTAAAAATACAATATGACATACGAAGTAAAAGTTATACCAGATTTGCAGGTTTTTTTTTTTGTTTTCTGTGTTAAACTCATGCGTTGTGGTGCTTTTTTGCTGCCCCGGCATTCGTGGTCTCTGGATAATCGACACTTTGAAGAATTTTTTTTTTCGAAATCAAAACATGTAGCATTTTATTGATAATTTCAGGCTTCCATTTCGTAATGTTGGGGTTTCTGTTGTCGTCGTTTTGTTTTAATGAAATGTATTTGGATTGGATTTAATTGTCTTGACTCGGTATTGTAAAGTGATTTAAATCAATAGGTTTCGGTATCACACCAACCACTCCCCAATAACAATTTGCAAATTACCAATTGTTAAGACACCAACAAAAACTCAATTAAATTCCGTAATGGAGCAGAAGAAGCAGGGTATAATTAGTTGTTGTAGCTTTTTATTGAAACTCCTTTAAAATAAATAAAAGCCGGTGATAAAATTAAAGAAATAAAAATGAAGTATTCGAGACCGAAATATATATTGACGTAATTTGGTAATTTGTTTTATTTTTATTTGATTAACTTGGGGGTGTGTTCGTAACACCTGTCACTTTTTAAATTTTACCTGCAAGTTATCATCTACATTTTTATATATCTCCCTCTCCCCTTCTCTTTTATCTCCCTACCAACCTATTGATAATCTTAACATCAAACATCAGATATTCAATATGTAGTTCAATGGTCCAATCGATACCTTTCTCGAATACAAACATTATCTTAATTATGGCCATAAATTCCAATTAAAGTTGGAGAAAAAAAAACGTCTGTAATTATTGGCGTTTAAAATAACCCATACGGAATCTGACGTGAATATAGATACATTTGGGTCTTTAAATACGCTGATTGAATAACCCATTACGTATTTATTTTTGTTTATCGATGTTGATGATAATATTATAAAGGAATTAAAATTGCGTAATATTTTGAGAGTTGGCACACTTTCCCATGGTCCTCTCTAAAATATTAGCAATAATTTTTGGAATTTAGTAGTTGAAACGCAAATTATATTTCTACTTTCAAACCATAAAAATTAAGAAAATTATTTGTGGGTCTTAAATCTTTTGCACAATTTATTAAAGATGTATCACACAGTGATCTTGGCATCGATAGAATACATGAGCGTGAAGATAAATTGAAACTTCCAATTTGCGAATAAAATTCGATGTATAACAGATATGGTTCTTGGTATAAGAGTTTTAAATTTGAATTTATAAAATCGACGAAATATGAAAGTGATGAGATGGACAAAAAACTGAAAATTTTTCAGATTTGCATTTGCTCTACAGGTCGCAATTATAGGCCAATCGAAGCCGATGTTAGCATGGGGCTGGGCAGAAGCCTTCCAATTTTGATGGTCATCGGGTAATATTTAGTGGGTGAAATAGACCTATCAACATTTGGCTTTGGAGCAGTTATAATTTGGTTTCAGAGGGAGCTAATATATGGGAGGCATATCCACATCTGAACCGATTTTCACCAAATTTGACGAAGAAATTTTCATCTTTTATGCAAAAAAAAAAAAAAAAAAAATGGTATTGAGTGCATGATATCACTTTGAGAAGGATATGATATCACTTAGCAAGTTCCACCTAATAGAAACTTAAGTCCCAAAATTCTCTCCATTTAGGCTGATATTCACCAATTATTTGCACAATAAAGCTGAAATCGGATTAAGGATATATATGAGAGCTATATCCAAATTTGAACCGATCATTACGAATGTGAGGGACTTAAATACCAAATTGGATGAAACATATATATCGGAGATATAGCTATATCTGCACCGATTTTCAACAAATTTACTATTCTTGCTTCTAGACTAAATTCGGTCGGATATGCCGAAATTAACCCGAAATCGGTTGAAGACATATATATATGGGTGTTATATCCAAATCTGAACCGACCTTGACAAAATTTGATATGCTTATTTCAGAGTTGTATCTGATATCTGATACCAAAGATCATTGTTGTGGAATGCATATTACGCTCGTGAGGGACTTTAAATCTCAAATAGGATAAAACATATATATGGGAGCTATAGCTATATCTGAACCGATTTACATAAAATGTGAAGTACCGGTTTCTATGGTGAATAATAATAATGAATAATTGGTTAAATTTTAGCCATTTGGTGCACAATAAACCTGATATCGCATAAAAATATATATGGGAGCTATATCCTATTCTGAACCGATCTCGATAAAATTTGGAAGAGGTATTTTCGAGCAGTATCTGGTACCAAATATCATTCTTGTGGAGCGCACATTACGCATGTGAGTGACTTAAGACCCCAAATCGGATAAAACATATATATGGGAGCTATAGTTATATCTGAACCGATTTACACCAAATTTGTAGTACTGTTTCCTAGGATGAATAATAGCCAAAATTCAGTCCATTTGGGCCGATTTCAGCCATTTGGTGCACAAAAAACCTGATATGGATAAAGATATATATCGGAGCTACATCCTACTATGAACCGATCTCGATCTGATAAAATTATCACCAATTTCAATAGGGTTCGTCCTTGTTTGGAAATTTTCATCTTAAATGGATAAAAAAGCGACCTGCATTTTGTTCACAAGAATACATGGACGGACGTACTGACATGCATAAATCGACTTACAAAGTGATTCTATGAAGATCGTCAAAAGTAAGTATGGGTCTATCTCGCTTCCTTCTCCATGTTACAAACAAAGGCACAAAGACATAATGTCCTTACCACTATGCGGTGTAGGATATAAAAATAGATTCAAAAAATTCTCAGTCATTAAGGAAACATTCTATGGAACAAATCCAATAGAAATAAAACAAGTGAAAAATCAGCTAATTTTGGCTGAGTCGAACATTTATTACCCTCCACCATTTTGGAGAAATTTGAAAAATGTCAAAAATACTTTTCAAATGAAACCCCTTATATGGGGGCTATACGAAGTCGTGGTCTACATAAGTAATTTGTTTTTGTCATAGGATGTAGAACCGATTCCGAATTTCAAATACGAAATTTGAAACAATTCCGTTGAATAATGTCGCCAAAATCATAAAAGTTCCGAATATAGGGAGGTATCATTATATGGGAGCTATACGAAGACGTGGACCTGCAAACGTAATTTTTTTGTCATAGGCTGTTATGAACTTTAAATACTTAATTTTAAACAATTCCGGTAAAACATATTGTAAAGTAAAATAAAGTCCAATCTCTCTCTCTTCGATTGTCAACTCTATTCTTTATTCGGGGATGAGAAAAGAAAGAAAAACCTTATTCTTCGGATGTGGTTTCAATTCTCGATCCAGCTCGAAGGACCAAATGCAAACGAGAATAGAGTCCAATCTCCCTCTTCGATTATCAACACTATACTCTATTCGCATCCTGCTCGGAGGATCAAAGGAAAACCAACTGAGTGGTTTGGCTGTTGATTCAATTCTGATTTTATTTCAAAAATATGTTTCTTAAGTGCTACAAAAACTAATCTAACTTAACCTAATCGCAGTCACACAATTATTCTTATCTATTCTAATATTGAATGGAGAACATTGCAGGGCTGCTTGACATTTTATTCAAGTGGTCTTGTACATCTACTGAGCGCATCGATATCGTATGCGTCAGCGCACAAGATCACCGAATTGTTCACTGTGGTGTTTTATGGCGGCTGGGAAATATGTAATTTTCGAGTTTTTATATTTTATTGCTAGATTTTCCCAGCGCCTCAACCTCAACCGCGCTCAAAAGTATGTACAAAGTATTTTGTACACATATATCTTGAATCATTAAAATACCGAATATTGGGAGGTACTGGACCGACATGCCCATTTACGAACTTAATCTGCCTACTGGCAAAATACACATATGTGCAACATTCTAGCCTACTATTTCAATTCGTTCCAAGTATAGCGTGATTAGAACAGACAGACGGACAGACAGGGACGCAGTCAGACATCGCTAAATCGACTTGGAATTTTACGCTGATCAAGAATTGTTGGGCATTGACATGAGCATTTCGAGGAGATATGAACGGTATGACAAAGTTAATGTACCCTCCATAATATGGTGAAGGTTATAAAAATGACTGTTTTGTGATATTCCGTTATCAGTAAGTAAACCAATATTGCTCTAACATCATATATTTCCCTAATGTCTGTTTTTGTCCAAAAACCCACGAACATGCAACGATGCTGGTCGAAAAAATCGAATATATGTAACTCACGATCTCGGTAAATCGTTTACTTATTCGATCATTAGTTTATTTAGAATTTCTCTTAATTGACTAACAACCCATGCCGCATTGCAATCTATCACATTTCCACCTCCATCCATCCACAATTTATTATCTAAGTTAATTACTTCAAGCTTTCGAAGAATTTAAACTTGTTTTTCTCAAGAAATTCACTCCATTAAATTAAGCGAAACAATTAAACTTCAAGGCTTCACAAAATCATCGATTAAAGTCCAATAAAAAAATACGTCTCTTCTTGGAACAGCCAAGAGGCAAAACTTTTATGGTCTAGTGTGGTTTTGTGGGCCTACACAACGTAATGACAATAATTACTGGTGACGCTATGCGACGCACCTCATTGCATAGAGCTTTGGCAGGCAACACACATGCGAATACATATGTATTTGTTTAACTAATCAAATGCAAACACAGCACAAATTAATGTGAGAACCTAACCTTGCCCACAAGAAAAACGTCAGCAACGACAGTGAACGGTGTGCGCTGGCGCACCAACAAATCCCACCAACTAACTGTTTTGCGGCGAATTATCACCCAAACACCTAAGCGCTTTGGTGTGGTAGCTTCGTGGCGCCCAAGCTCCCACATACTGGGTGTTGCATTCATGACTTACCTGGAAAATCATATAGCCTGAATCATACATCCAGAAATCGTCCAGTGTGTGACCCGGCTTGGACAGCTGGATGGCCAGGCATTGTTTTAGAATTAAACGGCAGCGTTGAGGTCCACCCGGCGATTTGGTGCCCATGGTTAGGGTATTCTTCTGTGTCGATTTCAAGTTTAATCCAAACGAGCCACAATGTGGTTGAGTCGTTGTTTTGTGTTGCGTTCGGTCCGGTTTAAGCCGGTCCTATTATAATTTAATGTGTGCGCGGTTGGCTGGGCAAAACTATTGCTGGTTGTTGCCGGTGGCTAATTTTGTTCTTTTGCTTTTTGTTTTTTTTCGTGTGTGGTTCTTTTATTTATTTATTTATTTATTTTTTTTTTTTTTTGTAGTTCGGGTATTTCTTTTTGTTTGGATTTTTCTTTCTTCCTTTTTTGTGGTTTTCGCCCGGGCGTTAAACGTTAGACAGTAATAAAATGTATCATTCTTCCGGGGTTATGTCGAAATAAACAACTTGTCAAACGGGTGATCTTTAATTTTTTTATTATTTTCTTGTAATTTCTTTATGGGTATCCCCTCCTCACAGACTCACACACACACACGAACTCACTCACAAACACTCAACACTAACTTCTTTATTTTTTTTTTTATCGTCGTACACTACACTCCGAGCAGGCATTATCACCACGATATTGCTGCTGCTGCTTCTTCTTCGTCGACGACAACGACGATTTTTGCGTTGTTGTTGTTGGTATTATTACATATGGGCATACACACGCGCATCACCTTGACATCGGTCGGTCGCGCGTACTCTAGAGACGCTTTAGCGACGACGAACTTCCACAACAACGCACACTGGGCACTTTTTCGCAAAACAACACACGACGACGACGGCGGACGGTAATCAACTGACGAAGCCAGTTTGAATTTCTTTTGAGCCAACTAAGTCGATGGCGGCAATCGTGTTTGTCTCATTCGTTCGTCAACAACTTCGTTTTTGTCTCTGTTGTGCTTCGGTCTCGTTGGTTTGTTATTCTCAGCCCCTTAAAACTTTAATAGTTGTCAAACTCGGCAGCGGCGGCGGCAATGTTGTTGGTGTCGTTGTCTTTGCCGATGTCGTTGTTGTCTTTGCCACTCTTTGTGGTATGATTGCTGGTGTTGTTGGCGGAGGCACTATTCGTACTCCAAATAACTTCGTCTACTCTTTCCTCACCAATTTCTGCACTCAACAGCATGTCGTCTGTCGTATTTTGATATTCTTTCTTGTTGTTTCAGTTGTATTCAGACCTGAAATGAGATTGAAGAGCGAGAGAGAAAAATGTGATGAGTGTGTGTTTGGGTTTTTACAAAGAAATAAATTTAGCGAGCAATATAAACATGGAGACAGTATGCCACACAAATCTTTGCACAAATGGTAAAAAAAAGAGTTTGGGTCTGTAAAAATTAGGGTTTGCATATAAAATGTGCAATAAATGCCTAAAAAGTGACATTACCAAAATTGGATAATATTCTACAGGACATGTGTATATATAAGACTAAAATGTTGGATTCCATATTTATAAAAGACGAAAATGTTTGTATGTTTCTTTGTAATTGATGGAGTAGAAAACCATTGCACAGATTTTCCTGAAAATGTCCAAGTATACAACAACATCGCCTGAAAGTAACAAAGGTATTATAAATATTTGAAATTCAACTTGCAACTGGAAATATAGCATCAGAATCGGAGGTACCTCCCAAAAATTTAGATTTTGTATGCACATATCTCTTGATCGATTACAGATACAGTCCCCAAATTTGGAATGCGTAACGAGATTTGGAACAAAAACAAATTTGCCACATTATGTTAAAATCGTTTCAGATTTGGATCTATAATTTTTCGGCCGATTTCGTTTATTTGTAGCACCATACACGATATGTATGTTATACTCAGAGGAAACTCCTTGTGTGGATTTTCAGACTATCCCATTGAAAAATGTGGCTAAAATCATAAAAACACCGAATGTTGGGAGGCACAGTTATATGGAGGCACAGATATGCGATATCGTGAACCTATATAAATAACTCTTTATGGGTTTAGATGCCCAGAAGGAACTCCTTGCGTGAATTTTTAAACCAATTCCATTGAACAATGTGGCTAAAATCATCAAAATACCGGATATTGTAGATACCCTTATATTGGGGCTATACAATATCTTGGACCTATATAGGAAATTATCTTCCAGGGTGTAAAGTACTCACAGAGAACTCCTTGTGTGTAATTTCAGACTATTCCATTGAAAAGTGTGGCTATAATCACCAAAATATCGAATGTCGGCGCGTACTATTGAATGGGGGCTATACAATGATATAGTGGACCAATATAGAAAATTCTCTTTCAGAAGGTAAAGTACTCTCAGAGAACTCTTTGTGTAGAATTTCCATTAAAAAATGTGGCTAAAATCATTAAAATACCGAATATCGGGAGGTACAGTTATATGGGGGATATACGATATCGTGAACCTATATAGACAATTCTTTTTCAGGAGGTAAAGTAGTCGTGAAGAACTTGTGTAGAATTTCAGATGCCATTGAAAAGTGTGACTAAAATGATCACAATAGCAAATGTCGGGAGGCACAGTTATAAGGGGGATATACGATATCGTGGATATCGATATAACCCATCTTCGAACTTAACCTGCCTGCAGACAAAAGACAGATCGTTGCAAAATTTTAGCTTCCTACCTTTATTCGTTTTGACGAAGCTCAAGATCTCAATCATAGCTGATTGGTTCCTTAAAAATCATGAAAATTATCTGGAATTCCATCACAAAATCATCATGACTAATGAAGCCCATTTCCAACTCAGTGGCAACGTCAACAAGCAGAAGGAAGCCTTCTTAAAGAGGTTCTATGGATAACATTTTTAAGCTTCATTGTTCAAAAAAATAGTCCAGAAATCTTCTATTTTAAACCTTCTTCATGCCTTCTATGGTTAGATGTTTTTTGTTTTTCTTTTAGGCTGCTATAGAAATAAAACTATCCAAAAGTATTTCAGAGGTCTTCAATCTAAATATAGCCTTCAAAGATTTTCAAATTTTCAATATTTTCTTCACGCAGGATTTTCTGCATTTATAGAATTAAACTTTCATAAAATTTTATTCTTACTGTGCAAAGAAATTGGAGGCAGACTGTATTCTGCATATTCACAACATTACACTTCTACACACACACACGAAAATAGTAGAGAACAAACAATGAATTCAAAAACACACATCGGCTAAGTGTCGGAGATTTATGAGACGCGAATACACAACAACGAACAAAAACACTCCGAAATGCTGTGTCTGATATGGGCTTCTCCACTAGACAATTTGCGGACCATTAAAAGGGTTATTTCTCTGCTGCCGAATATAAACAACGAAGCAAATATTCACTAATTAAGAACTAAATTGTGCGTCGCTCGCTTGGAATACAGAGCGCGATGATGGAGAAGTGAATAAAAATTAGGTTATTTCGATGTATTTATATGAGGGCTAGGTATTAATGGTATCAAAAAGGGGAGGAACTTTATGGTTAATTAGGTGATTTTTTTTTTTGTTGAAGTGATGACTTTTGGTGATTGATTTATTTTTGTGGAAAATAAGACATATTTTTAGAAGTTGGAAGTTTTTGGTTGCAAAGGGGATGCATTGATACACCAAGATACCAAATGTACTTGTAAATATTCGGGGCATTAAGTTTTCATTATTCAATTATTATTTTATTAGTCAAACTGAACAGAAATGTGTTTTACTACAATGTCTTCAATGACTACACCTTTTCATAACCTCAGCCAGAGAAATGGCTAGAGAGGGTATATCTCATTTGATACGGCCAAAACGTGCCTCATCGAAATAAGACCCTGGGTCTCGTTGGACCAAATCCGTTTTGAGCCGATCTAGCAATGGCACTTGGCCCTTTACAATATTATTGTCAAATAGAAAGATGAGCAATATCGGTCCACTACTTCTGGTACCTCCCCCAAAAAATCGAAATTTTCAAAAAAATATTTTACTGCCCAGAAAGAGAAAGGATAATCTGATTTTGCTTCAACTTTGCAAATCGTAATATTTGCATCAGTGCCAGGTGCGAAAATGGTCCAATATCGGTCCACTCCATCAAGTACCTCCCCCACAAAGGTCAAAATTTGATAGAATTTTAACTCTCATAAAACGAGAAATCAACATCCGATTCCATTCACACTGGGCAAATCTCAATACTTCTATGAATGCAAGTTCTGTTATAAATATGGTAGAGATAGGACCATTCCTTCTGACAGACAGCTCCCCCACAAATGGCCAAAGTTTTGAATAACCAAAACAATTATAAAATCCGAAATATGCATTCGATTCCCTTCATACTTCACCCATCCTATCATTTTTACTAAAACAATATCTGCTGTGAAGATGGGATATATCGATCTACTTCTTCTGGAACCTCCCCCACAGAGGGATCAAATTGTTAAGAACAAAACGTCCTAAAAATGCGAAATAAGCTTAAGATTCTTTTCAAACATCACACATCTCAATATTACTACTTACACAAGATCTGCTGTGAAGATGGGATATATTGATCTACTCCTTCTGGTACCTCCCCCACAAAGGGTCAAAATTTTGAACATTCATGAAGCTACTAAAACGCGAAATTAACATCCGATTCCATTCAAATGTCTCACATCTCCATCAACACAAGATCTGTAATAAATATGGTAGAGATCCGACCATTTCTTCTGGTACCTTCCCCACATAGGGTTCAAGATTTTGAAAAACAAAACGTTCAAAGAAAGCGAGCATCCATAAGCATCCAAGTCTCTTCAAATTTCACACAGCCAAATATTTTTGCAAACGCTCTTCTGAGGACCAGACAACTTCTGTCTTTAGAAGACCGTTAAGAAGCCTTCTGTGTCTGTTAGAACCTTATGAAGCCTTCGTTCTACGAGAATCATTCAAATAATCTTCGGTCTATAGAAACACCATAGCATGTTTTGAATTTTCCCGGAGCCCTTCCCAAGGTCTTTTTTGATTTTGAAGACATTTTTAAAGTCTTCGGTCTTTTTTGAAAACGCTTACCTGACCCTAGAAGACTCTTGGGTAGCATTTCTTTCTCTGGGGAGTCCTAAGAGCTCTTTTCCCTCTCTCTCTTTTTCTTTTCAAACCCCCTAAGATCTCTACGATCCATCAAAAAATCTTCAAATGGTTTATAGATGACCCCTAAGTGGTCGTCGGGCAATAGAAGCTTGGAAACTTGGAAAAGTTTTTCTCTCTACAGAAGAGCTTCCAGATATCAGAAGACATTCACCCAAATCCTCTGTTTATAGAATACCATTTAAGGGTCTTCTACATAGAATACCTATTTATGGTCGTCTTTATGTTAAAGGTCTTTGGAATGCTTTTTGGTCATCTTCCATGGAAGACTTAAAAAAACTTTTCCTAATTTTTTTCAGATTTTATCCCTGATTTTTTTTTAAGTTTTAAACCGCATGTCACTTTACTAAAATGTGGGGGGGGGGAATCTTGGATTATTCTGTCAATCCAAATAATAAAAAATCCCAGGTCTGTCAATCTCCCCCAGAAAGGAGGAATTGCATTGCTGCTGCTCATCGTATTGATTTCCTCATTCTGATGCGTCTGTTAACCGGCTTAAATAGCTTAGCCATGTTTTTTTTTAGTTTCTCAGTTTCTTTTTTGGCTTTGTCGTCAAAGCATTTATAATAATTATTTATATAAATGACATTAAACGTTTATTGTTTATAACTCATAATGAGCGATTTACATTTGAGCACAAACAGCAACAACAATAACACACACTGTAAGATACGCTAGCCACGTTTAAATGCTAGACCGTAAGTGAGTGGCCCGGAGACTATTTGGATTGAATACTTAGTAGATCAGACCAGACCGTTCAATGTTCTCATATTACGGCCAGCTAAAATGGGCCAACAACAATGACTGATTACGATTTCTGAGACATGGCATTTGCGTATTCTAGCAGATGTAGAAATTGTATTTCTACGATCGCTACTCACTTTTTGAGGTTTCATTTACATGTGTGGGTATATGTGTGTGTCGTTTGGGTTTGATTGGTATGGAAAGTCCCATGTCTGTAGAACTAAATTTGAGAATTTGAGAAAGATTCAGTACAGCCTTCAACTAATAATTTGCCTATTAAAGCTTCGAAGCAACTGAAGAAGGGTTGAATTAAAGATACAGCAAGTGGTAAAAAATCGATGACTTGTTTCGCAAGTTATGACAGAGGTTCGCAAATATATATCATCTTCACAACAGATCTTGTGTTAGCAATCATGTTTGTATGTGTGAAATTTAAAGAGACTTCGATTCTTATTTCGCTTACTTTGAGTGTTTTGATTTTCAAAATCTTTAAATCTATGTGGGGCAGGTACCAGAAGAAATGGTCCGATATCTGACATTATTATAACAGATTTTGTGTTGATGGAAATATTGAAATGTGCCAAGTTTGAATGGCCCCCCCAGAAGAGCTGCAATAGCACTTCTGGCTATCAGAAGAGCTGCTATAGCACTTCTGGTGCCCAGAAGAGCTGCTTTAGCATTCTGGCTCTTAGAAGAGCTGCTGTAGCACTTCTGGCTCCCACAAGAGCTGCTATAGCACTTTTGGCCCTCAGAAGAGCAGCTTTAGCACTTTTGGCCCTCAGAAGAGCTACTATAGCACTTCTGGTGCCCAGAAGAAGTGCTATAGCACTTCTGACCTCTAGAAGAGCTGCTATAGCACTTCTGGCCACCAGAAGAGCTGCAATAGCACTTCTGGCCACCAAAAGAGCTGCAATAGCACTTCTGGCACCCAGAAGAGCTGCTGTAGCACTTTTGGCACCCAGAAGAGCTGCTGTAGCACTTCTGGCACCCAGAAGAGCTGCTGTAGCACTTTTGGCTCCCAGAAGAGCTGCTGTAGCACTTCTGGCACCCAGAAGAGCTGCTGTAGCACTTCTGGCACCCAGAAGAGCTGCTGTAGCACTTTTGGCTCCCAGAAGAGCTGCTGTAGCACTTCTCGTTCCCAAAAGAGCTGCTGTAGCACTTCTGGCTCCCAGAAGAGCTGCTATAGGATATATATAAGTGCTACAGCACTTCTGGCTCCCAGGAGAGCTGCTACAGCACTTCTGGCTCCCAGAAGAGCTGCTATAGGATATCTTGCCCCCAGAAGAGCTGCTATAGGACTTCTTGCCCCCCGAAGAGCTGCTACTGGTCTTCTGGCTACCAGAAGAGCTTCTACAGAACTTCTGGCCCTCAGAATAGCCGCTACAGGTCTTCTGGCTCCAGGCTTGCTGGGTCCAGAATAGCTTCCACTACTCTTCTGGCTCTAGCAGATCTAGTAATGGTCTTCTGGCTCCTGGAGAACTTGTAAAGATTTTCTGGCTATAGTAGACTCTGTAAAGAACTTCCGACTCCAGGAGACCTAGTAAACGTTTTCTGGTTTTAGAAGACCTTATAAAGGACTTTTGGCTCTAGCAGACCTGTAAAGGTCTCCTGGCTCCCGGTCCACTAGACATTGAAGAGGCCCACCAAACCCTGTAAAGGTCCTCTGGCTCAAGTAAGATCAAGTAGAGACTAGCAGAACCTGCGAAAGTATTCTTGCTCCAGTAGACCTTGTGTTCCTTCTGGCACCAGCAGACCCTGTAAACGTCCTCTGGGTCCAGCAGACCTTGTGAAGGTCCTGTGGCTCCACTTGACCTTGTAAAGGTCTTCTGGCTACAGCAGACTTTTTAAATATCCTTTGCCTTCTGTAGACCTTGTAAAGGTTTTCTGGCTGCAACAGATCTTGTAAAGGTCCTCTGGCTCCAGTAGACATTGAAAATGTTTCCTGGATCCAGCAGCCCCTGTAAAGACGTTCCGACTCCATCAGACCTTATAAAGGTCCTCTGGGTCCAGTAGATCTTGTAAAGGTCTTCTAGTCCCAACAGGCCTAGTAAAGGTGCTTCAGAAGACCTTGTGATGGTCTCATGGCTCCAGCAGATCTTTTAAAGGTGCTCTGGCTCGAGTGTATATTATAAAGTCTCCAGGCTCCAGCAGAACCCATAGAGGTCTTCTGGCTCCAGTAGACCTTGTAAAGGTCTTCTGGTTCCACCAGATCTTGTAAAGGACCAAGTACTTCAGCAGAACTTGTAAAGGTCTTCTGGCTCCAGCAGACCCTGTGAAAGTCTTCCAATTCCAGAAGACCTTGTAAAGGTCTGCTGACTCCGGTATGCCTTGTAAAGGTCTTTTGGCTGCAACAGACCTTGTAAAGGTCTTCCGGCTCCAGCATATCTGGTGAAGGTGTCCATGCTCCATTAGACCTTGTAAAGGATTTCTGGCTCCAGCAGATCCTGTGAAGATCTTCTGGTTTCAGAAGCCTTTGTAAAAATTGTATATCTCCAGAAATATTCCGTTGTATGCCAGACCACCCAAGTTTAGTGTTTCCCTATTCCAAATCTCCAATCTAACTTTTCAACACTGTTTTTATTATTTGTCTACCATTGTCGCCAATTCCGGCTAATGACATGGGATTGGTCAACAAAAGTCGGTTTCATTTCGTTTGGCATTTTTGTGAAAACTTTTTGATAGCCAAACAATGAAGAAGAATGAGAAATGTTTTGATTCTTGGAATAGACATTCTTCCTCCATGGCTTAAGCCTGACACAAAACAAACAAAAGGTATGTATCTAGCGTATAATAACCATCCATCGAGTCATGTACCGAAGTCTCCGGATTGTTGTTATTTTTCTTCTGGGCGAAATACCATAACAAATTTCACTTTGGAATTAATGCGAGATTTTTTTGTTCTGAGAGAAGATTTCTTTTCTTTTTTTACTTTTGTGGAGACTCATTTTTGTTTTGGAGTTGGTGTTATTTTTTTACTTTGATTTCATTATTTATAAATTGGCTTAAGTTTGGCAAGAATGATGTAGAGGGACCCAGAAAAAAGAACTGTATGAAAAAGAAGAACCAGAACAAAAGCGAAGTAAGCCCCGCACCTTTGTGGCCACCAATATTTCACACAAATTCCGCTCGGGCTTTGTTGAAAAGTGCTTTGTGCCATGTTTGTTTGTCATTTGGGGTTTTTTTGGCAAAGGTTGTTGTGGCTGGCTGGCTGGTTGGTTGTCTGGTCACTTAGGGTCTCTTATGGTCTGGTCTTTGGTCTTTGGTTTTCCTCCTCCCACCTCTCCAACAATATTTGGTTTGCTCTGTGCGGGATGGCCGACTTGATGGTTGGGTGAATTTACCTTTAAAAAAATATGTGTAAAAATGAATGAAAAAAGACACCGGAGACAAAGGACAGACTAAGCTCCAAATAAAAAGCTGGTGCCATACATATTAATATCCGAACACACACATCTCTATCAAATACCACAAAAATGAATTGGAAGTGGTGGTCAAATAAATATATTTTTATTTTAGAGACGAAGAAGAAAAAAAAAAAACGTTAATAAATACCAGCCAACTAAGTTAGAGGGCTCAGCGGTCTCTAATCTGTGTGTGTAGGTGATGAGATCATAGTTGAGGCTATTTTCAGCCATCTCCACGTTCTTCGCATATCAAAGAAAATCATGAAATCTTTGGCAAGATTTTTTTCTTTCGATTTCACAATGGAATGATGGCATATTTTATTTTTGCCCGTTGTAAAAAAATGCGGGTTGACCTGGTCAAATTGCCATCATGGTTCCTCATATATTGATGGATGGAGATGGGGTTTTTTGCAAATCGAATATTTTGAAATGAGTGCTTAGCTGTTGTGTTATGAGGGAGATTTTTTTCGAATAAATGTCTAATGATATGTTTAAATTAATTGTATGTGTTCTCGAGACCTAATTGCAGATTTGGTTTCCCATGGAGTTTTTGTCATAGAGAGAAAAAAATATTCTTTTATAAGAAGACCATGGAAGAATGAAGTCAATTCTTAAGAATGCGGATGTAAGACTTATTTTGATTAGAAAAACACACCAAGGTTTTGGTTTGAAAGCGGTGGGAAAATATTCACAAGTTCGAATTCAAGCCGGATCTTCAATATTACCTCAATGGTGAAAAAACCCTTCTATCAAGGCTCTATGTCATTTGATACGGCCAAAACGTGCCTCATCGAAATAATGGTGTTAGACCGAAGGTCTCATTGGACCAAATCCGTTTCAGGACATTCGATGTCGCTCTAGGGGTGTACGTCCATCTGACTGGCTGGAAAAGGTTCTCTAGCTCTTTACAAGGTCTACTGGTTTCAGTAGATCTTATCCAGGTCTCCTGGAATCACAAGACCCTCTAAAGGTCTCCTGGCTCCAATAGGGCCTCTAAAGGTCTCCTGGCTCTATTGGACCTTGTAAAGGCCATGTGGTACCTGTAGAACTTGAAATAATGGTGGAAGACCATGGGTCTCTTTGGACCAAATTCGTATTAGGACATTTGTTGTTGATATAGCGATGCCCATGCAACTGTCTGGGTGGTAACGGTCCTCTAGCTCCTGTAGAGATTGCAAAAATTCTCTTGGCTCCAGTAGACCTATTTAAGGTGTCATGGCTCCAGTAGATTTTGTAAAGATCTTCTGACTCCAGCGGAACTTGTAAAGGTCCCTATGCTACAGTAGACCTTCAAAAGGACAAGGTCTCCTGACTCCACTAGACACTCTAAAGGTCTCCTGGCTCCAATGGACCTTGTAAAGGTCACTTCCTGCTCCAGCAGTCCTTTCATCCCTATAATGTTTTCTGTCTCCGAATGCCTTTTAATGTATGGACGCTGGGTTTTAAACATCACCTAAATTTTAAAAAAAAACCTCTATTCGAACCAAATCCGTTTCAGGACATTTCGAGTCGATCTAGTGCGACTGAATGGCTGGTAACGGTCCTCTGGTTGCAGTATATAATTTAAAGGTCTTCTGTTTCCAGCAGAGCTTTTAAAGGTTTCTGGCTCCACTTGACTCTTGCTCCAGCAATATATCCCTATAAAAAGTTTTTGTCTCTTGAAAAGGTCCCCTATAAAGGTCTCCTGGCTCCGGTAGACTTTATAAAGGCAAAGGTATTTTGGTACCTGAAGAACTTGTAAAACACTTTCCGGCCCCGCATTATATCCCTATAAAGGTTTTATGTGTTCGGAAGTCTTTAAACGTATGGAAGACCATCCTAATTTAAGCTGGATTTTCAATATCATCTCATCTGGCTATATATATATATATATATATATATATATATATATATATATATATATATATATATATATATATATATATATATATATATATATATATATATATATATATATATATATATATATATATATATATATATATATATATGATTAGGTCGAAAGGCATGCCTTATCGAAATAACAGTATTAGATTCTTAGTCTATTTGGACAAAATCCGTTTCAGGACATGGGGAGTCGATCCAGAGATACCCGTTCGTTTTCCGTCTGTTTGGTGCGCACGATAACTCTCGAAGAAAGTATCCGATTTGGTCCAAACTTGGTACATCGTAATATTATTGTCAAAATTAAATCGGGCTTGGAGATGGCTACCATCGACCCACTCCTTCTGGTACCTCCCCTGCAAAGGTCGACATTTTCAAAAAAATATTTTACTGCACAAAAAGAGAAAAGATCATCCGATATTGCTCCAACTTTATTTCCATCAGTGCTACATCTGTTGCGAAAATGTACAATTTCGGTCCACTCCATCAAGTACCTCCCCCACAAAAGGTCTAAATTTTGAATAATTATAACTCTTATAAAATTCAAAATAAGCATCCGGTTATCTTTATATTTCACATATCCCATTATTATACCCTCAGCCATATGTCTAGGGATATATATCATATATCGGGTATATATCATTTGATACGGTCAAAACGTGCCTAGTCAAAAAACGGTTTTAGACCCTAGGTATCTTTGGACCAAATCCGTTTCAAAACATTTGGAGTCGAACTAACGATGTCCGTCCGTCTGTCTGTTGGTGCGCACGATAACTCTCTATCCGATTTGGTCCAAACTTGGCAAATCGGAGTATTACTATCAAACTTAGATTGAGTTCGGAGATGGGCAATATCGGTCAACTCCTTCTGGTACCTCCCCCACAAAGTTTGAAATTTTCAAAAAAAAATACTGCACAGAAAGAGAAAGGAGAGTGAGATTTGCTCCAACTTTGCAAATCCTAATAATTCCATCAGTGCAACGTCAGGTGCGAAAATGGAATATAACTCTTATAAAATGTGATATGAGACTCCGAGGTACCATCACCCACAAAGGGTCACAATTTTTAATACTTTTATCTGTCATATATAACGAAACAAGTCAGTGATTCTTTATAACTTGCTATATCCAAATATTTTTCTCAGCCAAAAACCTGAGGTGAATATGGAATTTATGATTCCGCATAAAATTGGATATAAATATTTGATTTTTTGTAATTTTTGCCCATACCAATATTTATACCCTACACCACATAGTGGTAAGGGTATTACGTCTTTGTGCATTTGTTTGTAACATGAAGAAAGAAGCGAGATAGACCAATAGTTACTTTTGAGGATCTCCATAGAATCACTTTCTGAGTTGATTTATGCATGTCAGTCCGTCTGTCCGCCCGTCCGTCCGTCTGTCCATGTATTCTTGTGAACAAAATGCAGATCGCATTTATTATCCGATTGAGATGAAATTTTCCAAACAACATTTGTTTGGCCCAAGGATGAACCCTATTGAAATTGGAGATAATCGGTAAACATTTAGATAAAGCTCCCATATATATGTTCGTCCGATTTGCCTTTTATTGTGCACCCAACGTGTAATATCAGCCCGAATAGTATGGAATTTTGTACGTACAACCAAATTAGGTCTAAAAATAAGTATTCCAAATTTGATCGAAATCCGTTCAGATATAGCTATAGCTCCCATTGTTCATCCGATTTGTTATTTTTGTCCTCCGCAGCCGTAATATGCACTCCGTAACAACAATATTTGGAGAAATATATCAAATGTAGCTCAGAAATACCTTTGCTCGATTTTATCGAGATCGGTCCAGATTTGGATGTAGCTCACATATATATAACTCCGTCCGATTTACTTTTTTATTGTGCACCAAACGTCTAATATTTGCCCAAATGGGATGAAATTTGGTACTTACGACCGAATTGAGTCTAGAAGCCAGTATGTCAAATTTGGTGAAGATCGGTTCAGATATAGCTATAGCTCCCATATATCTTGTTCATCCGATTTGTAGTATTTGTTACCCACAGCCGTAATATGCACTCCATAACAACGATATTCCGGGAAATATATCAAATTAGGCCTGAAAATATGTATACCAAATTTGATCGAAATCGGTTCAGATATAGCTATAGCTCCCATCCGATTTTTATACCCTCCACCATACTATGGAGGGTATATTAATTTTGTCATTCCGTTTGTAACTCCTCGAAATACTCACCCAACAAAGTATATATATTCTTGATCAGCGTAAAATTCTAAGACGATTTAGCCATGTCCGTCTGTCTGTCTGTGTGTCTGTCTGTCTGTCCGTCTGTCTGTCTGTCTGTCTGTTGTAATCACGCTATCTTTCGAACAAATTGAGATAGAAGGCTAAAATTTTGCACACATGTATATTTTGCCAGTAGGTTAAGTTCGTAAATGGGTCATGTAGCTCCAAGTTTTCATATAGCCCCCATATAACGGTACCTCTCGATATACGGTATTTTGATGATTTTAGCGACATTATTCACCGGAATTGTTTCAAATGTGGTATTTGACGTTCGTAATGGATACTACAGCCTAAGACAGAAAATTATCTGTGCAGGTCCACGTCTTCGTATAGCCCCCATATAACGGTACCCCCCGATATTCGGTATTTTGATGATTTTAGCGACATTATTTAACGGAACCGTTCCAAATTTGGTATTTGAAGTTCGTAATAGATACTGCAGCAGAAAACAGAAAATGGGTCATGTAGGTCCACGTCTTCGTATAGCCCCCATATACCGTACCCCCCGATATTCGGTATTTTGATGATTTTAGCGACATTATTTAACGGAACCGTTCCAAATTTGGTATTTGAAGTTCGTAATAGATACTGCAGTAGAAAACAGAAAATGGACCATGTAGGTCCACGTCTTCGTATAGGCCCCATATACCGTACCCCCCGATATTCGGTATTTTGATGATTTTAGCGACATTATTTACCGGGATTGTTTCAAATTTCGCATTTGAAGTTCGTAATGGATACTTCAGCCCATGCCAGAAAATTGTCTGTGCAGGTCCACGTCTTGGTATAGCCCCCATATAACGGTACCCCCTATATTCGGTATTTTGATGATTTTAGCTAGATTATAAACAAATTTTTATTCATGTTTCGCATTTAAATGTTGTAATAACTTATGACAAAAGTTGCCTATGCATGTATACGTCGTCGTATAGACATTCGGTATTTTTAAGATTTTAACAGAATTTTTAAAGGATTTTTTTTATTTTATTTATTTATTTATTTATTTTTTTTTTTTTTTTGAAATTGCCAAATTTGTACCAAATGGTGGAGGGTATTAAAAGTTCGGCCCGGCCGAACTTACAGCTTTTTTACTTGTTGAACTTCAAATTATAATTATAATCATAGCGTGTATGATTGAATTTTCCCATAAAAACTTTTAATTGTTATTTGGAGTTCTACTAAATTAGCAAAGTGGTGTAGGGTATCAAAAAGTCAGCCCGCCCGAAGTTAGGACTTTCTTTACTGGTTTTATCTGAATTAGATGAAGTGTGAAAATGGAATACTTCGGTCAATTGGTCCTCACGCACATTTTAACATTTTCTAAAAATTATCACATATTTCATATGAATTGAAGAAAGAAGTCCAAATCTGGCACGTGGCAATATTTATATCATATTTATTTAGATCCGATACGAAATGACCAATATTGGCCCATTCCTTCGGAACCTACTACATAGAGGTTCAACAATTTGAGTAATCATAAGAGAAGTCAACATATATTTAAATAATCGAAAAAAATAATAATTTTAATCAAATCCTTTGAAAAATATTTTTGAGTCAATTTCTTTAATATCGTCTGACTCAGAATCCTCTTCCCCCAAAGCTTATCCAAGCGAAATGCAATGCACTGTATGTCACATATTTTTTGCATTACCCAAATCGATTTTTCTCTAGAATTTTTACAAAGAAAGGAATTCCCAGAAACTGCCATTAACATAAAGAAGCATATTATCATCCTCAGGAATGGAAATAATGCGGAAATTATGTTTGGAGAATGTGCAATAACTGCCAGAGGTTGTGACTCCTTTTTTTGGGGGCAGGGAGAGAGAGCGAGAAAATATATGCATCCACATGACTCATTTGCCACAAAGAATGCTGCTCGAATGGGTCTTAGCCGGTGGTGAAATGTTTACATTTTGGACACACACATGTTGTCATCATCAGCAGCCCGAGTAGATCATCATCATCGCCATTGTCATTATGACCATCTTGGATACATTGTTGCCCTGTTGAATAGTTGGTTTTATATTTTTTATTTTTTTTTTGCAGTTCTTTTTGTTTTTGTCGCTGTCGTTGTTGCTGGTATTTACTTTTGTTGCAAATAAATACGAAAAGTGTTAATTTACATTTTTAGTGTAAAACATCTTAACCTACATTGCCGAGTGACACTACATTCAACGCACACGTTAATTGTCTGTCCGCAAATAATGAGTAGTTAGCCCGGCCGACTGCTGCCTGCCTGGCTGATTGCTTGCCACATGCAGTACTCCAAGTGGTCTAACAACAGTTACTTTCAGCACGTTGCTCTGAACATTTTTTGCCAACAGAAATACAAAACCAACAACTTCAAGACACAAAAAAAGAAAACCTTGCAAATCTTGTCTGTAGGCTTTTATTTGAACCATATTTTCATGGCTTGATGTACCTCATCATGACTAACAGCAGAGTTGACAGTAACCAATAATGTTGACAGTTTTTTTTGGAAAGAAGGTTTTCCACAAATAGGAGACCAAAAATGGGGAAACTAGAATATTTCAAAAATCTGTGGCCAGAAGACCTCTTTTGGGCCCAGAAGACCTCTTCTGTTTACAGAAGACCTCTTCTGTGGACAGAAGACCTCTTCTTTGGACAGAAGACCTCTTCTGTGGACAGAAGACCTCTTCTGTGGACAGAAGACCTCTTCTGTGGCCAGAAGACCTCTTATGTGGACAGAAGACCTCTTCTGTGGACAGAAGACCTCTTCTGTGGACAGAAGACCTCTTCTGTGGACAGAAGACCTCTTCTGTGGCCAGAAGACCTCTTCTGTGGACAGAAGACCTGTTCTGTGGCCAGAAGTCCCCTTCTGTAGCCAGAAGACCTCTTCTTTGGCCAGAAGACCTCTTCTGTTTACAGAAGACCTCTTCTGTGAACAGAAGACCTCTTCTTTGGACAGAAGACCTCTTCTGTGGACAGAAGACCTCTTCTGTGGACAGAAGACCTCTTCTGTGGACAGAAGACCTCTTCTGTGGACAGAAGACCTCTTCTGTGGACAGAAGACCTCTTCTGTGGACAGAAGACCTCTTCTGTGGACAGAAGACCTCTTCTGTGGACAGAAGACCTCTTCTGTGGACAGAAGACCTCTTCTGTGGGCAGAAGACCTTTTCTGTTGACAGAAGACCTCTTCTGTGGACAGAAGACCTCTTCTGTGGACAGAGGACCTCTTCTGTGGACAGAGGACCTCTTCTGTGGACAGAAGACCTCTTCTGTGGACAGAAAACCTCTTCTGTGGACAGAAGACCTCTTCTGTGGACAGAAGACCTTTTCTGTGGACAGAAGACCTGTTCTGTGGCCAGAAGTCCCCTTCTGTAGCCAGAAGACCTCTTCTTTGGCCAGAAGACCTCTTCTGTTTACAGAAGACCTCTTCTGTTTACAGAAGACCTCTTCTGTTTACAGAAGACCTCTTCTGTGAACAGAAGACCTCTTCTTTGGACAGAAGACCTCTTCTGTGGACAGAAGACCTCTTCTGTGGACAGAAGACCTCTTCTGTGGACAGAAGACCTCTTCTGTGGACAGAAGACCTCTTCTGTGGACAGAAGACCTCTTCTGTGGGCAGAAGACCTTTTCTGTTGACAGAAGACCTCTTCTGTGGACAGAAGACCTCTTCTGTGGACAGAGGACCTCTTCTGTGGACAGAGGACCTCTTCTGTGGACAGAAGACCTCTTCTGTGGACAGAAAACCTCTTCTGTGGACAGAAGACCTCTTCTGTGGACAGAAGACCTTTTCTGTGGACAGAAGACCTCTTCTGTGGACAGAAGACCTCTTCTGTGGACAGAAGACCTCTTCTGTGGACAGAAGACCTCTTCTGTGGACAGAAGGCCTCATCTGTAGACAGAAGACCTCTTCTGTGGACAGAAGGCCTCATCTGTAGACAGAAGGTCTCTTCTGTGCACAGAAGGCCTCTTCTGTGAATAGAGACACCTTGGCCTCTAACTCGTCTTTGGAGACGCCCTGGCCACCAGCTCGCCTGTGAAGACTCCCTGGCCCCCAGCACGTCTTTGGAGACTCTCTGACTTCCAGCTCGTCTACGGAGTCTCTCTGGCCTACCAGCTCATCAACGGTGACTCTCTGGCCCTCCAGCTCGTCTATGGAGACTCTCTGGCCCTTCAGCTCGTCCATGGAGACTCTCTGGCCCTCCAGCTCGTCCACGGAGACTCTCTGGCCCTCCAGCTCGTCCATAGAGACTCTCTGGCCCTCCAGCTCGTCTATAGAGACTCTCTGCCCCTAAAGGCCATCCCAATCTCCAAACAAAGTTTATTTATTTATTTATTTTTTAATGGATGTTACCAATATTTTCTAAAATGAATTCCAAACAATTTTTTCCAGAGGTAACCCGAGACCAGATCGTTGATAATTGAAGATTTTTTATGGGGGCCTTCGGAGACACAATTTTGGATTTTTAAAGATTTTTTTCAAATCACTTTAGACTCGAAATTTTTAAAGAATATATTCATATGGCCATGGCAGGCGCCATAATGAATGTGTAAAAAATCTGAACCACAAGCGTAGATATATAAACAATTTTCTTACAGAGCATTCAGAGCCACACATATAGATTTTTTTAGAATTGCCTTCAAAGGACCTTCAGAGCCACCTTCTGAGTTTTTAAAAATATTTTAAAAATCATCATTTAATGCAAAAATGTGCACTTTTTTAAGATAATATTTTCAACTCTTCAGGACCACAAAAATACATGTTTTAAGAAAATTTTTTTCAAAAATTCTCCATAGCCTCAAAACCGTAGTTTTAGAAACACCTTTTTAAAACTCTTTCAGAGCCATAAAGAAAATATTTTCCTCCGAACCAAACACCTCACCTCTTTTATTTAATATCACATTTTTCCAGTCCTCTGGGGGAAATCCCAAAAATCACTAGCCTCTTTATGGCCGCCATTAAACGTGCCCGTTTATAATGTGAAAATTTAAGGCCAGTTCAAGAGACCCACCTACCCACCAGCCATAGCTGCGTTTTCCAATATTAGTTGGGCCATTTATGAAATGATTTAAATTGTCAGTTAGTGTTATGGTGACTTTCTCGAAATTTATATTTTATGTTTCTATTTTTTTTGCATCTTTCGGGCCTAACTTATATTTTTCCAGATTGGTGGTAATGAATTCAGCAAACAACAACCAACAGCACCAAAAACAATTACATTTTATTAACATCACCCCACAAGAAACGCCAAAGCGATCGTCGTCGTCGTCATCATCATCATCACCACAAACAATAACTGTCTGTTGCTACTGGCCATAATTATTTGGCCATAAAACGGGTGGCTGGCTGGCTGACTGACTGGCAGTGTGACTTGTTAGAGGGAGCCCACAACAAGTTAGGCCATTTCATTTGCCACAAAAGAAGAAAGTTGCAAATATTTTATGTACGCCAATTGTAGACCAAAGAGTAATGTGTAGAGTTTTCCTTTTTTTCTTATTTTTCTCCTACGTTTGTTGGAGTCGGCGATGTCAATGAACGACCTTCCGCCGTTGCTGCAAAAACAGCAGCAGCAGCAACGAAAAAAATGTTCAACACCAAAAAGACCTTATGAAGTACTCCTTCAATAAAAAATCCAAGACAAGTTGGGAAACAGGTCCATCAACCATCAGCCTCATAGCTGGTTGGTTGGTGGTGGCGGCAATAACATCCACCAACAGCTAAGTCAGTCAGTCAGCCCCCGCATAATTTAGCCAATTGAATTGTAAATGCAACCTAAACAACGTTGCATTGAAAGGTGCACAACACACGAGGGATGGGTGCGAAGTTGAGGAATATTTAAAAAAAATCTGTTTACAGAAGAGGTCTTCTGTACACAGCAGAGGTCTACTGTGGACAGAAGAGGTCTTCTGTGGACAGAATAGGTCTTCTGTAGACCGAAGACATCTTTGGTAAACAGAAGACCTCTTCTGTGTTGGACAGAAGAAGACCTCTTCTGTGTGGACAAAAGAAGACCTCTTCTGTGCGGAGAGAAGAAGACCTCTTCCATGTGGACAGAAGACCTCTTCTGTGGACAGTAGACATCTTCTGTGGATAGAAGACCTCTTCTGTGGACAGAAGACCTCATCTGTGGATAGAAGACCTCATCTGTGGACAGAAGACCTCATCTGTGGACAGAAGACCTCATCTGTGGACAGAAGACCTCTTCTGTGGACAGAAGACCTCATCTGTGGACAGAAGACCTCATCTGTGGACAGAAGACCTCATCTGTGGACAGAAGACCTCATATGTGGACAGAAGACCTCTTCTGTGGACAGAAGACCTCTTCTGTGGACAGAAGACCTCTTCTGTGGACAGAAGACCTCTTCTGTGGCCAGAAGACCTCTTCTGTGGACAGAAGACCTTTTCTGTGGACAGAAGACCTCTTCTGTGGACAGAAGACCTCTTCTGTGGACAGAAGACCTCATCTGTGGACAGAAGACCTCTTCTGTTCTACAGGGACTCCCTGGCTCCCTGGCCCTCCAGCTCGTCTATAGGGTCTCCCTGGCCCTCCAGCTCGTTTATAGGGACTCCCTGGCCCTCCAGCTCGTCTATATGGACTCCCTGGCCCCCTGGCCCTCCAGCTCGTCTATAGAGACAACCTGGCTAGCCAGCTCGTCTATAGAGACAACCTGGTTAGCCAGCTCGTCTATAGAGACAACCTGGCTAGCCAGCTCGTCTATAGAGACAACCTGGCTAGCCAGCTCGTATATAGAGACAACCTGGCTAGCCAGCTCGTCTGTAGAGATAACCTGGCTAGCCAGCTCGTCTGTAGAGATAACCTGGCTAGCCAGCTCGTCTGTAGAGATAACCTGGCTCTCCAGCTCGTCTATATGGACTCCCTGGCCCCCTGGCCCTCCATCTCGTCTATAGAGACAACCTGGCTAGCCAGCTCGTTTATAGAGACAACCTGGTCCTCCAGCTCGTCTATAGAGACTCCCTGGCCCCCTGGCCCACCAGCTCGTCTATAGAGACTCCCTGGCTCCCTGGCCCTCCAGCTCGTCTATAGGGACTCCCTGGCCCTCCAGCTCGTTTATAGGGACTCCCTGGCCCCCTGGCCCGCCAGCTCGTCTATCAAGACTCCCTGGCCCTCCAGCTCGTTTATAGGGACTCCCTGGCCCTCCAGCTCGTCTATAGAGACTCCCTGGCCCCCTGGCCCACCAGCTCGTCTATAGAGACTCCCTGGCTCCCTGGCCCTCCAGCTCGTCTATAGGGACTCCCTGGCCCTCCAGCTCGTCTATATAAACTCCCTGGCCCCCTGGCCCGCCAGCTCGTCTATCAAGACTCCCTGGCCCGCCAGCTCGTCTATAGAGAATCCCTGGCCCGCCAGCTTGTGTATAAGAGACTTCCTGGCCCACCAGCTCGCCTATGGAGACTCCCTGGCCCTCCAGCTCGTCTATGGAGACTCCCTGGCCCTCCAGCTCGTCTATGGAGACTCCCTGGCCCACCAGCTCGCCTATGGAGACTCCCTGGCCGACCAGCTCGCCTATAGAAACTCCCTGGCCCTCCAGCTCGTCCATGGAGACTCCCTTGCCTCTAGCTCTTCTCTGGAGACTCCCTGTCCACTCGCTGGTCTATTGGGCCTCCCTGGCCCTATAGCTCGTCTATTGAGACTCCCTGGCATCCAGCTCGTCTATAGGGACTCCTTGGCTTTCAGCCCTTTTTCCAACCTCGTACAATTTCCCCAGTTAGCTAATCACTCACTCAACCCAAACTCCGTATCCAACAACAACCATACTTGGCGGTTGGCAAATAATCAAAGACGTTGTTGTTGCTATTGTTGTAAATTGAGTTCGGAATGAGGAAATTCTAATTTGTACAAGATAAAATTCATGTAAATTTTATTCGCAATTATGCTGCTGTTGCTGCCTTGATTAGTGATCTTAGAAAGTGGTGAATGAATGGGAGGCAGTCGCCGAAGTACTTCCACACACACACATATGTGAATTGGATGGAGGAGGCTGCCAAACGGTAGTACCTCCACAAAATAATAAAAAAACAATCGAACAAAGGGGGAAAAAAAACAACAGCAGGTACTGCATGTACTTTCATTTTCATATGAATCTGTCGGATTTTCGCATCATATGTGATGTACGTTAAAAGATAACATCATCGTCATCATCATCATCAAAATCTACTACAATCGTCCAGGAGCTGGCAAATAAAAAAAAAACAGACGGGTAGGCAGTAGCCTCCACGAACGGAAGAAGAATCACATTTAAAAGTCGAAGAAAAAAGGAAAACTAGCAGTGCAACAAATCAGCTGAAGAAAGTGTAGCCTGGCTGGTTATTAGCGGATAGATGAGTGCTGCATAAATACGCTATGCGGTGGCAAATGGGATCCAGCCAAGCTCCATGGCAAATGGCAAATACCAAAAACATCTTGGCCACATTGCATGGCATGTCATGGTATTTCCATTATTGCATTAATTCGCCTCAAATATAGCGCTTGGGTTAAAAAAAAGCTGAAAATTTGCATTTTTGTTACAATTTGCCATGTTGTTGGTGTTGTTGTTGTTTCTGTGTGTTTTTGGGGTCTTTGGCGAACACCAAACACCAACATCGCCACCATTGCCTTCATCCATTTTGGTGAAATACCAGTAGCATCGTTATCAACATTTCGCAAACAAACAATGGGACAGCATTTCATCATTAGTTGGCATGAAAAGTTATTTCAAAGATGCCAAGAGGGAAGGGGAGAGAAAACGAGAAAAGGGGTTTTAGTGGTCCAATGCGATCAGGGGATACCCTTTTCGATTACGAAAACAAAAAATGGGGAGAAAATGGGTTTACTGCGATTAGATACCCAATAAAAATACCATAATTCTAACATAGCGATGTCGCACAAAATCAGTGGTAATTTAGAAAATAGCTACTTAATTCGGCCCTTGTAAAAATCAGGCCTCCGGAAAACTCGTTCGAATTTGCACAGAGTGAGACTCTCTCTCTAGTTCGACTTAGTGCGCTCCTGGGAACAGATGTCACTCGAATATGAGTTAGCAATTATTCATCGTTTTTGAGTGAGAGCATAATTCGTTCAAAATCGAGCAGATTCTACTCTTGCCGAGCACTCTTTTAGTTTTTGTTATACTGTTGTTGTTTTTTTATGTATGTGTATTTTTCTGAACAAGATCAATCCCATATTTCCCCTATTCATCCTTCTTCCCAATTTTTCTTCAATACATACCAACATCAACACCCGTTCGCCGAAACAAACATTCTGGACGAACCTGCTCCCATTCTAATTTTTCACACCAGAGTGATTCGGAGGTTCTCCCAAAATGAGTGAAGAGTAGACTCCGTAAAAAACTCCCATTCTTCGAGCAATCCTGCCTGTGAGCAATTTTCGATCCCGAGAGAAAATGAGTAATTCTGTGATCTGGTTTAATAATGGGTTGATAACCTGATTAAAAGTGAGTATTTTAGCTGCATAGGAATCATTTATGTTAGTTCTATCTTATCTAGAATGAAGGCAACTGCGACACCTCGAAAATTAAGAAAAAATCCTTGGGTCATTAAATCTGCCTCTTACCATAAAACGAATTCAATAAATTTTCCAAACTTTTTCGGGAAGCAACAAGCGAAGAAATTCCGAAACAAAAGGGAATCGTCTTCTCGATTTCCCTCTATGTGAGGTTCCTGATATTTTTCATGATTTGTGAAATCGGAAATTTTGGGCAGATACAATCTATATTCCTAATTGACTTATGTTTTGATATAAATCCAAAAATTTTTAGATCTACTTTCGCCTGTAAAAACATAATCTTAAAAATCAACGTTTGGTTTAAAAATGTTTACATTTGTGGCTCCGATGCACCTATTTTGAAAAACTCTAAGTTTTTGGCTCTCTTAAAAGTAATCTTGAAAAACTCCACATTTTAGCCTCCGATGATGTTTGGAAAAAAAAATATTTTGGATAAATCCACGTTTGAGACATCCATTTTTTTTAAATATTTTGAACAAAAATTTAAAAAAAAATCGCTTTTGTATCTCTAAAGGTAATTTAAAAATATCTGCTTTAAACAAACCATCGATGGTATCTGAAAAAATTTCTAACAAAATCCCCATTTGAGGGCTCTCTAGAATCTTTGACACTGACTAATTTCAAAATAATTTAAAAAAAATCCATATTTGAAGCTCTCACAGAATTTTGAAAATGTTCACCTTCAAGGCTTTGATGATATTTTGGAAAATAGACCACATTTGCAGCTATTAAGGTTATGAAGAACAAACACTAAAAAAATGCACACTTGTGGTTCTGATGGTATTTAGAAAAATATTTTAAAAAATTCTACCACAGTGGCTCTGAGGGTAATAAAAATATTACAGACAAATTTCAGGATTCCATGTCTATCCCTTCACTCAATACCAAATTTACACAAATTTTACAAATTTTTACACTTTTCCGAAGCTACCCCCTTGTCTCAAACACAGTCAATTCTAGGATTCCAGCTCTATATATTCACTCAATTCCAAATTTAGTACCATTTTGTAGTTTTCGTACAAATATAGGACACATTTCCGAAACCACCACCTTCTTTCAACCACAGCGACATCCATATCAAATTTTAGGATGCCAGCCCTATCCCTTTACCCAATACCAAATTTAGTACCTTCATATAAATTTAGAATGCATTTCCAAAACCACTTCCATATCTCAATTCCAGATACCAACGGGAAACTCAATATCAAATTTCGGAATTCAACCTCTGTCTCTTCACCCAATACCAAATTTAGTACCACTTGGTACTACAAATTTCCAAAGCAAGATCCTTCCTTAACAATAGATACAAATAGTTACATCCAAATACACCAAATTTCGGGATTTCATCTCTATACATTCACTCAATTTCAAATTTAGTACCATTTAGTACTTTTCGTACAAATATAGGAAGAATTTCAAAACCACTGCCAAATCTTAAACACAATTGCCATCAGTAATAAAAATATCACATTTCTGAATTGTATCTCCATCCCTTCACCCAATACCAAATATATTATCATTCAGTACTTTTCGTAGGATTATAGTACACATTGCCGAAACCACCTCCATATGACCAAGCTACTCATGAACAGCGATCATAATACCAAGATTTCAACCACTATCTATTCACCCAATACCAAATTGTACCAAATATAGTACTATTTAGTACTTTTCGAACACTTGTAGTACACATTTCCAAAATCATCCTTTTATGACAAAACAATTTCCAATAGGCACTCCAATACGAAATTTCAGAAATCCAGCTTTATTCTCTCACCCTAAATCAAACTGTTCTAAAATTGAGTACCTTTTAGAACAGTTCGCATACTTAGTACACATTTCCACAGGTAAAAGGAATCCTTACGGGGCACCTGGGCCTACAAGCTCATCTGTAAAGGTTGGATGTGCAGATAATATGCAGGGCATGTGGGAAAGATGACGGAAGATTGGAATATTTTCTCTGCCAATGCCCAGCGTTTTGCAAATATCAGATCCCAATTCTTAGGGAACGACTCCATACCAGACCTTAATCATCAACTGAATTTTAAATATAACAGACTTTAAACTGCCCGTCTTCTTCAAAAAATCCTTAGTCTAGAGCGCACAACAGGCCTATACTGGCTTAAGCGTATGCCCAATAGGGCATATACAATTTTTTTTCATCGTTGATTCTCAAGACAAATTTCAAGTCCGTTCACATAATACCAAATGGCACCATTTTAGAAATTTTAAAAGTTTTGTACAAATTTAAAACTTTCCGTAACTTTAGTGTTCGAATTTCCAAAACGCGTTTGCTACATCTATCCTGCACTCCATCAGTGGCTCTCAAAACTCAGAATTCTAGCTCATTCGGTTTGTCCAATACAAAGTATTGAATTCCTATTTAGTACATGTTAGTACTTTTCGTACCCTTTTAGTACGAATTTCGAATAACCCAGCCCAGACTGAACCTCCTCCATAATTTCACGATTCTAGCTTCAGATATTTCGCTACTCTTTTATATATATTAAACCTATAGCTTAACCTATAGATATTTCTAAGGACTTTAACGACCATAAGTCGTGGAGTAAAATAAAGTTTTCTTCAAAGAAATTTCAAAAATTTTAAGAATTTTTTTTCGAGGACTATTAGATATCTGAAATAGTTTATTCTATATTTTTCAATCGTTTATTTTAATTTTTTGGCTATTTTTAATCTTTCCGATTTCTTACCTCCGCTGGGCTCAAAAATTCCCATTGGAATACCTGATTTCATCTAATACTAATAAAAATATGAGGATGAGCAAAATTTAAGAAAATCAGACATCTATAACCAATTTTTGTTAAAAATTGTTATGGAGTGAGTCGATAAATTCCATATTCACTTCAGATCTTTGAATGAGAAAAATATGTAGCTTGTTTGAAAATAATAGCTAGTTTATTCCGCAAATTATGGGGGAGGTACCAGAAGGGGTAGTCCGACATCTAACATTTTTCACACCTGAACTTGCATAAGTGAAAATATTGAAATAAAAAAAAATGATGCTTATTTCGCATTTTATGAGAGATAAAATTTTTCAACATCTTGACCCGTTGTGGGGATGGTACCACAAGGAGTTGTCTGAATATGCCTTCTTTTCATCTGATGTTGATAGAAATATTGCGATTTGTGAAATTTGAAGACGATCGAACATTTATATCGCATTTTATAAAAATTATAATTATTCAAAATTTTGACCCATTGTGAGGGAGGTATTTGATGGAGTGGGTCGATATTGTCCATGTCAGGTGCGAAACTTGATCTAGGCCCTGATTCAAATATTAGGATTTACAAAGTTTGCAAAAAAGTGAATGATCCTTTCTCCTTCTATGAGGTAAATTATTTCTTTCGAAAATTTTGACTTTTGTGGGGAGGTATCAGAAGGAATGGACTGATGTTGCCCATGTCCGTACTCGATCTAAGTTTGACAATAATATTACGATGTACCAAGTTTAGATCAAAAAGCTTACTCCCTTCGAGAGCTCTCGTGTGCACCAACGAGACGGACGAATAGACACCCCCAGATCGAATCGAAATAACCTGAAAAGGATTTGGCCCAAAGAGACCTAGGGTCTGAAACCGTTATTTGGACTAGGCACGTTTTGGTCGTATCAAGTTATATATACCCTCTCTAGCCATATGGCTGAGGGTATAAATATGTCATCTGTATTGTAGGGTATCAACAATTTAATGAAAACATGGCATAAACTAACCAAACACACACACACTCACAAACTTTCTCATAAACAAAAATGAAAACAATTCCGAAACTTAACAATTGAAAATGTCAGTCAGGCCCACCGCCCTCCATCATCCTGTGAACAAAAATTCAACTTCGGACATTTTTTTCCTTGGTTTCATTTGAGTCTTGAAATTTCATTCACAACCAAACAACGTGACATGAAAAAAAAAACTGATGATGTTGCTGTTGCTGTCGCTGATGCTTTGGCTGCTGGTGAAGCTATTAATGTTCCTACAGCAGCACTTAAGGCCCGTTGTTGCCAATTGCCTGCCATTGTTAGTGGGCTATGAAAATGCGACCATTGCTGGTGGATGTTTTTGGTGTTGTTGCTCTTGTTGTTATTGTTGTGCCAACATATTATGGCTGTTGCACACACAAAGCCAGCCATTCAGCAACCACCAACAACGACCAGCCAAAACAGAAAAAAAAAACAAAAATACACAGATCTTAGCTGATTTATTATTGCTTACCGGTGTTGCTAAAGTGCCCCAGCCAGCGCTTAAACATCACCAGCAAATGGAAGACCAACAACAGCTACAACAGCAATAATAACGACAACAACAACATAGTTAGAAAATACGTACATACATTAAGCTGGGAGACCGACCATCGATCTGATGTCCCCGGCACGATGTTGTTAAATACCAAACCAGAGCAGAAATTTTTAGTTTGGTTTTGATGTTGCTGCTGTTGTAAGTGTCGGTTTCTTGTCTAGTTGTTGTTGTTGTTGCTGGCCTGGTTGACGGTGGCGGTGGTAGTCACATGGGACAACAAGTAAACAGTGGTTACTTTTGCCGGAAAATTATATGAAGGACTTGAAACTTAAAATCATAGAGGTTGGCCATGCAGAAGGGGACGAGGGAGTCAATAGAGGTCTGTACAGGGTGAGATAAAAGAATGCAAAAAATTCAAACGCCATAATTTTTATATATTTTTTTAAAATTTATTGAATGAAAGCAAAAAATTTCGGAAATAGCATCAAATTTTAGAAGAAGTTTAGATTTGTTCAAATTGGTCACCTTTGGCACAAATTGTGGCCTTCAAACGGCCAATGAAACCGTCACACGCTGCCCGAATGTTGATCTGCGGTATTTTGGTCCATTCCCGGCGAAGTGCTTGCTTGTGATCGACACTTTGGTATTTTTTAGTGCCAACCAAGCTTTCTAAAATACTACAGACACAATAGTCCAACGGATTGGTATCCGGAGATTTTGGAAATAAAGCGAGGAACCTCATTTTATAACCATTCTTGGATGGCGCGTGCTGAGTGCGGTAGTGCAGAGTCCTGTTGGAATGTCCAAGGTCTGCGGCCAAAATGTTTGAGTGCCCAAGGCTTTAATACACCCTCCAGAATATTTTCGCGATAATATTCGGCATTTATTCTGATGTCACGTTCGATTAATACGAGCGCAGAGCGACCATCGGCTGTTATGGCGGTGCACACCATCATTATGGCCGGCGCTTGAGTTCTGGTGGCCAAGAGAAGTTGCATATTTTAAGCTAACCTCTTTGGCAGTTAAACACGATCATTTTGTTTGTTTACAAACTGCTGGGCACCGAATGTTTTCTCAAATTCGGCAGTTCACCACTTTCGACCAAGCGAAGGAACTCTTTAGCCCTTTTGAGTCTATTTTCTTTTTGTTGCGGTGTAAGTTCTTGCCCTTTTTGGAATTTCAATGGCTTTACCCCAAGCTCATTTTTCAATAATTACCGAACTGAGTATTGCGATATGTTCAGCTCCCGGGCCATTTTTCGGGCACTGCGACACGGGTTGCGATCAAGTCGCTTCTTTACTTTTCGAACCATTTCTGTTTTCTTCCATACACTTTCTTGACGTCGGGCTATGCTACCAGTATGAAATGACAGCAGTCTGAAGTTGGTTGGCAGTTTTTTCATCTCACCCTGTAGAGTTTAAAATTACTGCCAGAACCTCTTTAAAAGTATCCTTGAAACTCAATGGAACCGAATAATTAATTATCAAAATTTTGCCCCCCCCCACTGTGGCCATTAATGTGGTCCATCATGAACATCATCATCGTGTGGGATTTTTTGTTGGGCAGGACGTAGTAAGAATACTCGTTAAAGGCTAAGATCGGTCAATAAAGGATTCCAGCGCTAGAAGTTTGCGTCCATGAAAATCCAGAAATTTATTTGTTCCCAGTGTCACCAAAAATAAAATTCCATAAAAATTTTGTCCCCATTGTGGTCCATCGTGATCATCATCATCATGAATATGGGAGAGTATTAGGATTTTTTTTGTCAGGACTTGAAAATTTTGAGGCGAAGTAAGAACATTCGCCAAAGGCTAAGATGGGCCAATAAAAACCTCAGAACTGGAAATTTGCGTCCAAGGGTATCCAGAAATTTATTGGTTCCCAGTTTCACCAAAATGAAATTCCCTAAAAAGTTTGTCCCACTGTGCCCATTACTGATTACAGTAATTACTTACATGATAATTATGGTCATTAATATGGGGGAATAGTTGAATTTTTTTTTGGACAGGACCTGAACATTTTGAGGCGTAGTAAGAATATTAGCTAAATGCTAAAATGGGTCAATGAAGGACTCCAAAGCTGGAAATTTGTATCCTAAGCCATCAAAATTTTTATTGGTTCCTAGTATCACCAAAAATAAAATTCCATAAAAATTTTGTCCCCACTGTGCCCATTACTGTGGTCCATCATGAAAACTTTGTTGTACTCCCTCAAAAAAAAAAGCCCGACCTGAAATTTATTTTCCCTGGCTGATGTGCCTGAGAATGAATGCTGTTATTTTTATACCCTCAACCATACATAGTATGGAGGGTATTTTAAGTTCGTCATTCCGTTTGTAACTCGGCGAAAAAATAATCTTAGGTCTAGCAAAGTATATCTATTCTTGACCAGGGTAAAATTCTAAGACGAAATAGCCCTGCCCGTCCCTCAATTTGTCCGCCTGTTGTAATCACGCTAGAATCAAAACGAATAAAGATAGAGGGCTAAAATTTTGCACAGATCAGTTTTTTTGCGTGTAGGCAGGTCACGTTCGAAGATGGGTTATATCGGTCCACGATATTTTATAGCCCCCATATAACCGTACTCCCAGATTTTCAGTATTTTGACGATTGTAGCCAAATTTTTCACTGAAATTGTCTGAAAGGCCACAAAAGGAGTTCCTTCTGAGTACTTTAGACCCTGGAAGAGTATCGTCTATATAGATCCACGATATCGTATATCCCCCATATAACGGTACCTCCCTATATTCGGTATTTTCAGGATTATATCTATTTTTTTCAAGAGAATTGTCTAAAAATTCATGGTAGAAGTTATTTCTTAGCACTTAACCACCTGGAAGAAAAATGTCTATATAGGTCCACGATATCGTATAGCCCCCATATAACGTCACCTCCCGATATTCTAAATTTTGATGATTTTAGCGACATTATTCAACGGAATTGTTTCAAATTTGGTATTGGAAGTTCGTAATGGATATTACAGCCTATGATAGAAAATTGTCCGTGCAGGTCCAGGTCTTCGTATTGGCCCCATATAACAGGACCTCCCTATATTCGGTATTTTGATGATTTTAGCGACATTATTTACCAGAATTGTTTCAAATTTGGTGTTGGAAGTTCGTACAGCCTATGACAGAAAATTGTCTGTGCAGGTCTACGGTTTGGTATAGCCCCCATATAACAGTACCTCCCGATATTCGGTATTTTGATGATTTTAGCGACATTATTTACCGAAATTGTTTAAAATTTGGTATTTAGAGTTCGTAATGGGTACTACAGGCTATGAGAGAAAATTGTCGCTGCAGGTCTAGGTCTTCGCATAGCCCTCGTATAATGTTACCTCCCTATATTCGGTATTTTAATGATTTTAGCGACATTATTCACCGGAGTTGTTCCAAATTTCGTATTCAGAATTCGTAATGGGTACTACAGGCTATGAGAGAAAATTGTCTGTGCAGGCTCTCGTTTTGGTATAGCTCCATATAACATCACCTCCCGATATTCTGTATTTTGATGATTTAAGCGACATTATTTACTGAAATTGTTTCAAATTTGGTATTTGAAGTTCTTAATGGATACTACAGCCTGTGACAGAAAATTGTCTATGCAGGTCTAGGTCTTCGCATAGACCCCATGTATAAGACCTGCCTATATTCGGTATTTTGATGATTTTAGCGACTTTATTTATGGGAATTGTTTCAAATTTGTTATATGAAGTTCATAACGGATATTACAGCCTATGACAGAAAATTGTCTATAAAGTCTTCCTATACCTTCCAGCTCCCAATATTCCGTAATTTGATGATTTTAGGTACAATATTCACCGAAATTGTTTGAAATTTCGTATTTGAAGTTCATAATAGGTGCTGCAGCCTCTGATAGAAAATTGCCTATGCAGATCCAGGTCTTCGCATAGGACCAATATATCAGTACCTCCCTATATTCGATATTTTGACGATTTTAGGTACAATATTCATCCAAATTGTTTTACATTTCGTATTTAGAGTTCGTAATGGAAACTACAGCCTGTGACAAAAAATTGTCTATGCAGGTCCAGGTCTTCGATTTTAAGTACAATATTCACCGAAATAATTTGAAATTTCGTATTTGAAGTTCCTAATAGGTACTACATCCCATGACAGAAAATTGTATGTGCAGGTCCAGGTCTTCGTATAGGTCCCATATATCAGTACCTTCCGATATTCGGTATTTTGATGATTTTAGGTACATTATTTACCGGATTTTTTCGAGTTTGAATATTGTAATGGCTTATGACAAAAGTTACCTATACAGGTCCACATCTTTGTATATAACAGAATTTTTAATAATTTTTTTTTGAAAATTTCTGGAGGGTTTTTAAATTTCGGCCGGCCGAACTTCTTGTTTTTTTTTTTTTCATTTTTTTTCTTTTTTTGCTGGAAATGTAGAGCTCCATTTCATCTCCTAGTTTATTTTAATTTTATTTATTTACTATTTGTTGTTGTTGCTGTTTTTTAGTTGCACCACACAAATGTCCACCACTGAATGGCATTTTCCTGCCAGCATCGAAATATGTTCGCTATGCCTGTTGTAATGCCAGGAGCTTTAACTCTTGTTGTGGCAAATTATTTTTTGGCCAAGGTGTTGTTGCTGCTGCCCATTTTTTCTTGCTATGCTTTGCTACCGCCTGACAAACGTCGTGTGGAATGGATTGGAATATGTGCTGTGTGGCGGAACAACTTGGCAAATCTTACCTCCTCAGATGAGGTGTGACGAAATGAAATGGTAATTTAAGTCGTGTAACAAAACATTATTTTTGCATTGCAATCGATTTTCTATAGACATCAAATGCTAATGGCTGGCCATATGTTGTTGTTTAAGAGCTGTTTTTTTTTTTTTGGTGTTGTTGGCATTTTTTATTCGTTATGGGAAAAAGTGACAAATTTGTGGTTAATTTGTAATGGAAGCAATTATGGGAGATTTCGCGGAGAAATAAGTAAAAAATCAATAAAAAAAAATCGATTTGACTGGCGATGTTTTTGGAATGTGAATACTAGCAGATTTTATCAGGAAAAAATAACAAAAAAAAAATTTTTTTGCAGGATCAGCAGGCAATTTTTTAAAGACCATAAAAATAAATTGTGAATTGTCGTAGCAAAGACACAAACCACCAGCATTTTATGATGATTTTATATTTTTAATGATTTTTAATTTTTTTTTTAATAAATCAAGATGTATACCCTCAGCCAAGGATCGATTATTTAAATATATTTTGACTTCTGTTATGATTATTCAAATTGTCGACCCTTTGTGGAGTAGATTACGAAGGAATGGGTCAATATTGATAATTTCGTGTCGGACCTGAATACATATAATATAAATATTGAGATGTAAATATATGATAAATTTTAGGGAACGTTGAAATATACCCGAGGTACCAGATACATAGGTTTTTGGTTAAGAGAAATATTTAGATATAGCAAGTTGCATAGAATCGCTGACATGTTTCGCAAGTTATGACAGATGAATGTACTGAAAATTGTGACCCTCTATGGGTGAGGTACCAGAAGGCGTTTGCAGATATATATCATCCTCACAACAGATCTTGTGTTAACAAATATGTTTGTGTGTGTATGGAATTTAAAGAGTGTTGAATGCTTATTTCGCCTTCTTTGAGCGTTTTGTTTTTCTAAATCTTGAACACTATGTGGCGGAGGTACCAGAAGGAGTGCCCCGATATATCCCATCTTCAAGCAGATCTTGTATTAGTAAAAATAACGACATGTGTGAAATTTGAAGAGAGCCGGATACTTATTTCGGATTTAACAATCGTTTTCGTTATACAAATGTTCGACCCTTTGTGTGGGAGGTACTACAAGGAATGGCCCGATTCCTACTATTTTTATAACAGATCTTGTGTTTATGAAAATATAGAGATGTACCAAGTTTGAATGGAATCGGATGTTAATTTCGCGTTTAATGACCTTAATGGATATTCAAAATTTTGAACTTTTTTGGGGAAGGTATCAGGAGAAGTGGACCGACATATTCCATATTCATAGCAGATCTTGTTTTTGTAGAAAGAATAGGATATCTGAAATATGAAGAGAACCGGAAGCATATTTCGGATTTCATAATCATTTTAGTCATTCAAAACGTTGGGGTACTTGGAACGTACCAGAACGAATGTTCCGATGTCTTCCATCGTTATAACAGATCCCGAGTTGATAGAAATATTCAGATGTGCCAAGTCCGATTTCAATCGGATGTTAATTTCACGTTTTATGAGCCTCATGGATATTCTAAATTTTGAACCTATGTGGCGAGGTACCAAAAGCAGTGGACCGATATATTCCGTCTTAATACCAGATCTCGGATTTATAAAAGTGTTGGGATTTTATAAGAGTTATAATTATTCAAAATTTAACCGACCGATATTATCCATGTTTGCACCTGGGTAATATCGGTCCTCTTAACCTAGCACCCACGCCAATATTAGGATTTGCAAAGTTGGAGCAAAATCGGATTATCCTTTCTCTTTCTGTGCAAAAAATATATTTTTCGAAAATTTTGACCTTTTTGTGGGGGAGGTAGTTGGAGGAGGAGGAGTTGAGCGGTATATTCCATCTTTACACCAGACATTGGGTTGATATACATATTAAGAATTGCAAAGATGGAGCAAGATCGGATTATCGGTTCTCCTTCTTCTTCTGCATCTAGAAGGAGTAGACCAATATATTCCATATTCCACCAAAACATTTTTTTGAAAATTTCGACCTATTGTGGGGGAGGTACCAAAAGGAGTGGACGGATATTGTCCATCTTAACACCAAACCTTGGGTTAATTTAAATATTGGGATGTGTGAAATTTGAAGACAATCGGACTCTTACGTCAAATTTTATGAGAGTTATAATTGTTCAACATTTTGACCATTTGTGGGAGAGGTACTTGAGGGAGTGTACCGATATTGCCATTTTCACAACTGACCTGACACTGACGCAAATATTAGGATATGCAAAGCTGAAGAAAAGACGAAATGACGAAATCTTTGAAAATGTTGACGTTTGGTGGGGAAGGTTCCAGAAGGATATTGCTTATCTCCGAACTCGATCTCAGTTTGATAGTAAAATAACAATGAGCCAAGTTTGGACCAAATCGTAATCTCCTGTCCAGAATTATAGTGCGCACCATCCGGAGACGGAGAGACAGACGGACGGACATCCCTAGATCGACTCCAAATGACACGAAACGGATTTTTCCCAGAGAGATCTGGGGGTCTAAAACCGTTATTTCGACAAGGCACGTTTTGACCGTATGAAATGATATATACCCTCTCTAGGCATATGGATGAGGGTATAATGAACCTTTTTCTTTCTTTTTTCTTTTCTTTGAAAATTGTGATCTTTTGTGGGGGAGGTACCAGAGGTATTGGACCGATATTATCCATCTCGAACTCAATCTAAGTTCGATAATAATATTACGATGTATCAAATTTGGACCAAATCGGTTACTCCCTTCGAGAGTTATCGTGGCCACCAGTCAGCCAGACAGATAGACGGACGAAAGAACATCGCTAGATCGACTCCAAATGTCCCGAAACGGATTTTGTCTAAATAGATTGTATCAAATAACCTCTCTAGACATATGGCTGAGGGCATAATTATTTCAAATGTTAGCCCTTTGTGGGCCGATATTGTCCATTTTCACACCTGACCTAGCACTGACGCAATTATTAGGATTATCCTTTCTCTTTCTGTGCAGAAAATATATTTTTTGAAAGTTTCGACCTTTTGTGGGATAGGTACCAAAAGGAGTGGACCGATATTGTCCATCTCGATTTTGGTTTGATAATAATATTACAATGTACCAAATTTGGGTCAAAACGTATACCCCCTTCGAGAGTTATCGTGCGCACCAGCCTGCCAGACGGATGGACATCTCTAGATCCCGAAACGGATTTGGCCCCGAGAGATCTAGGGTCTGAAACCCTTGTTTCGATGAGGCACGTTTTGGCCGTATCAAACGATATATACTCTCTGTAACTATATCTCTGAGGGTATAAAAACCTAAGATAACGTTGGTCTTCTGAAAAAAATATTATGATGAAAATCCACTTTTTTGGCTCTTCTGCTGGTTCAATATTTCTGGATAATCTAGTTTGGAAAACCCTCAATTTTCTTTTCCGAAATGTTCATTTTACCCATTGTTCGTTTGAAAATCGTGATCGTACCTCCCACCGAACTTGACCATCAATTAAACCCTCATTACGCATTGCATTTAATTAATTTGATGGACTTAATGATGGACCATAACAAATTTGTTCGACCCAAAACATTTAACCTGTCATCGATAGGTGTTGGTTACCCATTGTTAGCCTTTGTTACTTTTCTTTGTCTTCTGTTTTGTTACATCTTTTTCTTTTGTTTCCAAATCTGTGGAAGAGAATCCCAACTATTACATGTTTACAAGACAGTCTTCCAACAGCTTACAACCCAAAAAACGTTCATTGTTTTCTCTGTGCACTTGTGTGTATGTGTGTGCGTTTTTTCCTTTTATCAAGAAAAACCATCAAAAGAAGAGTGTTAAACATATTATTACGTAATCGAAGTAACAAAAGCGATAACCGTTTTAGGTGTCTTTATTGTATCATCATGATCGGAAAAAGCAGCGAGGCGACCAGGCAGCGAGTCTGTCAGTCAGTCAATGAACAACTCATAATTACCAGCAACATGAAATGCTTAAAGCGTAACAAAGCTTAGTTGCGTTGCGTTTTGCAGCCAAGCCGGCAGCCATGCTATTGGTAAATAAAAGCCGGTATGACGCTTTTAGAGTCTACATAATACCGGCCCAATAATTTTAACAACTTTTAGTTGGCATAAACAAACCAAATACAACAAAAAAAAAAAAAAAAAAAAATGAGTGTAGTCTTTTTTTTTTTTTGGAAAACTTTAAATTAAAAAAATAAAAAAAAAACATAAACGAAATGTAACGCATTTTTGCCGGTTATTCACCATGGATATTAGGGTGGTTGTTTGCAAAAAGAAAGATTTTTTTATGAAAAAAATGCAAGTTTAGGGCTCTGAACCATCAAGGCTCTGAGGGTCTTTCATTTTTTTTTTTCAAGAATTCTCGTTTATTACCCCTTTGTTACCCAAAAAAGTATAAAACAAGTTAAAAAGTATCAGCTTTGGGTAAGAGCCTTCCAAAAAAATTTTTTAAAACTCCACGTAAGGATCTTCCATAAATATGATTCAAAAAATGCTCGGCTGAAGCTTAAAAATATTTTTAAAAATAATAAAAAAAATGTTAAAAATGCAAGTTTAGACAAATATTTTGAAAAATCCAAATTTGGAGCTCTGATGGTCCCTTAAAAAAATATTTTTGCAGAATCCGCGTTTGTGGCTCCTTTAAAAAAATCTGAAAAAGTTCACTTTTATTGCCCTGATACTCACACTCAAATATTATTCCTTTGCCAAAACACCCTTATATTTTTATACAGCAAAAAAATCTCCTATTTATATCCGCAAGTATTTGAATTATGTTCCATAGAGCACATGACGACGTTGATGACGGCGACGCTGATGACGACTTTTATAGCAACCGGCAGAAGCAATTACATGCAATCACGACAGCATATGAATTATAAATGTAACGCCAACTGGGTAACCCACTGCTCCCGAATTACAGCTGAGCAATTTAGCCAAAGCGGTGAAGATCTATGTCAGAAAAAAAGCAAAAACAAAAAACCATGAAGCCTTTAAGGCCCTACCACCGGAGCTGGTGTATTGTAAACAGCAAAAGAGTATATTTTGCCTTGGTTAGATTTCAATTTGTTGTTGTTAGTGTTTTTGTTGCAATTTTGATTTTTTGCTCACTTGACAGAAAAAACCCACCAAACAACGAACTAAAAAAGGTTCAGCTAATTTGATAGTCGTGCTTTGCGGGATTTGGGGAATTATTAATTTCAAACTGTTTTGTGTTTTTTTCTCCGGATTATTTCTTGGCATGTTTTAACGAATTTCATTTGCCACAAATAACAATTTATCATAATATGTCAGTTTGCCAGAAAGAAGTTGCTATCCATTAATTTTGGGATAAAAAGCCAAAGGGCTAAAGAAGAAGTACACAAAAAATGCCTCAGGTATACAAAATGGGTTTTTTTGGGAAGATTTTGATGGTTATGAAAGGCTAATGGTATGTCGGAGTTGGCACGTTGGAGACAATGCCATTTAAATGACAAAAACTTATAGAAAATTAAAACATTATTTGTGTTGCGAAATCACAGGGGAAATTAAGAAGAAGATCGAGTGGTCATATACGTATATCATCGTTTATACGCAGGTAGCTATTTATATTTTGGGCTCAGAAAAATCCACAAAATTTTTTTTCCAAAGATCTATTCTTTATAAATCCACCAAAAATATTCTTAAAAAAACTTCAAAATTATATTAAAAAAAAAAATATTTCAAAAAAATCACAAAAAAATTGGAAAATATTTAAAAAAAAATTTACAAAAATATATATTTTTTTAAATCCACGCTTAGTGTACTGATGAAATGAATACGTAAACTATGTTTACAGATCAGTTGGTGCTTAAAAAGATTAAAATCGATAAGGTCTTCTAAAATAATTAAAAACATCCATTAACGTATTGATCTTACTTCTTTAAATTATTTATAAAAAAAAATTAACAAAAAATTCTGAAAAATCTAATTATCCATATATCAAAATATTAAAAAAAAACAAATAAGGTCCTGATGATCCTTTGTTTTAAGAAACCCATACGTTAGGATCTGATGACGTTTTTCAAAATATATTCATATTAGAAAGTACCCGCTACTTCGTCAGGCCACCTTGAAATTTTGGACTCCTTTTAATAGTTTGTGTTAGGCCTTTTTAGTACAGTGATGAAAATTCGGTACAATTTAGTACTTTTCGTACAACTAAAATACGAATCTACAAATTTACCTTTACATATTTACCCCAGATACCAGATAGATACCTCAATATCAAATTTCGGAATTCCAGCTCTATCCCTTCACCAAAAACCCAACCCAAATACCAGTTAGTACTTTTCGTACAACTATAGTATACATTTTCGAAACCATCTCCATATTTTAGCCACAGACTCAAAATTTGAGGATTCCAGCCCTATCCCTTTACCCAATACCAAATTAAGTACAAGTATAGAACGCACTTCCAAATCACCGCCATATCTCAAACACAGATATCATCACTAACCTAAATATCAAATTTCAGAATTTTATATATATCCCTTCACCCAATATCAAAAATGGTACCATTTAATACTTTTCGTACAAATTTAGTACATACTTCCGAAACCATCTCCATATGTTCAGGCTACACATGAAAAGTAAGGCTATACCAAATTTCAGATTTCAGGCAAAATCTGTTCACTCAATACCAAATTGTACTAAATTTAGTACTATTTAATACTTTTCGTACGCATCTGCAAAATAACCTTTATATCTCTCTCTCCCAGATATCAGATAGAGACCTCAATATCAAATTTCGGAAAAACTGCAATAAAGTAAAACGTCATAACTTTTACATTTTTTTTTAAATTTCATTATACCCTACAACACTATGTGTTGGGGGTATTATAAGTTTGATTGGGCCAAAAATTATGTAACACCACGAAATATTGATTTCCCACATAGGAAAGTATATATGGATCTTCCTAGCTCGCCGAGCTGAGTCGATCTAGCTATGTATGTCCGTCCGTCCGTCTGTCCGTCTGTCCGTCTGTCCATGTTAATTTGTAATCACTCTACAGGTCGCAATTATGGCCCGATCTTCACGAAATTTAAAATGTAGGTGGGGTTAATGTCAGAATAGAACCCTATTTCTTTTGGAGATGATCGCCAAATGTTTAGGGGTTGAAATGGACCAAATGCTGAAAAAATGTCGGATTTTGCAGTAGCTATACAGGTCGCAATTATAAACCAATCGACGCGGAATTTCGCATGTAGCTAGAGTTTAGGGAGGGGAAGAAGCCTACCAATTTGGGTGGTCATCGGATAATATTTAGCGGGTAAAATATACCATATCTTTTTTGTTGAAAGAATTCAATTTTTTTCATTAAACCGCGAATATTTTAAATCCCGGCGAAATCACAAAGCCATGACAAGGTTACTTCTGATCTTTACATTGATGTTAACATCCAACAAAACGGATATATAGCAAAATATGTGCGATATATATGTTTATCAAAGAAGATATGCTTGAAAAATCTCTTATATGTCGAGAACGGCTGAACTGATTTCGACAGTTCTCATTAATTCAGAATGGCCTCTTGGCGGGAAAGAAAAAACGTCTAAAAAATCGCATAAAAATATCTCTCTAAAGATGAAAATATTGATTTTGTAAAATTTTCTCATATTTTTTCAATTTTGTCATATTTTTGGCATATTTTCATTTTGAATTAAACATTTGGTAATATTTCTACAGCTAACAAAACTAAGTAGTTAGGATATCAGGATATCATATACAGATCACATTTATGGCCCGATCCTTACGAAATTTTGCATGGGGATAAGATGAGGGTCAGAATAGAAGCCTACTCTTTTTGGAGATGATCGCCATATATTTAGGGGTTGAAATGGACCAAAGAACTGCAAAATTGTCAGCAGGTTGTAATTATCGCCCGATCCTCACGCATATTTGAATGGGGGTTACCGGACATTGCAAAAGCCAAGCAGTTTTGGATGGCCATCCAAAAATATTCAATGTGTAAAGGAGTTTGCCATCTTTTGTAGACAAAATACGAAGATGTCTATTCCAGTGACTTTTTGGAGAATTCACAAATACAGGAAAGACGCACTTCTGACTATTTCGTTAACGCTGATTTCGTTGAAGAATATAGTCAAGTGGCTGTATCTCATATAGATGCGTTTCAGTCAAACACCAATAATAAATGTTAATCTTTTGCCACTTCTGAGAGATTATAAGTCTTTGGTAAATATTGGTTCCAGATCTAGGAAGACCATTTACGTGCAACATCGTCCAATAAATTGGAAATGAGCAAATTAGTTTAAGTTGCTATTATTCGAAAATTAGAGAACGGAACCTGATGGTTTTCTTTTATTATTTGTCACAATATCTCGTGGAATTCTTTCGAGTATCTCACCTATATAAACCGTATCGTTTATTATAGTGTTGTAGGGTATTCAACGGTAAGCCCCGCTCGACTGTACCCTTTGCTTACTTGTTTTTAGAATATGTTTATATTTTTTCAAATTGGTTACCTTTGGCACGAATTATGGCCTTCAAACGGCCAATGAAACCGTCACACGCTGCTCGAATGCCGCTCTGCGGAATTTTGGCCCATTTCCGGCGAAGCGCTTGCTTGAGGTAATCGACACTTTGATATTTTTTAGTGCCAACCTTGCTTTCCAAAATACTCCAGACGCACTAGTCCAGCGGATTGGTATTCGGAGATTTTGGTGGCCATTGTGTGCTGGAAATGAAGCGAGGGACCTCATTTTGTAACCATTCTTGGGTGGCGCGTGCTGAGTGCGATGGTGCTGAGTGCGATAGTGCTCAGTCCTGTTGGAATGTCCAAGGTCTGTGGCCAAAATGTTTGCGTGCCCAAGGCTTCAATTCAACCTCCAGAATATTTTCGCGATAATATTCGGCATTTATCCTGATGCCATTATCGTATTATTCTATTAATACGGAGAGCGACCATCGGCTGTTATGGTGGCCCTGACCATCACCATGGCCGGCGCTTGAGTTCTGGTGGTCAACCGAAGATGCACATTTTCAGCTGACCTCTTTGGCAAGTAAACACGATCATTTTGTTCCTTTACAAACTGCTGGACAACGTATGTTTTCTCATTGGAGATGAAGAAAACCAAATTCGGCAGTTCACCACTTTCGACCAAGTGAAGCAACTCTTTAGCTCTTTTGAGTCTATTGCACTTTTTGAAATTTCAATGGCTTCACCCCGAGCTCATTTTTCAATATTTGCCGAATGGAATATTGTGATATGTTCAGCTCATCGGCCACTGCGACGCGGTTTGCGATCAAGTCGCTTCTTTACTTTTCGAACCATTTCTGCTGATGTTGCTGTTTCAGTCCACTTCCTTGACGTCAGGCTACACTACTATTATCACGGTAACGAGCGATGCTACGACACACAAAAAATTTATTCACATTTAAATGCTGGAGTGCTCTAACGATAGCCACTTGTGGTTTCCAAGCCAAATATAAAGAAATCACACTATCACGCTTGAATTCCATCGCGAATAACTTTTTTCCTGGAAAATTCTCACCAAAATTCTTGAAAGTCACTAGGCCAACAGGGGCCTAGATCACGGAAAAAGAAGCAGCCAATTGTGTATTCATGTAACTTCACTTCATGTGAGTAAAGTGAAACAAAAGCTCTTGGAAACACGACTGCCGAAGCGAAAGAATTCCAGGATAACGAGATACCTGACTGAGTTAGTAAAGCCACCAGGAAGAGGAAAGAGCGAGTTGACAAAAGCCGCTAAAGAACACCTGGGTCAAGTCCAGTAAGTTGCCGAAGCCACTGGGATAGGAACAGGGAAAGTTGCTGGGAGTCAACTTATTTCGCAGCCCCGGACGAATATCCGAGATCCTCCCAAGGACACCGTCCGATATCCTGTTTATAAACATATTAATCGAAGGATAATAAACCGGGATGATCCCATATTAATAGAGACTTGTCTTTTCCTTACTCCCGTCGCTGACAGAAATAATTTTCTGTGACGAACTCTGGCCACCGCGAGCTAACCTCAGTAAACGGAGGAATCCGTATCGTTACAACTTCTTTTTTACAACCACTACATCTCGGAGGTTTTACAAATAATTTTCTTAAATATTTTTATTTTTTTTTTCAATTACAATTGAAACTCAATTTCAATTAGAGTTATGTCTTCTCTAACTCAAATCCCAATTCTTGAATTTATTTCTTGGCCTAAAACCAAATTTTGTAAGCAAGTTTCAGCCAAATAAAATCTAACTTCAATCGGCCACCATGGGCGTTAAAATTGTAGATTACCATATTTTGTGAGCTTAACAGCTAAAGCTGGCACACTCTCGACGCGCTCGCCTTTTTTCATCGCCTCATTGCAGCAGAGGTTAAAGACAGTCAAGCGATCGACAATTTCTATTTTCTTTTTTCCACTTCTTTTCAACAAAAGCCATAAACGCCAAAGTTAAGAAAATGCTTAACTTCTTTCTTTGGCTGCTGCTGTTGCTGCTATTTTTGTTTTGCTTTGTTTACATTGGCGAGGCCGAACGTGGTTAAATACGTTTTAATGTTGTTGCTGTTGCTGCTGGTTAATGGTGGCACAACTCTTGTTGCTTGCCACATTACATTTATCTTCATTTCATTTGTTTGTTGCTGACGCCGTTGCTGGTCCTCTTGTTGTTGTTGCTGTTGTCTTCCCGAGTTTGATTTGTTGTTTTCTTTTCGTTTTCAGTCATTCATTGCCGTCAAATTAAAAAGCCATTAACCAACCGATGGGGGAAATAAACGACAATAACACTCGAATTATTGCCACTAAGCTGACGGTCATAACCAGATCTCATCTGGATATGGGTGGTTGGTTGGTTGGCTGCCTGGCTGGCTGCTTAGATGGCGGGTTGGCTGCCAGGGTGATTGTGCCTTCATGATCTAATTACAAGAAAGATATAACATGGGAGTGAGGAGATAATGATGGAATGATGTGATGTTGGAGTTTTGGAATGAAGATCAACTAAAGAAATGGTTGTGCTTAATGATGTGATGGCGGTTTTCTTTATAAATATTTAAAAAAAAAATCTAAGATTGGATGGTGGTTAAAGAGATATTCTTAAATAATCCAAATTTGTCTCTAAGATTGTGTTTGAAAAAAAAAATATTTAAAAAAGCCGCATTCGGAGCTCTGATAGTGCTTCAAATTTGATTTTCACAATCTATGTTATTTAATTTGCTTGAATAATAAAAAAAAAATCTGAGCACGTCCGGATTGTGCCTTAAATGATAATTCTATGATCCTGATGATTTTTTGACAACTTTTTTAAAGAACCAAAATTTTTTGATAATTTGAAAAAAAAATATTTTTGAAGAAATCTACATTGCTGATAATTCTATTGAAAATATTTTACAAACATACAAATTGATGACTGTGCTTTGAACAAATATTTACAAAATATTCAAAAATCAGATTGAAAAGAGATTCTTGTTAATCTTCATGGTTTGTCATGTTGGCTTAAAAACAAAAAATTAGACATCACCAAAAAATAATAAATAAATAAATAAATAAATAATAATAATACCTAAAACAAGTAAGCCAAGGCTATAGTCGTGCGGGGCCGACCATGTGATACCCTACAACACTACAATATATTCGAAGTCCCCTTCCGTGTCAATTAGTTTTAATTATGGCTATAGAGCGACTACAAAACTAGAAAAAACTAATTTTTTTAGTTCATTTGCACCCCTACCCTCATGCCAAATTTCGTTAGGATCGGACGATAATTGCGATATGCATATAATACCCTCAAAACGTAGTGTTGGGGGGTGTAAAAATTTAGAAAATTTACAATTCAAAATTGTAAGTCAAATTGAAAAAATCGCATGCAATAACAAAATATGACAAATATTGAAAAAAAATCGACAGAAGATATTCACTTTTTTTTTGGTATATTCCGCGATTTTCTTAGATTTTATCGTTTTCTGGCAAGATACCATTCCAAATTGATGGGAATTTTGAAAATCGGCCCAGCGGTTCTTGATTTATAAGCAGAATAAATAAGATCAATTCTTTTACATATATATTGCACCTATTTTGCTATATATCCGATTTCTTGGCTATTAGCATTACTGTAATTGTCAGAAGTGATAATGTATTTGTGATTTGGCTGGGATTGAAAAATTCGCGGTTTAGTGGACATTTTCCTATTTTCTTATATAAAAGTTAGGCTCTATTTTAACCGCTAATTATTGTCCGATGGCCGCCCAAATCGGTAGGTTTCTGCCCACTCCTAAACTCCATGTAAATTTTCGCGTCGATTGGTTCATAATTGTGGCCTATAGAGCAACTGTAAAATCAGGATTTTTTTCTGTTTTTGGTCCATTTCCGTAAATATCGTGCGATGTTCTCCAAAAACAATAGGGTTCTATTCTGACCATAACCCCGCCGCCATTTTCAATTTCGAGAGGATCGGTTCATAATTGCGACCTGTAGCTTGATTACAAATTAACATGGACAGACGGACGGACACACATAGCTAGATCGACTCATCTCGACGAGATAGGAAGATCCATATATACTTTCCTATGTGGGAAAAAAATTTTTCGAGGTGTTACATTTTTGGTCCAATCAAACTTATAATAGCCCCAACACATAGTGTTGTAGGGTATAAAAACCCGAATGCCTTCAAAAAGTTATTTTAAAATCATTGTTTGTCCAGATGATCGTTTGAAAAAAAATATATATTTTTTTTTAAATTCACTGAGAACCATATTAATGATGATCTTTAAAAAACCACTTAAAAACCGACTTTTATAGTTCCGAGTCCGAGTAAGAAATCCGTTTTGGTTGATCCTTAGTCATAGTCCTAAAAAAATATAAAAAAAAATCCAGATGCTCCCAAGACAAAAAAGTTTTTGCAACAAACAGTTAGTCTTTTGAAAAGGTATAGAAAAACACAAGTTGTTTTTTTTTTTGTAACAATGTTAAAATAATATTTTTAAAAGCCCTTTGGGATCCCTTCGAAAAATATTTTTTTTTTCAAAAAACGTTTTTTTTTTAAAAAAAGTAAAGTCAATTTTTTTTGGAAATGATTAAAAATCTATGACATTTTTAAATGTTCTTTATATCTTTCTAAAGGAAATTCTGGAAATCTTTAATACCTTTAGAAGATTTTCACTGTAGGGTAGAGCAATCAAGATCAAGATTTCTATAAAAGACCAATTTAAGGCATTATTTCTAAAGAAAACCAAAACAAGGTATTTTTCATAGAAGACTTTTACGAGGCAATCCATGTTCTATAAAAGGCATTGACAAGTTCCTACTTTTAAAGACCTGTTATTGGACTTTTTTCTAAACAAGAACTTTAGAATTCCCTCTTTTTAAAGGACACCTCTAACCTCCCCTCTAAAATTAAAAAAAAAAACCCTCAGAAGGTTCTGTTTCTATGGAAGTCCTTTTCACTTTATAAAAATATAAAGAAAAAATAAAAAAAATGTTTCCAAATCCAAACTTTGAAAAAATATTTTTAAAAAATACACAATGATCGTGATACTCTTTAGAAAAATATTAAACAAAAACTTTGGCAATTTTTTTTTAATCCACGACCTTTTTCATGTTTTTTTTTTTTCAAAATTCAACTACGGTCCTTATTTGGGTCCAATCGTCCCATGAAAAACATTGAAACATTTTTTTTAAATCCGTATTTTTCCCGTTTCTTTGACAATATTTCATAAAAAAATCAGACCAGTCTTGCTGATCCTTAAAAGTATTTTTTAAAAAAATTACTTTGGTCGTGATGGTCCTTTGAAAAAATATAATGAAAAGCCAGTCGGTTCAGGGCATTTGGAGTCGACTTAGAAGTGTCCGTCCTTCCGTTTGACTGTCTGATTCGCATGATAACTCTTGAAGGGAGTATCCGATTTGGTCCAAACTTGGTATATCGTAATATTGTTATAAAAATTTAAAAAGGTCGATATTTTCACAGAAAATAATTTATGCAAACATTGCTAGGTACGAAAATGAAAAAAATTGGCTCAGTCCATCCAGCACTTCCCCCACAAAAATTTGGAATAATTATAAAATGTCAAATGTCCCATTAATCAAATTTCAAACATCCCAATATTCGAATTAACACAAGATCTGGTGTGAAAATGGGGTATATCTGTCCACTCCTTCTAGTACCTCTCCCACAACGGGTCAAAATTGTGAATAGCCTTAAATCAGCTAAAGATCCGTTTGGAAAATGGTAGATATAGGGCCACCTCTTTAATAACCAAAACGGTTATAGAAGGAGAATTGAGTACCAAAATCTCTTAAAATTTCACATATCCAAATATTTTTTCCAACACAATATCTTTCTTATGCAGAATCTTGAATAAGAAAGCGCTATAAAAAGTGAAATAAGCACCCGATTCTCTTAAAATTTTACATATTTCAATTTCCACGTTGGTTCTTTGAAAATCAACGCCACACCTGATGGTCATTTGACAAATCTTTTTCATAAAATATGGATTTGAATACCTTTAAAAATATTTACATTTGAAATAAGTTGTTGAAAGAAATCCACGTTATTAAAATCCGTTTTAATGAAGCTCCAATTTTTTTTAAATCCCTGCTTATTTATAGGCAATTAAAAATATATTTAAAAAAAATATTTATGAAAAGTATTATAAAAATTAAAAAAATATGGTATTTTAAAGTGTCTTAAAACAATTAAAAAAAATGTAAAAAATTACGGTTTAACATTTTTACCTCATTCTAAAATTAATTTCAAAATGTGATTGTAAAATTAGAAAATATCACGTCACATTCTGCACACAATAAATTATGAAATGCCGCTCTAGATTGCATTTCAAACTGACACACATTTAAATGAAACGAAACGAAAAGAAGAAAAAACATATAAATGTCAAGAGATCTTCCGCTTGGAGCCGTAGACAACTTATTTCCCGCAACCAAACAACCAAATGAAAAAAAAATTAGAAACAAAGTAGAAGAAGAAGAAGAAAAAAAAATGATGAATAAAAAATAATTTCTCGTAACCTCGTAATACATTTGACATTCTTATTTTCACTAGAAGCTGCAGCAGAGGTAGAAGAAGATGGAAAATAAAAAATAAAACAAAAAACTCAATGCCGCCGCAAAGCATCATTAAAACAAATCTTCAATTTTGTTTAAAGCCAACTCGGAGTACATTCAAACCGAAATCATGGAGTTATTTCAGACAAACACACACACTCACACACAAACAATTGTATGGCTTGCAATTGAATTGAAGTTTGTGGCGGCTTTACAAGCCGTGAATTGTGCGGTTTTCTCTCCCTCCCCCATTGATGCTGGTGGCGGAAAAGTTTCACGACGCTGCCACCATCTTCAACGTCGTCTGTGGCAGACGATGATGATTCCAACTGAAGTTGTTAGAAGAAATGTCAGTTGGTTGGTTGGTCGGTTGTTTAACTCGCCTATTTATTGCTGCTAATTGAGCCAATTGCTGACTGCCGGAGTCTGCCATGAATTCCTTCTTCATACCACCACACACACACTACCTCCATTCTTCAAACTCCTGCGATTTGCAATAATCGTCGTGACGTGTCACGACAGCAACGATGCTCCTCCAACGAAGCAAATGCGATGGCCCAGGCAATATTGAAATTTCCAACATTTAAATGCTTTGCATTGAATGCCTAGGTTTGGAGATGTTTGCTTTCTATGGTTCGATACAACAAGTTTTCAATAAGGGTGTACACTGAGGGGAAATTTTAAAATTTCCATACTTACACTAGGGAAAAATTTTCAATATTTTGTACCTGAAAAGAAAAAAGAAAATATGGAAATATTAAAAAAATTAAATTAATACAAATTAAGAATATCAGTCGGTTTTGCCGACAGATGTATATCCTCAGCCAATGTTCGATTATTTAAATATATTTTGCCTTGCGTTATGATTATTCAAATTGTTGACCCTCTATGGAGTAGGTCCCGAAGGAATGGGCCAATAATGTCCATTTCGTATCGGACCTAAATAATTATGAGATAAATATTGCGACGTGCCAGGTTTGGACTACTTTGACTTAAGATGAAACGTAAAAGTATTGAAAATTGTTACCCTTTGTGGGTGAGGTACCAGAAGGGGTACGCAGGTATGTGGGAGAGGTATGAGAAGAAATGGTGCGATCTCTACCATTTTATGAGCTTCATGAATATTCAAAATTTTGACCCTTTGTGGGTGAGTTACCGGAAGAACTGCACAGAGTTACCGGAAGAACTGCACCGATATATTCCATCTTCACACCAGGTCTTGTGTTAGTAGTAATATTGGGATGTACCAAGTTTGAAAATAATCGGATGCTCATTTCGAGTTTTATGAGCATCACAGTTATTGAAAATATTGACTGCCCTTGTGGGGGAGGTACCAGAAGGAGTGGACCGATATAATCCATCTCTGCAACAGGTATTATGTTAGTAGAAATATGGGGATGTACCCAGTTTGAAAATAATCGGATGCTCATTTCGAGATTTATGAGCTTCAAAGTTATTCAGAATATTGACCCCCTTGTGGGGGAGGTACCCGAAGGAGGGGACACACATACTTTCATCTTCACACCAGGTCTTGCGTTAGTGAAATATTGGTATGTACCAAGTTTGAATATAATCGGATGCTTATTTCGGATTTTATGATAGTTTTGGTTAATCAGAAATTTAACCCTTTGTGGGGGAGGGAACTATTCCTTTTGGTATAGTTTGATCTCTACCATCTTTAAAAACATATCTTTTGTTGATGGAAATATTGAGATGTACCAAGGCTGAATGGAATTGGATGATATTTGCGCGTTTTATGAGCTTCGTGGTTACTAAAACATTTTAACCCGTTGTGGGGGAGGTACCAGAAGAAGTGGACCGATATGTCTCATCCTTACAGCACATCTTGTATAAGTAAAAATAATGGGATGTGGGAAATATGAAGCGAACCGGATGCTTATTTCGGATTTTATGATCGTTTTGCTTATCCAAAACTTTGACCCTTTGTGGGAGAGGTAGCAGAAGAAATGGTCCGATCTCTACCATCTTTACAACAGAACTTGTGTTGATGGATATATTGAGATGTGCCACATCTGAATGGAAGCGGATGTTAATTTCGCGTTTTATGAGCTACATGGATATTAAAAATTTTTACTATTGTGGGGGAGGCACAAGAGGGAGCAGACCGATATATCCCGTCTTCACAGCAGATCTTGTGTTAATAAAAATAATGGGATGTGTGAAACGTGAAGATAACCGGATGCTTTTTTCGGATTTTAATAGAGTTATAATTATTCAAAATTTTTTTACCCTTTGTGAGGGAGGTTCCAGAAGGAATGGTCCGATCTCTACAAACTTTATAATAGATCTTGTGTTGATGGAAATATTGAGAGGTACCAAGTCTGAATGGAATTGGATGCTCATTTCGCTTTCTGTAAGCTTCATGAATATTCAAAATTTTGACCCTTTGTGGAAGAGGTACTAGAAGGTATGGACCGATGTATTCAATTTTCATGGCAGGTGTTGTGCTAGTAGAAATAACGGGATGTGTAAAATATGAGGAGAACCGGATGCTTATTTCGGATTTTATCATTGTTTTTGTTATTCAAAATTTAGGCACCCTTGTGGGGGAGGTACCAGAAGGGGTGGACCGATATATTCCATCTTCACACCAGACCTCGATTTAATAAATATATTGTGATGTGTGTAATTTGAAAACAATCGGACTCTTACATCACATTTTAAAAGAGTTATAATTTTTCAAAATTTTGACCCTTTTGGGGAAAGTACTTGATGGAGTGAACCGATATTATCCATTTTCCCAACTGACCTAGCGGTAATACAAATATTAGGATTTGCAAAGTTGGAGCAAAATCGGATTATCCTTTCTCTTTCTGTGCTATAAATTATTTTCTTTGAAAAGTTCGGCCTTTGTGGGGGAGGTACCAGAAGAAGTGGACCGATATGTTCCATCTTCACACCAGGGTTTGGTGTAATAAAAATATTGTGATGTGTGTAATTTGAAGACAATCGGTCTCTTACATTACATTTTATAAGAGTTATAATTATTCCAAATGTTGACCCAGTGTGGGGGAGGTACTTGATGGAGTGAACCGATAGTGCCCATTTTCGCACTGATGAAAATATTAGAATTTGGAAAGTTGGAGCAAAATTGGATTATCTTTTCTCTTTCTGTGCAATAAATTATTTTCTTTGAAAAGTTCGGCCTTTTGTGGGGGAGGTACCAGAAGGCGTGGACCGATATATTCCGTATTCACACCAGGGGTTGGTGTAATAAAAATATTGTGATGTGTGTAATTTGAAGACAATCGGAATCTTACATCACATTTTATAAAAATAATAATTATTCAAAATTTTGACCCTTTGGGGGGGAGGTACTTGATGGAGTGAACCTATATTGTCAATTTTTCCTCCTGACCTAGCGCTGATGCAAATATTAGGATTTGCAAAGTTGGAGCGAAATCGGATCATCCTTTCTGTGCAGGAAAATATATTTTGATGAAAATTTCGACCTTTTGTGGGGAAGGTACCAGAAGGAGCGGAACGATATTGCCCATTTTCGAACTCGATCTAAATTTAATAATAATATTACGATGTACCAAGTTTGGACCAAATCGGATACTCCTTTCTAGAGTTATCGTGCACACCAGCCAGACAGACTGACGCACGTACGGACACCCCTAGATCGACTCCAAATGTCTTGAAAGAATTTGATACAGGCGTCTAAAATGTTTTGGCCATATCAGAAGATATATACCCTCTCTAGCCATATGACTAAAGGTAGAAAAAATATTGAGTAAATATGTATGGGAGACACATATACCTCATCCAATAGAGTGCTCCTTCCACTCTTAGGGTATAACCTCCATTGGATCCAATCAAATCAGCCTTCCCCTTTCCATCCATCCATTTACAATATTACATTCAAAATTATCCTTGAATTTCTTTTGGTGCACTCAAACGCCACTTTGTGGATAATCATCTTCTATCATCATCCTCCACACCCCCTTTCCCTCCAGACATCAACAAAGAAAACCTCTCCCCCTCAAGCCAGACACAGAAAAAGCTGTTAACTTAAAGAAAAAACCACTGCCACCAACGCCACTAGAAAATTGTTATTAAATGAAAACCCCAAAGTGGAAAAAGTTAATGACGAACCGCAACAACAACAGCCATCATCGACCATCGAGCCATAAAGGCAAATACAAAATAAATATTGAGAGAGGAAGGGAAGTAAAGAGTGGAGGAAAAGGTAGAAAAATCATCAATTGTTGAAGATTAGCATAATGACAGATTTTGATTCAAACTCAATAACGTGCGAGTACTTTGTTCGAAAGGCGGCGAGGCAGCGGATCAAGCAGTCAATAAACAAAAAAACTTTCATTTTATGACGAACCTGACGATTTGATGATGGAAAGATTGTCATTAGATTTTTAAAGGAATTTTATTTTTTTAAGGACAGTGATTGTTTTTGATGAAATAAATAAATGCAAACATATATTAACAACATGGAATTAAAAAAAAAAATCGAAAGAACCATTTATAGATCGTTTATCAAGCAGAATTTTTCCTAATGTTTTCTTCAACAACCTTTACCAAGTTAATTGTTTATATGCTGTGTTGAGGGGATATTATAAGTTTGATTGTCTGATCCTCATGAAGTTTTGCATGAGGTTTAAGTTAGGTTCAGAATATAAGTCCATTGTTTGAGGTGACATTTTGAAAGATCTGTATGGCATTATTTAATAAAAAAAAAAATCTGTATATTTTGAGGGGCCTTTGTCATCGCTAATTTTTGTGAAAATATGATTTCAGGGTGGATTTTTATGAAATCACATTTCAAGGACTTTTATAATTTTTTTAAATTAATTGTGAAGATCATTTACCAACGTAGATCTTTTAAACATATATCTTCTAGATATATGTCTTTAAGAGGCTTTATCAACGTTAATTTAAAAAAAAATGTATATTTTAGGTAGCTTTAACAACAAGGAATTATTTTAAATAGTTGTCGATTGTTCTTTTTTTTTGAGATTTTTAAAATATTTTTCAAGTACTTTTTTCAACGTTAATTCTTTCGTTTAAATGAAATCCGTTATATGGAAGACGTATAGCTCCCGAGGATCTGTATAAGTACCGACTCCGAACTTCAAACACGAAATTTAAAACAACTCCCTGATAATATCATCTAAATTCCGAAAAATGGAAGGTATCGTTACGTGTGTGCTATACGAAGACGTGGACGTGGCAAATGCAATTTTTGTCATATGTTGTAGTACGGAATTTGAAATAATTCCGGTCTATAATGTCTTTAAAATCCTCAAAATTCTCAATATTGGGAGGTACCGTTACACTCTATAAAAACGTTGATCTACATTTACGAACTTAACCTGCCTACAGGCAAAATACACATGTGCACAAAATTTTAGTCTCCTATCTTAATTTGTTCGAAAGATAGCGTGATTACAGCAAATGGACAGAAAGACGGAAAAACGTGGATTTTAAAAAAAAATTGTTAAGGGACGATCAGGATAAAGGTGAATTTTGAAAAATATTTTTTTTTTTTGAGGACAATCAGGATAAACGTGGATTTTAAAAAATATTTTTCAAAGGTTAATGAGGATAAAGGTGAATTTTGAAAAATATTTTTTTGAGGACTATCAGGATAAACATAGATTTTTAAAAATATTTTTCAAATGATAATAAGGATAAAGGTGAATTTTGAAAAATATTTTTTGAGGACTATCAGGATAAACATGGATTTTTAAAAATATTTTTCAAAGGTTAATCAAGATAAAGGTGAATTTTGAAAAATATTTTTAAAGGACTATCAAGATACACGTGGATTTTCAAAAATATTGTTTAAATGATAATCAGGATAAAGTTGAATTTGGAAAAAAAAAATTAAAGGACCATCAAGATACACGTGGACTTTTAAAAATATTTTTCAAAAAATAATCAGGATAACGGTGAGTTTTGAAAAATATTTTTTTAAAGGACTATTAAGATACACGTGGACTTTTAAAAATATTTTAAAAGGACTATAAAGATACACGTGAATTTTGAAAAATATTTTTTTTTTTGAGGACAATCAGGATAAACGTGGATTTTAAAAAATATTTTTCAAAGGTTAATCAGGATAAAGGTGAATTTTGAAAAATATTTTTTTGAGGACTATCAGGATAAACGTAGATTTTTAAAAATATTTTTCAAATGATAATAAGGATAAAGGTGAATTTTGAAAAATATTTTTAAAGGACTATCAAGATACACGTGGATTTTTAAAAATATTTTTCAAATGATAATCAGGATAAAGGTGAATTTTGAAAAAAAAAAATAAAGGACCATCAAGATACACGTGGACTTTTTAAAATATTTTTCAAAAAATAATCAGGATAACGGTGAGTTTTAAAAATTATTTTTTTAAAGGACTATTAAGATACACGTGGACTTTTAAAAATATTTTAAAAGGACTATCAAGATACACGTGAATTTTGAAAAATATTTTTTAAAGGACTATCAAGATGCACGAGGATTTTTAAAAATATTTTTCAAAGGATAATCAGGATAAAGGCGAGTTTTGAAAAATATTTTTAAAGGACTATCAAGGACTATCAATACACGTGGATTTTTAAAAATATTTTTCAAAGGACGATCCGGATAAAGGTGAACTTTGAAAAATATTTTTTGAGGACTATCAAGATAAACATGGATTTTTAAAAATATTTTTCAAAGGATAATCAAGATAAAAGTGAATTTTGAAAAATATTTTTTTGAGGACTATCAGGATTGACATGGATTTTTTAAAATATTTTCTAAAAGCTGCCAGGACAAACCTGATTAAAAAAAAATGTTTTTTAAAGGACTACCAGGATAAAATTGGTTTTTACAAATATTTTTTTAAAGAAATATCGGACAAATTGGATTTTAAAAAGAAAAAAATAAATAAATGGTTATTAGGACAAATTGGATTCTAAAAAAAAAACTTTTTTTTTTCAAAGAACAATCAGACAAATTGGATTTTCAAAAAAATATATTTTTTCAAAGGTTTTTTTTTGAATCTGAAACAAAGTTTTTCAAAGGACACATGGTCTTTAAACAAAAATATTTTCAAAAAATAATAATCCCAAAAATATAAATATATATAAATCTCCGCATTTTCATCCTAAAATATTTTATCTCATTTTTGGATCCTCAAAACATTTTAAAAATATCCGTGCAAAATTCCGCACGAAGTTTAATAATTTATAATTGTGTCCTCTAGAGCAACAACAATATTAGAAAATTTTTCTGTTTTGGGTCCATTTCAACCCCTAAATATTTGCGATCAAACTTATATTCTGACCCTAACCGTAACATCCACTTTTAATTTGGTGAGGATCGGGCCATAATTCGACCTGTAGCGTGATTACAAATTAACATGGACGGAAGGACATACATAGCTAGATGGACTCAGATCGGCGAGAAAGGAAGATCCATATATGGTTTTCTATGTCGGATAACAATATTTCGAGGAGTTACACATTTTTTGGACCAATTAAATTTAAAATACCCCCAACAATTTTTTTTTTTAATATTTTTTTTTTAATTTAAATAGTCGTTACATAAATTATATGTCTCCATTTTAAGTACTTCTATTTAAAATGTGATTTAGATTAAATCATGGCATTAAAGTACTCTCACATTTAGTTATGCCCAGAATGAAATTTGCATGCCTGACTTCCAATCCGGCAATTTAACGCTTCCCCTATTTAGAATGTCGGTCTTAATTGGCCACAATTTTCTTAATACTTTCTTTGTGGCAACTGACAACAAGAATTAAACGGTTCAGTCTATAAATAATTGGAGAGGACCAGTTAAAGATTCTTTAGATAAAATTGAAAATAACAATGGCCCCCGCCAATAAATCATTTGGCCACTGACAGCTGTGTGTTTTGTAATATCTTTAGCATCATCGTTTGGTTTTTTTTTTTTTGAGTGGCAGCATGTGAATTATCTCAGCATTGAATTAAGTAAGGAATTATGCAAAACACCACCATAACATGAAGACAATTTCAGCATTTGAGGCGTTTTTTTAAAGTTCGTTGTAATGCGTTCAACGAACTATGAATAACCGGCAGGAAAAGACTCGCAATTAGAACGGAAGTAGACAACAAGCGGAGGGAGGGGGATAATAATAATTCTTAATATTCATTCATATTTTCTATTCAAGACCTGCCGGCCAAGCTGTTGTTGTGGCTGCTTAAATAATTTTATGAATTGCTTTTTTGTTTTTTTTTTTTTTTTTGAAAAACGTAAAAAGCTTTTTATTGTCTCGCAAGAGTCATCAGCAAAGCACTTGATTTTGGAGGGGTCATTACACGATCAACACCACCACGCCACTCCATCATTTCCCCCAAAAAAATAGAAGAATTATTTTTTTTTTTCGTCCACGTTTTTGGAATTCTAAATCTTCAAACTCAACTTAGTTTGCATGGTGTGGATCAGTGGCTTTGGGGTTCATCATCCTCCTAATCGTCATCATCACCATCATCATGGTTGTTTTAACCCACATTTAAAAGTTCATTTTTATCACAACTCCCGCCGCAGACGACGAATAGAAAGAAGAAAATGGAAAATAGAACACTTCCATTGTTTGAATTTTAAAAAAAATTATCTCAGCGAGGCTTTTTCTGTTTTCATTTCTATTTTTGGTAAAAGTAATTACCTCCCCCCTCCCTCCACTGGAAGAAAATAAGAAAATACAAATCGGGTTGGAACAGCGCCTGCGCTCATTTATAATTTCTGACAGCGTGGAAGCAAGTGAACATTTGCCGCAGAGAAAAGCTGGCTGGATGGCCGACTCGCTTTTCAGACAACTCACAGCGGCGTAATGTTTTGTTGTTGCTGTTTCTGTTTCTGCTCCTCATAACGCAAACAATTTCCCATAATTAATTTCAATTAAGTCACATAGTCGAAATGGCTCGCTGACGATGCCAGTCAAAGGAGATATGGGTACACATTTTTTTATGTGACTCCAAAACATGGAAATTGGATCACGACGAAAACATCATCACGTGATACATAAATAGATTTAGAAATATGTTATTATAACTTGAAATAGAATATTTTACATCACTTTTACTTGCATCGAAATTCCCAGCACTTTCCCTTGAAGAATTTATAAATATTAGAAAGAAATTAAAAAAGTTAAAGCCGTATAACATCTGGGTTTCTGCAAAATTCTCCAACAAAGCATTACTTTAGAAGCATAACGTCAGAGACAAAAATATTTCTCATCTCTATTTCTATCAAAAAAAATATATATTTATTTCAAATTTGCAAAAAAAAAATCACCGAAGATGTCAGAATTTTTTGATAAATTTTTCCTCTGCCTTTTTCGAGTTGAGGCCAGAATGTCACATAAACTTTGATTTTAGACAGAAACTGTCAAAGGGAAAAATATTCTACACAAAATTTCACTATAAGTCACCTCAGACAAGAAATTTCGATTTCCATTATGTAACAAAAATATATACGCATCAATGTAGCCCCAAAAAAAGAGAAAATATTTCCTAATGTTTCTGATCAATGTATTCTCGGCCTTTTTTGGAGTTGTTGCATAAAACTGTTATAAAATTTCGTTTTAGACAGAAAGTGTCAAAAGGGAAAATATTCTATACAAAATTTCACCATAAGTCACCTTAGAAAATAAATGTATACCTCCATTATATATAAACAATATATATGCATCAATGTAACCCAAAAAAAAAAGGAAAAAAATATTTCCTAATTTTTTTGATTAATTTTTTCTCTGCCTTTTTTGGAGTTGTGACATAAAACTGTTATAAAATGTGATCTTAGGCAGAAAGTGACAAAAGAGGAAATATTCTATACAAAATTTCACTATAAGTAACCTCAGAAAAGAAATGTTTATTTACATTATATATCAAGAATATATATGCATCAATGAAGGTCCAAAAAATAAAAAAAATCCTAATGTTTCTGATCAATTTTTGCTCGGCCTTTTTTGGAGTTGTTGCATAAAAGTAGTATAAAATTTCATTTAACACAGAAAGTGCCAAAAGGGAAAAATATTCTACTCAAAATTTCACTGTAAGTCACCTCAGGAAAAAAATGTAAACTCACATTACATAAGAATTATATATACGCATCAATGTAGCTCCAAAAAAGTGAAAAATATTTCCCAAATTTTGATCAATTTTCTCGGCCTTTTTTTTGAGTTGTTGCATAAAACTGATATAAAATTTCATTTTAGACAAAAAGTGTCAAAAGGGAAAATATTCTACTCAAAATTTCACTGTAACTCACCTCAAGAAAAAAATGTATACTCCCATTAGATAACAAGAATATATACGCATCTATGTAGCCCCAAAAAATAAAAAAAAAATCCTAATGTTTCTGATCAATTTTTTCTTGGCCTCTTTTCGAGTTGATACATGAAAGTAGTATAAAATTTAATTTTAGAGGGAAAGTTTCAAAAGGGAAAATATTCTACACAAAATTTCGCCATAAGTCACCTAAGAAAAGAAATTTCTATTTCCGTTATATAACAAGAATATATACGCATCAATGTAGCCGCAAAAGAAGAGAAAATATTTCTTAATGTTTCTGATCAATTATTCCTCGGCCATTTTTTAAGTTGATGCATGAAAGTAGCATAAAATTTCGTTTTAGACAAAAAGTGTCAGAGGAAAAAATATTCTACACAAAATGTCACCACAAGTCACCTCAGAAAAGAAATTTCTATTTCCATTATATAACAAGAACATATACGCATCAACGTAGCCCCAAAAAGGGGAAATATTTCCTAATGTTTCTAATCAATTTTTTCTTGACCTTTTTTCCATAAAACTGTTATAAAAATTCATTTTAGACAGAAAGTGACAAAAGGTAAAATATTCTACACAAAATTTTACCATAAGTCACCTCAGAAAAGAAATGTATACCTCCATAATATAAAAGAAATATATGAACATTAATGTAGCCCCAAAAAAGAGGGAAAATATTTCTTAATGTTTCTGATCAATTTTTCCTCAGCCATTTTTCAAGTTGATGCATGAAACTGGTAGGCAAAAGGCAAAATAATCTACACAAAATTTCACTATAAGTCACATCAGAAAATAAATTTCTATTTCCTTTATATATCAAGAATACATACGCATTAATGTAGCACCAAAAAAGTGAAAATATTTCTTAAAGTTTCTGATCAATTTTTTCTCGGCCTTTTTTGGAAATGTTGCATAAAACTGATATAAAATTTAATTTAAAACAAAAGGGAAAAATAATCTACACCAAATTTCACTATAGGTCACCTCAGAAAAGAAATTTCTATTTTCATTATATAACAAGAATATATACGCAGCAACTTACCAAAAAAGAGAAAATATTTTTTAATGTGTCTGATCAATTTTTTCTCTGTCTTTTTTTCGAGATAATTCATGAAACTGGTATAAAATTTCATTTTAGACAGAAAGTGTCAAAGGAAAAAATATTCTACACAAAATTAAACCATAAGTCACCTCAGAAAAGAAAATTCTACTTCCATTATATAACAAGAATATATACGCATCAATGTAGCTCCAAAAATAAACAAATATTTCCTAATGTTTCTGATATATTTTTTCTCGGCCATTTTTGAGTTGTTGCATAAAACTGATAAAAAATTCATTTTAGACAGAAAGTAACAAAGGAGGAAATATTCTATACAAAATTTCACCGTAAGTCACCTCTGAAAAGAAATATTCTACACAAAATTTCACTATACAGGGTAAAATAATAAAATGCAACAAAGTCAAACGCCATAATTTTTACATTTTTTTTTAATTTTATTGAATGAAAGCAAAAATTTCGGAAATAGCATCAAATTTTAGAGTAAATTTAGATTTGTACCAATTGGTCACCTTTGGCACGAATTATGGCCTTCAAACGGCCACAATGAAACCGTCACACGCTGCCCGAATGTTGCTCGGCGGTATTTCGGCCCATTCTTGGCGAAACGCTTGCTTGAGGTGATCGACACTTTGGTATTTTTTAGTGCCAACTATCGCCTGTTATGGCGAACCACATCATCACCATGGCTGGCGCTTGAGTTCTGGTGGCCAACCGAAGGTGCACATTTTCAGCTGACCTCTTTGGCAAGTAAACACGATTACTTTGTTTGTTTAGAAACTGCTGGACAACGAATGTTTTCTCATCGGAAAAAAAACCAAATTCAGCAGTTCACCACTTTTGGCCAAGCGAAGCAACTTATTAGCTCTTCTGAGTCTATTTTCCTTCTGTTGTGGTGTAAGTTCTTGAACTTTTTGGAATTTCAATGGCTTTACCCCGAGCTCATATTTCGATATTTGCCGAATGGAATATTGCGATATGTTCAGCTCACGAGCCATTTTTCGGCCACTGCGATGCGGGTTTCGATCAAGTCGCTTCTTTACTTTTCGAACCATTTCTGCTGATGTTGCTGCTGGAGTGAGCTGCCACTGGAATAATTTTAACAGCTGTCGGACGAGTGGCTTAGATATGACAGCAGTCTGAAGTTGGTTGCAGTTTTTTCATCTCAACCTGTATATCAACTCCGCCTCACAAATAGTGGTACTTAAATACCGAACTGAATATAATTTAGTACTTTTCGTACTTTTTTGGCACACATTTCGAAAACCACATTATTATCTTAACCCAACACACCCAAAGTGACTGCAACATCAACATTTCAAAATTCCACTTTATTCATCCCCCACACCCAAATTGTACGCAATTTAGTACCATTTTGTATAGTTCTTACACTGAGTACACATTTCGAAAACTTTTTTGAGAATATTCTTCAAATAAGCATAATTTTCAAGGACCAAACCCAGATTTTTTAAGGACCATTTTTTTGTAATAGATTTTTTTCAAGGAACAAACTTGAATTTTTTAGAAGATTCTTCCAAGAGAACCAAAAGAGGATTTATTAAACGATTCCGTTCAAAGACCAAACGTGGATTTATTTAAACGATTCCGTTCAAAGACCAAACGCGGATTTCTTCAAACGGTTCCTTTCAAGGTCCAAACGTAGATTTTTTAAACGTTTCCTTTCAAGGACCGAACGGCGTTTTTTTCAAAAGATTAGTTCAAGCCACATAACTGGATTTGTAAAGATTTTTCTAAAAATCCTTAAGGACCAAACGTGGATTTCTAATACATATTTTTTTAAATCCTTAAGGACCAGACTTGGATTTTTTTAAAAAATTCTTAAAGACCAAACGTAGATTTCTAATATTTTAAATTTTTTTAAATCCTTAAGGATCAAACTTGGATTTTTTTCAGATTTTTTTTTTAAATCCTTAAAGACCAAACGTAGATATCCAATAGTTTTAATTTTTTTTTAAATCCTTAAGGATCAAACTTGGATTTTTAAAATTTTTTTTAAAAATCTTCTTATGGACCAAATGAGGATTTCTAATATATTTTTTTTAAATCCTTAAGGACCAGATTTTTTTTTTTTTTAAGATTTTTTTTAAATCCTTAAAAGCCAAACGTAGATTTCTAATATTTAAATTTTTTTTTTTATCCTTAAGGATCAAACTTGGATTTTTAAAGATTTTTTAAAAATCTTCTTATGGACCTAACGTGGATTTTTTAAATATTATTTTCAAGGACCAAACGTGGGTTTAAAAAAGTTATTTTCAAGAACCAAATGTGGGTTTTATAAAAAATTCTTTTCAAGGACCAAACTTGGATTCTTTAAAGATTTTTTTTTTTTAAATCCTTATAGACAAAACTTAGTTTTTTAATTTTTTTTTCAGAGACTAAGCGTAGAATTCTTAAACTTTTCAGGGACCAAACTTAGATTTTTTAAAAGGATTTTAGCGACATTACTCACCGGAATTGTTTCAAATTTAGTATTTGAAATTCGTAATGGATACTACAGCCTATGAAAAAAATATTCGGTGCATGTCCACGTCTTCGTATAGTCCCCATATAACGGTACCTCCCAATATCCGATATTTTGATAATTTTAGCGACAATATTCACCGGAGATGTTTCAAATTTCGTATTCAGAATTCGTAAAGGGTACTACAGGCTATGACAAAAAACTGCCTATGCTGGTCTAGGTCTTCGTATAGCCCCCATAAAACGTCACCTCCCGATATTCCGTATTTTGAAGATTCACCGAAATTTTTTCAAATTTCGTAATTGAAGTTCGTAATAGATACAGATGTGCAGGTCCAAGTTTTGGTATAGTGTCCATATAGTAGTACCTCCCTATATTCGGTACTTTGATGATTTAAGCGACATTATTCACCGATTTTTTTTCAAGTTTCGCATTTGAATATTGTAATGGTTTATGACAAAAGTTGCATATGCAGGTCCACGTCGTCATATAGACCCAAATATAGCGGTTACTTTTGGTATTTTTAAAATTTTAACAGAATTTTTAACGGATTTTTTTTTTTTTTTTTTTTTGAAAATTGCTAAATTCGTTCCAAAAGGTGGAGGGTATTCAAAGTTCGGACCGGCCGAACTTATCTCTTTTTTAGTTGTTATTTTTTTCATTTTTTTTCTAAATATTCCTCGAGAACTTTCTCGTATTAGGGTTTATTTAATGTAATCGGCTCTCTTACTTTTGTTTTCTGTTCGTTTCCCTGGTTATTTTTCCTCATCAGAAAATCTGAAATACCCATCTCGCCCATAAAGTTGTCATAAATGTGTGTCAATAAAAGTGAACCCATTTACTTTCTTTTTTCCCCCATTGGCGAAAAAAACGGAAATTGCTAAACATAAATAAATCATCAAGTTAATAGGATAATATACAACATAGGTAAAACAAAGCAAATTAAGAGGCATTGCAATGGCGATTTTATGACACACACACATACTGACACACATACATGCATCCGTAGTGAACACAAGTTAAGACATTAGCTTAATTAAGTTAATCACCTTAGCGAATTGATCTAGCCTACTAATCTTAATTAGTTTGTGATGTTTCTACAAAATTCTTACAACCTGTCTGAGAGATGGAGATTACAACAGAAGCTTAGAGATGGCTTGGCAAAATTATGGAGAGATGAGGTGGTCGTGGTGGGTTGTGACCTGATAGCTAGCCGTCAGTAGCAACAGCAGCAGAGTAACAACAAATAAATGGAGTCTGAATTTCCTTTGACTAGCATCTCTTAAAAAATATAAACTTTGATGCTGAGCTACAGATCAAATATTAGGTGTGTTTGTATGTTTGTTTGCATTGGAGCTGCTTTAGCTGCTGCCGATTAATAAAGTAGTTATAAAACCGCAAAAAAAGCATTACGTCATTATTAGTTTTCATTAAAGGTTTTCGTAAACAACCAAAACTAAAGCTAGAAGCTTTAACGAACGAATGTCGGACGAAAATGGCAGGCGCAGACAGCCCAGCCGAATGGCAGCCACTAACAAACGTTTGTTTTGCTGGAAATAACATCCGTACGCTCTTTATTAACATTCATTAAAACAAATTTAATTAATTGCGTACTGAACAAAAAAAAAAAAAAAACACAAAAACCAACAACAAAACCCCATTGAGGAAAACTCTAAAAGCAACAGCAACAAAAACATAATGGCCATAAAACAAACTGAACAAACAAATATAACACGGCAACCGACAAAAAAGCCTTAGTTTGAATGGCTATGGAGCAAAGGTAGATGGCTGGATGGCTGTTTGGCTGTCTGACTAACTGACTGACTGATTGACTTACTACCTTAACTAGCGATGCGGAAAGCATAGCTCATTTGCACACACTGGCTACAGCATTGGCGTAAGAGTAAGTACTAAAGCAAGGTATCGCAAATCAAAGTTTGGCTGCAGAAAAGAGGCAGAAAATCGGCAAAAAGCTAGTACTAGGTACAAAAGGGCCAAAATTCGGCAGCAACAACTGAAAAATGCTCTGCACCGTTTACGCCAAGACAAGCAGACCAAACAGACATTTTTTTAAGTGAACTTTTTGAGACAATTTTGGGAGCAAGATGAGCTTAGGGGCTAATAAAAAACAAGTAAAAAGCTGTAAATTTGGCCGAACTTTGAATACCCTCCACCATTTGGTACAAATTTGGCAATTTTCAAAAAATTAAAATCCATTAAAAATTCTGTTAAAATCTTAAAAATACCGAATGTAACCGTATATAAGGGTCTATATGACGACGTGGACCTGCATACGCAACTTTTGTCATACGCCTACACAGACAATTTTCTGGCATATGCTGTAGTATTTATTTCGAACTTCAAATACTAAATTTGAAATAGTTCAGGTAAATAATGTCGCTAAAATCATCAAAATACCGAATATCGGGGGCAACCGTTATATGGGGGCTATACGAAGACGTCGACCTGCACAGACCATTTTTTATGTCATAGGCTGTAGTATTCACTACGAACTTCAAATACTAAAATTGAAATAGTTCCGATAAATAATGTCGCTAAAATCATCAAAATACGGAATATCGGGGGTTACCGTTATTTGGGGGCTATACGAAGACATGGACCTGCACAAACAATTTTCTGTCATAGGCTGTAGTATCCATTACGAACTTTGAATACCAAATTTGAAACCATTCCGATAAATAATGTCGCTAAAATAATCAAAATACCGAATATCGGGGGCAACCGTTATATGGGGGCTATACGAAGACGTGGACCTACATGGCCCATTTTCAATACCAAAAGTCCTGCAGACATAATACACATTTGAGTAAAATTTTATCAACTTACTTCATTTCGTTCGGAAGCTAGAGTGATTTCCACAGAGGGATAGACGGACGTACAGTTATATTGACATGGAATTTTATGCTGATCAAGAATATATATACTTTGTAGGGTCTTAAATGTCTATTTCGAGGTGTTGCAAACGGAATGACAAACTTAATATACCCTCGATACTATGATGGAGGGTATAAAAACTCATAATGGAGCAAATAGGTGTTTAAGACCTGATTACTACTAACTAACTTTTCCTGGGGGAAATATCCCGTTATCCGATTGTTCGACCTGGAAGTTTATGTAGCCGGTGTTGGACATACCTCAGAGGAAAAAGGCTCAATCCCCTGCCGTAAACTGGCTACATTAAAATGCTAAAATCTCAAATTCATGATTTTAATAAGATATCGGGTTAATTGTGCACAAAATGGCCAATATCAGTCCAAATAACCATCAGATATAGCTATGGCTCCCATATATACAGGGCACGAATTATGGTCTTCAAACGGCCGAAAATCCGTCACACGCTGCCCAAATGTTGCTCTGCGGTATTTTGCCCATTCCTGGCGAATCGTTTGCTTGAGGTGATCGGCAATTTGGTATTTTTTAGTGCCAACCTTGCTTTCCAAAATATTCCAGACACAATAGTCCATCGGATTGGTATCAGGAGATTTTGGTGGCCATTGTGCGCTGGAAATGAAGCGAGGAACCTCATTTTGTAACCATTCGTGGGTGGTGCGTGCTGAGTCCTGTAGGAATGTCCAAGGTCTGCGGCCAAAATGTTTGCGTGCCCAAGGCTTTAATACACCGTCCAGAATATTTTCGCGATGATATTCGACATTTATTCTGATGCCACGGTCGATTAATATTAGCGGAGAGCGACCATCGGCTGTTATGGGGCTGCCATAACACCATCACCATGGCCGGCGTTTACAAACTGCTGGACAACGAATGTTTTCGCATCGGAGAAACCCAAATTCGGCAGTTCACCACTTTCGGCCAAGCGAAGCAACTCTTTAGCTCTTTTGAGTCTATTTTCTTTCTGTTGCGGTGTAAGCACTTGCACTTTTTGGAATTTCAATGGCTTTAACTCGAGCTCGTTTTTCAATATTTGCCGAATGGAATATTGCGATATGTCCAGCTCACAAGCCATTCGGTTTCCGGTATTTTGAGGATTTCTGCCTCAATTTCCAAGCAAATTGGCTTAAACATTTGGGGTTCTTGACAGGTCTGTACTCTCCTTGAAAAAAATGTTCGCTACAGGTCCCTAATTGGTATAGCCCCCACACAAGAGTGCCTCCCGATTTTCGGCATTTTTGGTTTTTGCCACACTTTTCAGCCAAATTAACTGAAACTTGACAATTGGGGTTCTTGGTAGGTCTGTTCTCTCTCTGGTATAGCCCATATTGGTATAGCCCCCATATAACGGTATTTTGAGGTTTCTACCACAATTTCCAAGCAAATTAGCTGAAACTTGACAATTGGGGTCCTTGGTAGGTCATTTCTCTCCATGCAAAAAATATTCACAAGTCTACAAATTGGTATAGCCCCCAATAAACGGTACTTCCATATTTTTGGTATTTTAAAGGTCTCTGCTACAATTGCGAACTAAATTAGCTGAAATTTGACAATTGGGGTTCTTGGTAGGCCTGTTCTCTCTGTGCAAAAAATATTCGCTACAGGTATCCTATTAGGTATAGCCCTCATATAAGAGTGTCTCCTTTTTTCGGTATTTTTGGGGTTTCTGCCACAATTTCCAACCAAATTAGCTGAAACTTGACAAATGGGGTTTTTGGTAGGCCTGTTCTCTCTGTGCAAAAAATATTTGCTACAGGTCCCCTAATTGGTATAGCCACCACTAAAGGTACCTCCCTCGATTTTCGGTATTTTGAGGGTTACTGCCACATTTGCCAACCAAACTAGCTGAAACTTAACATTTGGGGTTCTTGACAGGTCTGTACTCTCCTTGCATAAAATGTTCGCTACAGGTATCCTATTTGGTATAGCCCTTATATAAGAGTGCCTCCCGATTTTCAGTATTTTTGGGGTTTCTGCCACAGTTTCCACCCAAATTGGCTGAAACTTGACATTTGGGGTTCTTGGTAGGTCTGTTCCAATCTTGCGAAATATGTTCGATTCTGGTCCACGTTTAGGTATAGCTCCAATATAACGGTACCTCCAGGTTTTTGGTATTTCGAAGATTTCAGTGACAATTCCCTACGAAATTAGATGAAACTATACAAAAGTGGTTCTCTGTAGGTATGTTCCCTCTGTACAAAAACTGTTCGCTACAGGTCTACATTGTGGTAGAGCCCCCATATAACAGTAACTCATTTTTCAGTATTTTGATGATTTTAGCGGCATTATTCACCAGAATTATTTTAAATTGCGTAATTGAAGATACAAATGTACTCATGGTACAGAACATGACAAAAAAAATTCGTATGCAGGTCCACGTCTTCTTATAGCCCCCATATAACGGTACCTCCCGATATTCGCTATTTTGATGATATTAGGTACATTATTCACCAGAATTGTTGTACTCGAAGTTTGTAATGGAAACTACAGCCATTGCCTAAAAATTTCCTATACCGGCCCACGTCTTCGTATAGACCTCATGTAACGGTTCCTCCCAATATTCGGTATTTTGATGATATTATCTACGTTATTCACCCGAATTGTTTCAAATTTTGTATTCCGAGTTTGTAATGGACACTCGAAACACATGACGGAAACTTGCGTATGCAGGTCCACGTCTTCGTATGGCCCCCATATAACGATACCTCCTTTTATTCGGTATTTTGAAGATGTAAGCGGAATTATTCAACGTAATTGTTTAAGATTTCGTGTTTGAAGTTCCCAATGAGTGCTACAGCCTATGACAAAAAATTGCGTATGCAGGTCCTCATCTTCGCATAGCATCCTTATAACGGTTTTCATCGAATTTTTGTTAAGTTTTTGAAGTTCCTTCCAAATGGTGAAGGGTATAAAAAGTTCGGCCCTAAGGCCCTTTTTACTTGTCTCAGAATATTTCCTCTCTTTGAGAATGGCAACTTTATCATGGTAGTGATGTAGGGTACAACGACACCATCTACTTTGTGATGATGTTTAAAAGAAACACCAGTCCAACACCAAACATCATCCGCTTTGTAATGAATGGCCAACATCTTGGTGGCGGTCAAACTAAAGCATTTCAATGGAGTAGAATATGGATGAAGCGATGGGTGGATGCGTTATAATGCGAATGAATAGACGAATAGACAAATGGATGCTTGGCTGCATGGATGGATGGATGGTTGTTTTTATTGCCCCACCATGGCAATTGCGAATTACCAAATAATTCCTCGGGCAGCCAAACGAATCGCCGATACCATTAAACTGACCACACTGCATCGTTAGTTCGTTTTTTTTTTTTGCATTTTCAGATGTTACAGATTTTTTTTCTGCCACTCCATCTTCTTAAGGTAAGTTTCGGTTTTTTTGTTTGGTTGGTCGATTTTTTGCTCTTTAAGGTAGGGTTGGGTTACACGATGTTGTGAAATTTTTTGCAGGTTTTCGCAAAACGACCACTCTAAGCAACACCGGATGGAGGAGATTTGCATGTTTTTGTTTTCCTCTGTTCTCCACTGAAATGGTGGTGGTGAGGCCAAGCCAAGCGCTAAATGCATCAGAAGAAACAGAAAATATTCACATCAATGGTGGGTCTGCCTCGGCGACGGATTTGTAAGATTTCTTTCTCACATTATCATATTGCCATAAATTCTAAAAATAATGAAAAATCACCGGGCAAAAAAAAAATAACAACAACAACCACGATCATTATTGCCATCATCACGATCATGGAAACAGATCAGCAAAACAATAATAACAAGAACGAAAAAAAAAACGGAAAAAATAAGCGAGTTAGGAAAATCCATAACAATTGTTTAGAAACGTTTAATTATAGCAGCCGCAATGGTGGGCAGGAGGGCCAAGAAGCGGTAGAAGAATAAGAAGAAAAAAAACCAACCGAGAAACCGTCAACAGCATACCAGCACCACAATAACAACAACAACGACCACCACCATTATTATTATCATCACTTATCGCCATGGCGACGGCCAGCACCACCAACAACAGCTCGACAAGTCTTTAACAAGTACCTGATGTGCAACTAAATATTTCTTGAGCGTTCGAGCATCGAGACCCAACTTCAACTCCATGAGGAACCAAAACAATGCATCTGAAAGTGAAACTGCCTCACACAGACGGACAGAAAAACAGACAGCCGGGTCGGGCTGGGCCGACAGACCGACATGCTTGGAAAATGCCATGAGAACAAGTTGATCTGTGAGCCACAGCCATGTACGTCCCCCTTGTTGTTTGAATGCCAGGCAGGCAGGCAAGCGGTTGCCACCTTCGTCTTCTTCAACTGCTTCTTGCAGCTAAGCCAGGCATTGGCTGAACCCACCATTAACTGGAAGTCCCTAATGCCGGAATATTTCAAGAAGTTGATATACTGGCGTTTTTTTTCCTAGATTTGATGGGATTTCTTTTTGTGTTACCCTTTTTGGATTAATAGTTGCTAATGGTGGAATATGTAGGAGGAAGGCGCCGGCAAATGCACAATGGGTTTTGGGAACTGGAAACCAGATTAAAAAGTATTAACCAGTCTTGCCGACAGATGTATGCCCTAGGCCAATGTTCGATTAATTAAATATATGTTGACTTCTGTTACGATTATTCAAATTTTTGACCCTCTATGGAGTAGGTTCCGAAGGAATGTACCAATACTGAGCATTTCGTATCGGGCCTAAATAAAAATAATAGGACATGTGAAATATGAAGAGAACCGGATGCTTATTTCGGATTTCACGATCGTATAGGTACCACAAGGAGTGATCCGATCTCTATAAACTTTATAACAGATCTTTTGTTGATAGAAATATTGAGACGTACCAAGTCTGAATGGAATCGGATGTTAATTTCGCATCTTTTAAGCTTTATATATATATATATATATATATATATATATATATATATATATATATATATATATATATTCAAAATTTTGACCCTTGGTGTGGGAGGTACCATCCTTAGAGAAGATCCTGTGTTAGTAGCAATAATGAGATGTGTGAAATATGAAGAGTACCATATGTTTATTTCGGATTTTATGCTCGTGTTGGTTATCAAAATTAGGACCCTTTGTGGGTGAGGTACCAGAAGGAGTGATCCGATCCGATCCGAAATTTTTATAACACATCTTGCGTTGATAGAAATATTGAGACGTACCATGTCTGAATGGAATCAGATGTTAATTTCGCGTTTTAGGAGCTTCACGGATATTCAAAATTTTGACCCTTTGTGGGGGAGGTACCAGAAGGAGTGGGCCGATATATCCCATCTTCACAGCAGATCTTGTGTTAGTAAAAGTAATGGGATGTGTGAAATTTGAAGGGAACAAAACTTTAACCCTTTCTGGGGGAGGTATCAGAAGGAATGGTTCGATCTCTACCATCCTTATAACAGATCTTGTGTTGATAGAAATATTGAGACGCACCAAGTCTGAATGAAATCGGATGTCAATTTTGACCCTTTGTGCGGGAGGTACCAGAAGTAGTGGACCGATATATCCCATCTTTAGAGAAGGTCCTGTGTTAGTAGAAGTAATGGGATGTGAAAAATTTGAAGAGAACCGGATGCTTATTTCGGATTTTATGCTCGTGTTGGTTATTCAAAACTTTGACCCTTTGTGTCGGAGGTACCAGAAGGAATGGTTCGATCCCATCCCATCCCTATAACAGATCTTGTATTGATAGAAATATTTAGAAGTACCAAGTCTGAATGGAAACCGAAGTTAATTTCGCGCTTTAGGAGCTTCACGGATATTCAAAATTATAACCCTTTCTGGGGGAGGTACTTGATGGAGTAAACCAATATTGTCCATTTTCACACCTGAAATAGCACTTACGCAAATATTAGGATTTGCAAAGATGGAACAAAATCGGATCATCCTTTCTCTTTCTGTGCAGTAAATTATTTTCTTGAAAATGTTGACATTTAGTGGGTGAGGTACCAGAAAGAGTGAACCAATTTTGCACATATCCGAACTCGACCTAAGTTTGACAATAATATTACGATGTACAACGTTGGGACCAAATCCGATATATCTTGGAGAGTTATCGTGCGCACCAGCCAGAAGACAGACGGACGGACATCGCTAGATAGACTCCAAGTGGCCTCAAAGGAAATTTGGTCCAAAGAGACCTCGGGTCTAAAACTGTTATTACAATGAGGCACGTTTTGGCCGTATCAAATGATATATACCCTCTCTAGCCATATGTCTGAGGGTTTAATAAAAGAGTAGATTAATTGACTGACAGACTAAGTTAGGGATTCATAGAAGCCCAAACAAAACTGCTGAAGCTAGAATCTTGAAATTTTGGATGAAGGTCACTCTTGGTCCGAAAGCGTCATATGAGGTATGAAAAGTATTAAAATTTACTAAATATTGTATTCTTTGTATTTGACAATCCAGTTGAGGTAGAACTCTTAAATTTGAAATTCGCGCTATAAGTGGACAAAAAGTACTAAAATGTACTTTATTTTGGTCCGAAAGTGTCAGATAAGGCTGGGCTTTTGCAAATCGGTACTATAACCATATGAAAAGCACTAAAAGGTACTAAATATGGTACTCTTTGTTTTTTACAAAACAGTACAGCTAGAACTCGTAAATTTGAAATTCGAACTATAAGTGTACAGAAAGTACCAAAATATACTGTATTTGGGACCATTTCATATCCTGTGAACGGTTATAGCTAAAAACTTGAAATTTGGGCTGGGAATCAAAATTGAGGTGTAGGGTCGATTTAAAGAATTAGTTTTGAAAGTGAGTACACACGTATTAAGCCGCAGTAAATTTGGTACCATTCGAATTTCGAGGAACGGATGGAGGTGAAATCTAGAAATTTGAAATTAACTTTACTGGTGGTGAGTAGAATTGGGGTATGGAGGTCGTTTACGAAATTCGTACTTATATATGTACTAAATTTGGTAAAATTTAAATTTTGGGTTGGAATTCTGAAATTTGGAAATGGAATTACTATGGGATTTGGGTATGTAGGAAGTTTCGTACCATTGTGTACAAAATATGGTTCAATTTCCATTTGGGAGAAACGATGGAGCTGAAAAGCTGAAATTTGAAATTAAGAATTATATGAGATTTATGATGTGGGTAGTTATGGAAATTCGTACCTATGTGAACAAAATGGTACTACATTTGGTACAATTTGGATTTGGGAGATAGAGTTGGAATTCTGAAATTTGGAAAAAAGATTACTATCGCCTTGTAGGACTGAGCTATGAACGTAGTTTTGGAAATTCGTAATTATTAAAAAATATTGAAAAAATATTTACCCCGAAAGCCATTGAAATTCCAAAAAGTGCAAGAACTTATACCGCAACAGAAAGAAAATAGACTCAAAAGAGCTAAAGAGTTGCTTCGCTTGGCCGAAAGTGGTGAACTGCCGAATTTGGTTTTCTCCGATGAGACAACATTCGTTGTCTAGCAGTTTGCTTGCCAGAGAGGTCAGCTGAAAATGTGTACCTTCGGTTGGCCACCAGAACTCAAGCGCCGGCCAAGGTGATGGTATGGAGCGCCATAACTGCCGATGGTCACTCTCCGCTCCTATTAATCGACCGTGGCATCAGAATATTATCGAGAAAATATTTTGGAGGGTGTATTAAAGCCTTGGGCACGAAAACATTTTGGCCGCAGACCTTGGGCATTCCAACAGGACTTAGCACCATCGCACTCAACACGCGCCAACCCAAGAATGATTACAAAATGAGGTTTCTCGCTTCATTTCCAGCGCACAATGGCCACCAAAATCCCCGGATACCAAATCCGTTGGACTATTGTGTCTGGAGTATTTTGGAAAGCAAGGTAGGCACTAAAAAATACCAAAGTGTCGATCACCTCAAGCAAGCGCTTCGCCGGTAATGGACAAAATACCGCATAGCAACATTCGGGCAGCAGGTGACGGTTTCATTGGCCGTTTGAAGGCCATAATTCGTGCCAAAGGTGACCAATTGGAACAAATCTAAACTTATTCTAAAATTTGATGCTATTTCCGACATTTTTTTGCTTTCATACAATAAAATTTAACAAAAGAATGTAAAACTTATGGCGTTTGACTTTTTTGTTTTGTTCTTTTATCTCTTCGTAGATTTAGAACCAATATACCGAAGTGTTTGTATTTTGAAATCGTTTTCTTAAATTTCTAGAAGAAAATTCTGAATATCACGTTTTTGGTTATGTTCATAAAATTTTATCCACAAAGAGACCTTTGCAAAATTTGGCCATGGAAGTAAATTTCATTACCCTCTCAAATTTTCCCATTGTGCTTTAGTCGCTGTCTGTGCCTTGCCTTGGTGGTATTGGTTGAAAGGATACAACTGGAATCCCGAAATTTAATATTGAGGTCTCTCTTTAGGTATGTGGGATTGATATATGGAGGCGATTTTGGAAATGTTTTCTATGTGTAACGAAAATTTCTAAATAGTACTGTATTTCGTCATGGGATACAGTTCTTAAATTTGATATTTAGATAAATGCTGGAATCTGATGTTAAGATGTAAAGATGGGAATATTCACTCCTGATGTTGGGTTAATAAAAATAATAAAATAATAATTTAATAAAAATACTAGGATTTGTCGATTTTGAAAGAATTCGGATGTTCATATAGCGTATTACGAGCGTAATGAGTATTCCAAATTTTACCCCTTTGTGGGGGAGGTACCATAAGAAGAGGTCCGATATATTCCATCTTTACACCAGATGTTAGGTTGATATAAATATTGAACTGTGCCGAGTTTGATAGCAATCGCATGTCTTCATCGCGTTTTATGTGACTCATGGTTATTCAAAAATTTGAGGACTTTGTGTGGGAATTAGTGGTCCGATATATTTCACCTGATTTTGTGTTGAGACGAATATTGAAATATGCCGAGATCGAAAGGAATTTGACGCTTATTTCGCATTTCATTAGAGTTGTAATTATTTAAAAAGTTGACATGTTGTTGGGGAGGTCTCTTCCTTTGCATTTTATAAGCGCTGCGATTGTTCAAAATGTTGACGCTTCGTGAGGGAGGCAATAGAAGGAAGAGACCGGTATTGTCAATTTTCGCACTATACCAGGCACTGATTTAAATAATAAAATTTGCAATGGTTGAATGAAATTGAATGATCCCTTCTTGTTCTATACGGTAAATTATTTATCGTTAACATTTTGACCTTTCGTGGGGGAGGTACCAGAAGAAGTGGACCGATGTTGTCCATCTCCGAATTCGATCTAAATGTGACAATCATATTACGATGTTCCAAATTTGGACCAAATCGGATAGTCCCTTCGAGAGTTATCGTCCACTCCAACCAGACAGACGGACGGACGGGCGGAGATCCCTAGATCGACTCCAAATATCCTGAAATGGATTTAGTCCAACGAGACCTAGCGCATACAACTATTATTTTGATGTGACAAGTATTGCCCGACTGCAGTGAGCTTCGATTAAAAGAATGTTACTCTCTCTTGTTCTCTCTCTCTGTAGTCATACCCTCTGTAGTCATATATAAAGACAGAGAGGGAGAGCAAGAGAGAGTAACATTTTTTTAAACGAAAGTCACAGCTTTGCAGCATTTGCTGATCGCTATTAACATCATGATTTTATCCCGGTGTAGGAATGGTCATTTTTGTGAAAAGCAATCTCTGTAAGGGTGAATAAAAATCCCACTCTCCTATTTCCTCTCATCAACTTTTCGGTGAGTTCTTTGTTGAAAAGGCTCATTTTATTATGATGTTTTTTTTGGGAAAGCTAAGGTGGTGAGTGTAATTCTCATTCACTTGAGAATTCTCAACACTGAAGGTGAGAATACATGAAGCGCTTTTTGACTGGATTAAGTCATCGGCTGGCTTTTTCGGAAAAGAAAAAATAAGTTTAGGACCAAAATCAATCTAGGTCAACCTAAACACTACTCACTTGTTCCTCTACGAAGAAGCTAGCCGATGACTTAAGCCAGTCAAAAAAATGTTTTATGTATTCTCACCTTAACAGGGCTTGCATTTCAACAAGGTCGTCATATCAAAAAAACTGAAAAATAAATATTCTTAACAAATCCACGTTTTTGACTCTATGGCTGCCTTTAAAAATTCCTCCCAAGGAAGTACATTTCATTTCCCTCCCAAATTTTCCCATTGTGCTTTAGTCGCTGTTGCTGCCTTGCCCTGTCTTGCCTTGGTGGGTGTTTGACTTTTTAATTTTTATTTTCATGCGAACTTGAAGACTTTTTTTTTGGGTGAAGCATTTTATTGTGTTCCTTGTGTCTGTGTCTGTTTTTTTCCCTCCCAGAGTCATGTGAACGAACATTTGGCGCATTAGCTATGCGAACCGAAATGAAAATCCCATCGAAATCAAAAGCGAATAGCTGGAGTTCACAAATAACAGTTTTCATGAAAAATGGTGGGCGGGCGGTGGGGTAGGGAAGGGTAGGGAGATCGCATGCATGTTGGTGGTACAGAGGAAATCAAACATATCAAACAAAGGAGGGTGGTTGATTTCCATCCCAGGCGAAAAGAAGTCATAACACGAAAGGGATAGCTTTTTTTCAGCTAGGTGGACGAGCGAATAGCTGGATGGATGCATGTTTGGCTGGCTGGCTGCCTGGCTGATATGAATGGCTTGTGCTGACATCCATCCATGCCCACTACGACCAAAAAAAAAAGTTTTCCAAACTAACTGACAACATGCTATGATGAGACACGCTCTTGGCATAAAACTGACACTATGACAATAGCAACAATGTCGAAAAAGACGACGATGACAACAACAACACCATTTACCAGCCAAGGAATAACTTAACTAAGTAATAACTGCTACGGCTGCCGTTGCAACTATTTATTCCGGCCAATACTTGTTGTATGAAGTTGGAAGTGAAAGTGAGTTCACACAATTACAATTGATATGGGCAAAACAATCTTTTGTTTTCTTCTTGTTGTTGTTGTTGTCTTCTTAAAACAATGGCTTGGATGCCGTCGAGACTATTTTGACTGAAATGTTCATTTATTTGCTCCTCATCATCAACAACAACCTCATCACCATTTGGGCAACCAGCAAGGCAATCGAACACATCATCATCAGCAGATCGCTCCGCAGCATCATCATCATCTATGGAATATTACAATCGGCATGTTCCTCGGCATGTGAATGAATGGCTGGCTGGATGGACGAATGAATGAATGCGAATTAATGAATATTTAAAATGCTTGAATTGCTGGTACATGCCTGCCAGCTGCTGCCACTATAGGTCAGGATTAAAAAGAGGAGAAAACAACAACAAAAACACGCAAAATCTCCTCATAAACGATCATCACATACAAACACACAGACACACACGTTCCTACTCATAGATGTTCAAACGAGGAAGATTGCGGCGGCAACCTTTGTTAAAGAAGTCATGTTGCCGCCTTTTGCCACAGCACACAGCAATGATTATTGTTGTTGTTGTATTTTTCTGCTTTCTATGGCATCGAGCTTTACATAATCCCAGAAATATTTAAGCAAATTAACAATCCGCATTTGCTGGTTACATAAACAATTTCAATCATCATTGAATTCAATTCAATTTCCATAATTCGGACAAAAATGTGGCAAACGCACGATTTTTTTGAAAAAAAAGGGAGGAAGTTTCGGCACGAAGTTTTAACTTCAAAGTGAGGAGCGTAAAAAATGTTTTGTTTTGGTTTTCAAAGGACTAAGAGAGCTTTAATTAAAATTAAACAAGAAAATAAAATTAAAAATTTTAATTTTCTACAAATTTTTTCAAAGATCCTAGAGCCATGAAAAAATGTTTTCCATCTTTAATTTTTGGCAATGACCCACACAGACCCTTAGAGCTACGAACCTGAATTTTTAAACATTTTTCCAAGATTCTCTGACCCCCCACACCATCTATAAACCATGATCCCTAGATTTATAAAAGTGCAATTTTAAGGTTTATTCTTACACCGAACCTTAGGGATATTAACTGAGATCTTTATTTTTAAAATATTTTCAGGGCTACAAACATGTTTTTTTAAGATTTTAATTTCAAGTTGCCCTCAGACCTATATATGTGGATCTTATTTACATATTCCGTTAGGGAGCTTTGATAGTGGTCCCTCAGCCAAAAATGCGTTTTTTTATACCCTCCACCATAGTAAGGAGGGTATATTAAGTTTGTCATTCCGTTTGTAACACCTCGAAATATACATTTTAGACCCCACAAGTTTAAGATTAAAGGTGGCAAACGCACGATTTTTTTTAAAGGGAGGAAGTTTCGGCATGAAATTTTAACTTCAGAGTGAGAAGCGTACATTTGTTTTTATATAAACTATTAAATTCATTAAAATTAAAAATTAATTAATTTAATATTCTACAAACTTTTCAAAGATCCTAGAACCATGAAAAAATGATTTCCATCTTTAATTTTTGGCAATGACCCATATAGACCCTTAGAGTTACGAACCTGAATTTTCAAACATTTTTCAAAGATTCTCAGAACCCACACCATCTATAAACCAAGATCCCTAGATTTATAAAAGTGAAATTTTAAGGTCTATTCTGGAACCTTAGGGATATTAACCGATCCTTAGGGATATTAACTGAGATCTTTTTCAAAAGATTTGCAGGGCTACAAACATGATTATTTTAAGATTTTAATTTCCAATTGCCCTCAGACCTATATATGTGGATCTTATAAACATATTCCGTTAGAGATCCTCAGAACTTTAAAAGTGGTCCCTATGCCAAAAATGTGATTTTTATACCCTCCACCATAGTACGGAGGGTACATTAAGTTTGTCATTCCCTTTGTAACACCTCAAAATATACATGTTAGACCCCACAAAGTATATATACTATTGATCGGCATAAAATTCTATGCCGATTTAGCAATGTCCGTTCGTCTTTCCGTCTGTGGAAATCACTCTAGCTTCCGAACGAAGTTGATAAAAATTTACTCAAATGTGTATTATGTCTGCAGGAATTTTGGTATTGAAAATGGGCTATGTAGGTCCACGTCTTCGTATAGCCCCCATATAACGGTACCCCCCGATATTCGGTATTTTGATGATTTTAGTGACATTATTTACCGGAATTGTTTCAAAATGGGTCATGTAGATCAACGCCTTCGTATAGCCCCCTTATAACGGTACCCCCCGATATTTGGTATTTTGATGATTTTAGCGACATAATTTGCCGGAATTGTTTCAAATCTGGTATTTGAAGTTCGTAATGGATACTACATCCTATGCCAGAACATTTTCTGTGCAGGTCCACGTTTTATAACCCCCATTATACCTCCCTATATTCGGCATTTTGATGATTTTAGCTACAATATAAGCAGATTTTTTTTTTCAAGTTTCCCATTTGAATATTCTAATAGATTATGACAAAAGTTGCTATGCAGGTCCACGTCGTATTCGGCTACATTCGGTATTTTTAAGATTTTAACAGAATTTTTAACGGATTTTGTTTCTTTGAAAATTGCCAAATTTGTAACAAATGGTGAAGGGTAATCAAAGTTCGGCCGAACTTACAGCTTTCTTACGTATTTTTTTTCTAAGACCATTAGAGCTACCAAACGGGAATTTCTAGGAAAGTATTTCCAGGACAGACGTGCATTTTTTAAATATTTTTCAAAGGACTTTCAGGAAAAATAATGCAGGTGTTTTTTTTTTTTTTTTTTTTGAAAAAAATATCATAATACCTAATCTATAAACGTTTTTAAAGATTATTTTTTCAAGGACCACCAGAACCTCTAAAGGTGATGTGAAGTATTTTTTTAAAGACCTCCAAGCCAGAGAACGTCGATTTTTAAAGAAAATTTCAAGGACCACACATGGATTTATAAGAATTTTTTCCAACGATATTTAAGACCTCAAACGTTGAATTTTGAAAAATAATTTTTAGGACTTTTAAAATAACAAATATGGATTTTTAAAAAAAATATGTTTGGAGGGCCTTTGAAACCTTAAACGTGAATTTTTTACAATATGGATTCAGGGACCTTAAAAACCAAAAACATGAATTATTTTCAAAATATTTTTGGAGGACCTTTATGACCATAAATGGATAAAAACACTTTACCAAAGACCATCAAAGCTACAAACGTGAATTTTTAAGAAAATCTTTTCAAGGACATCCAAGGATACAAAAGTGGATTTAAAATGAATATATTTTTAAATTACCTTCTAGGCCTTAAACTTGGTTATTTTAAGAGCCTTTTAATTAAATACCTTAAGGCCACACGTTGACTTTTCAATAATTCTTTTCTAAAAGTCTTTCAAGGATAAGTTTTGACAAAACGTGAAGGATACACCCATTATTGAAAATGTGTTTCATTCATTCATTTAAGGCCCCAAACATGGGCCTTTTAATTTTTTTTATGGATGGCTTTTTTATTTGGCTTTTCAATATTCTTCAAGATCCTTCAAGGATACAAATGTGCCAAAAAGTTAGGGGTTAAAGCTAAATATTTGCGACACCAAAATAACTACATTATCCCAAATTAAATGTTAAAAAATGTTCAAAGAATTATAGAATAATATTTTTTTTAACGACCTCAACACCAAAAATGTTTTTTTTTAGAATATCCAAGGACAAAAAAGTTAATTTTTTTAAGATTTTTTCAAGGACTTGTAAGACTACAAACGTATATTTTTGAGAATATTTTTAAGGATCTGTAGGGCTACCAACGTGGTATTTAAATATTTGTCCAAAAACCTTCAAGGACATAAAAGTGAATTTTTCGAAAATATTTTTTAGGGGTCCTTATTTTTTTTCAGAATATTTCTTTGAGGACCTTCAAGACCACAATCATGAAATACTAATTATTTTTAAGGACTTTCAATTTTTAAAAATAATTTCAAGGACTTCGAAGGATTACAAATCTCTGTGACTTTTATTTTTTCTCCAAAAGTTTTCATTTCATCTGGCGTGGATTTTTTAAGGACTTTAAGGTTTGATATTAATTTTTAAGAGCTTTCCGATTCCCAAACATTCAAAGGGCTCAAAAGTCATCTTTAAGAAGCCTTTAAGGTCGCAAACAAAATTTTTCAGGAAAACGATATCTAAAAAATATTTTTGAAAGATCTTATGAAGCATAACATTTAAGGAACTCCATGAACGACCCCCAAAAGTTGTTTTGCAGGAAACATTAGGTCAAAAATTTGGATTATTATCGTATGGCCAAAAAATTCTTTATCGAAATATCGGTTTAAGGCACCATGTCTGTTTCAGGTCATTTGGAATCAATCTAGGCATATTGGTCTATGACTGAAACGCACATTGAGCCTTCAAGCTTGGCGCACCGTAATATTTTGGTACAACCTGCATGGCCTTCGAAGATGGGCCATGTCGACCCATTAAAATTTAAGCATATTTAAAGCTCATTTTGGTTAAAGCTTCGCATACCGTAATATCAATATCAAACGTAGGTCAGGTGCAAGCAACGAGAATATCGGTCTTCTTCAAAGGATGAGAGCATCCTTCAAACAAAATATACCTCTACATTTAAGCAAAACAAAATTTGCATCAATTTCGCCTTTCAGACCCTTATCTACAGAAATTATTTCAAAAAATGTTTGGTTTGCAGAAAAGAAGATTTTCAGTTCATATTGGAATCCTTAGACATTGCTTAGTTTAAGGCCTTTGGATAATGGATGGATTAATGGATAGTGGCTAAGGTTTGAACCTTAAATTCCATAGAAGAGATTTTGTTTAATTTTAAACAGCATCACTTCTTATTGTTTAAGAAAACAACCCTCCAACTCTGCATAAATCTGCAAATGTTATAACTGCCTGTATTACACTCGAAATAAAGTGGGACATTTGAGGACAACGGGTTAGGTTATGTGTGGTTTTTCCTGCTTCCTCTGCTGCATGAATGAACTTCAAGACAAAGGAAAAGCTCCACACAACATGCAGCCGGAGACGACTGGCCACAGAATGGCGCAATTGTTTGTTTGACCACTTCGGTGTGTGGTTTAGTTTTCGTCTCTCGCGCAAGCTTCAAGTTATTCAGAGCATGTCAATGTGGGTCTTTTCCATCCGTCCAGCAGCTGTACGTCCCCACTGCATCCGTTCGACGACTTCGCCTGTCCGTCCATTTGATATGTATTAGATTGCACAAATCATATTTGCATACCAAGACCGAACACCGTTGTTGTTGTTCGTGTTGTGTTGTCTGTTGGGTTTGATTGTTGGGTGGCTGTGTTGTTTGTTCGGTCTCCTTGGCACCCATACCGTAACCGTTGTTTACAGATTCCCTCGTCTTGGTCTCTCTGAGGCACAAATGGATGGCTGGCTGGCTGGATACAGGTTTTCGGTTTATAACGGGAGTCATGATATCTATCACACACTGACCAACAAAACACTGCCCGCGTATTTTATTCTCTTGTGGCCAGAATTGAATGCGTGCGCGCCGTGATGCTGGTGGTCACTGGCCCGAAATGGCCCACCTGAGAGTGGGTAGAGTTGTTGACAAAGAAAAAAACTTGTGTTCCACAAAGAAACCCATGCAAGTCAGTGGCTGCAGCAGACAAATAAAATTACCCAATATCATTCCATCACTCATTCGGATATTCACTAGCTGCTTTTTTGAAAGGGTCAGTTTTGTTTGGCTGGATTTTAACCACAAAGGCTCAATACAGAGTTACTGAACCAAAAGAATTCGGAACACCCTATAGGTTGCATTAGTGGGACAGCTTGTTTGGAGGATAATTTTTAAAATATTTTTGAAAAACAAAAATCCTGGATTTAAAAGATCAGGTGTTAGTTCGCATTACAAAATTTGTTCGCATTGCCAAATTTGTAAAGTACCAAAATGTACTAAAAATTTAGTACTTTGTATTGGACAAACGGAATGAGCTAGAATTCTGAATTTTGAAACAAAAGTCCCAGATGGAGTGCAGAATATTTGTACCAAAGCAGAAATTCTAAGGTTACGAAAAGTTCTAAAATTGTACTGAACTTCTAAAATGGTACCATTTGGTATTATGTGAACGGATAGAGCTAGAAACTTGAAATTGGGTATGAGAACCAATGTTGAAAAAAAAGGTTATATATCGAACCAGGTGGATTGGGAAATGTGTACTAAGTGTGCGAACAGTACTAAATGATACCAAATTTGGGAACACATTTGTTTACGTTGAACGTGTGGAGTTGGAATTTGGGTATTTTGTATTGGGGTCCCTTTTGGTGATGATTTGTGATAACGAAGTGGTTTTGGAAATGTGTACTTCAAGTGTACGAAAAGTACTAAATAGTACTATGTTTGGTACAACTTGGCATTTGATAAACAGATAATGCTTGAAATCTGAAATTTGGTATTAGGGTCGCTCTTCATGGTAGCCTGGACATATGGATGTGGTTTCGAAAATTTGTACTATAATTGTACGAAAAGTACTGAATGGTACTATATTTGGTAGTGGGTGAAGTGATTGTCTTAGAATCTTTAATTTTTTTTTAGGTCTATTTTGGTATCTGCAATTGAGATCTCAGTGTGGTTTCGGAAATGTGTACTATAATTGTACGAAAAGTACAAAGTGGTACTAAATTTGGTATTGGGTGAAGGGATAGGGTTGGAATCCTAAAATTTGATATTGAGGTCCCTGCTGGCATATGGAATTGAGATTTTTTATTTCGGGTGAATAAATCCAAATGAAATTCTAAATTTGATAAAGATGTCACTGTTGATGTCTAGGGTTAAGATATGGAGATAGTTTTGGAAATGTGTACTATAGTTGTTCGAAAAGTACTAAATTTGGTATTGGGAGAAGGCATAGAGATGAAATTCTGAAATTTGATATTCAGATAACTGATGGTTTCTGTGTTTGAGATTTGGCATTGGTTTGGATATGCGCCCTAAATTCGTACGAAAAGTACTAAATGGTACTATTTTTGGTGTTGGGGGAAGGGATAGGGCTGGAATCATCACATTTGATGTTAAAGTCTTTGTTGGTATCTGAAGCTATAATTGTACGAAAGTTACTAAATGATGCTAAATTGGGTATTGGATGAAGGGATTATACGAAAACAACTAAGTGAAAAGAAACAACTAATTAAGTGAAGTAATAGGGCTGGAGTCATAAAATTTGTTATGAAGTCTCTGTTGGTATCTGGAATAGAGATATGGAGGCGTTTTTTGGAATATTGCACCATAATTATACAAAAAGTACTAACTTGGGTGAAAGGATAGACCTGGAATCACGATATTTGACATTGAGGGTCTATGTTGGTATCTGGAATTGAGATATGAATGAGGTTTTGGAAATGTGTACTATAATTGGTTGAAAGGTATTAAGGTGGTACTGAATTTGGTATTGGATGAAGGGATAAGGCTGGAATTCTGAAATCTGATATGGATGTCACTCTTGGTGTTTGTGATTAAAATATGGCCGTGGTTTTGGAAATGTGTACCATAAGTGTACGAAATGTACTAAATGGTACAAATTTTGATATTGAGTAAAGGGTTAGGGCTGAAATCCTCAAGTTTGATATTAAGATGGGGTAGGCCGATATCCATCATTTTCGCACTGGCACTTTGGTTAGTAAAAATATATGGATATATGAAGATTGATAATTATTCAAAATTTTGACCCGTTCTGGGATAGGTACCAGAAGTAGTAGACCGATGTTTCCTACCTTCACACCAGATATTGTGTAACTAGCAATATTGGGATGTGCTGGATTGAAGACAATCGGAGTATTATTCCACATTTTATAAGAGATACAATTATTGCAAATTATGACCCCTTTGTGGAGGACGTACCAGAAATAGTGAGCTGATATTGTTCATTTTCCCACCTGAACTGCCACTGACTAAAATATTGGGATTTGCAAATTGTACACAAATCAAATGATTCTTTCTCTTTCTTTGAGGTATATTATTTTCTTTGGAAATATTGACCTTTTCTGGGGGAGGTACCAGAAACCTATGTTGCCCATCTCCGAACACGGCCTAATTTTGATAATAATATTGCGATGTACCGAGTTTGGACTAAATCGGATGCCACTTTCGACAGTTATTGCACAACAGGTAGCCAGACAAACAGACAGATGGATGGACGGAAAGACACCTTTAGATACACTCCGAATATCCTGAAACGAATTTAGTGCAAAGAGTTCTTGGTTCTAAAACCATTATTTTGATGAAGCACTTTTGCCTGCAACCAACTTTAGACTTCTGTCATTTCTATGCCACTCGTCCGACAGCTGATAAAATTATTCCAGTGACAGCTCATTATATTGTTTACAAGCGTTTGGTGAAAATTTTCCAGAAAAAAAGTTATTCGTCATGGAATTCAAGCGTGATAATGTATATTTGGCTGGAAAACCACAAGTGGCTATCGTTAGAGCACTCCAGCATTTAAATGCGAATAAATCTTTTGTGTCTCGTACCATCGCTCGTTACCGTGATACTGGTAGCGTAGCCCGACGTCAAGCAAGTGGACCGAAGAAATCAGCAACATCAGCAGAAATGGTTCGAAAAGAAAGAAGTAAAAAAATGAGCTCGGGGTAAAGCCATTGAAATTCGAAAAAGTGCAAGAATTTACACTGCAAAAGAAAGGAAGCAGACTCAAAAGAGCTAAAGAGTTACTTCGCTTGGACCAAAATACGGCAGAGCAACATTCAGGCAGCGTGTGACGGTTTTATTGGCCGTTTGAAGGCCATAATTCGTGCCAAAGATGACCAATTCGAACAAATCTAAAAATATTCGGAAATGTGATGCTATTTCCGAAATTTTTGCGTTATTGCAATAAAAGTTAAAAATTATGGCGTTTGACTTTGTTGCAGTTTTTTTATCTCACCCTGTACTCCCTTGACTATGGGTATGTAAACGGATATTAGCATTCCTTGAAATTGATCCTTCAAAAACCCCTCTTTGAGATCCTTAAGAAAAATATTCTAAAAAAGTCCAAGATTATAACCTTATAAATGATTCTTAAATATTCCAATTCCTGGTGCCAGAAAAATTATTCTGACACAGTTCAAGCTTGTGATCTCGAAAGTATTTTTATAAAACGCAAAGAATCTTAAAGGATTAACAGAACTAAAATTATTAGTTTTAGAATATTTTTTTCAACAACTAACCAGAGCTCGCAGTTTAGTTGACTTGAAAGCCAGATTCTCTCAAAATAATTTGGCCTCAATGTTTTCCATGTCCAAGAGTACAAAGAAAGATAATACTTTAATATCCTGAAAAAAACTAATTTCTTCTAATTCTCATTCCCACCAAAAGTCCTATAACAGCCCTAGAGGGTAAAAAATAGTCATCCATGATCCATTTGTTTTCTTTTTATTTATTTCACCGTTGTTATTTAAGAAAAATAAATGTGTTTTTATACCCTACAACACTATGTGTTGGGGGTATTATAAGTTTGATTGGGCCAGAATTTATGTAACACCTCGAAATATTGGTTTCCCATATAGGAAAGTATATATGAATCTTCCTAGCTCGCCGAGCTGAGTCGATCTAGCTATGTATGTCCGTCCGTCCGTCTGTCCGTCTGTCCATGTTAATTTGTAATCACTCTACAGGTCGCAATTATGGCCCGATCTTCACGAAATTTAAAATGTAGGTGGGGTTAATGTCAGAATAGAACCCTATTTCTTTTGGAGATGATCGCCAAATGTTTAGGGGTTGAAATGGACCAAATACTGAAAAAATGTCGGATTTTGCAGTAGCTATACTGGTCGCAATTATAGACCAATCGACGCGGAATTTCGCATGTAGCTAGAGTTTAGGGCGGGGAAGAAGCCTACCAATTTGGGTGGTCATCGGATTATATTTAGCGGGTAAAATAGACCATATCTTTTGTATTGAAAAAATTCGAAATTTTTCATTAAACCGCGAATATTTTAAATCCCAGCGAAATCACAAAGCCATGACAGGGTTACTTCTGATCTTTACATTGATGTTAACATCCAACAAATCGGATATATAGCAAAATATGTGCGATATATATGTTTATCAAAGAAGATATGCTATGATATGTCGAGAACGGCTGGACTGATTTCGACAGTTCTCATCAATTCAGAATGGCCTCTTGGCAGAAAAGAAAAAACGCCTAAAAAATCGCATAAAAATATCTCTCTAAAGATGAAAATATTGATTTTGTAACATTTTCTCGTATTTTTTCAATTTTGTCATATTTTTGGCATATTTTCATTTTGAATTAAAAATTTGGTAATATTTCTACAGCTGACAAAACTAAGTAGTTAGGATATCATATACAGATCGCATTTATGGCCCGATCCTTACGAAATTTTGCATGGGTATAAGATGAGGGTCAGAATAGAAGCCTACTCTAATCGCCATATATTTGGGGGTTGAAATGGACAAAAAAACTGCAAAATTGTCAGCAAGTCGTAATTATCGCCCGATCCTCACGCGCATTTGAATGGAGGTTACCGGACATTGCAAAAGCCAAATAGTTTTGGATGGCCATCCAAAAATATACAATGTGTGAAATAGTATGCCAACTTTTGTAGACAAAATACGAAAATTTCCATTACAGTGACTTCTTGGAGAATTCACAAATACAGGAAAGACGCACTTCTGACTATTTCGTTAACGCTGATTTAGTTGAAGAATATAGTCAAATGGCTGTATCTCATATAGATGCGTTTTAGTCAAAAACCAATAATAAATTTTAATCTTTTGCCACTTCTGAGAGATTATAGGTCTTTGGGAAATATTGGTTCCAGATCTAGGAAGACCATTTACGTGCAACATCTACTAATAAATTGGAAATGAGCAAATTAGTTTACGTTGCTATTATTCGAAAATTAGAGAACGAAGCCTGACGAAACCTGGTTTTCTTTTATTATTTGTCACAATATTTTGTGGAATTCTTTCGAGTATCTCGCCTATATAAACTGTATCGTTTATTGTAGTGTTGTAGGGTATTCAACGGTCGGCCCCGCTCGACTGTAGCCTTTGCTTACTTGTTGTTGATGTTGTTGAACACACGCAAACCTCTCCGAAATCAAGTTGGAGTTCCTTTCTGGTTTGCAGCTGGTTGGCCGGTTGCTTGGTTGGGTCGCTGGAACAAGTGTTTGTCGTATCCACTTTTGGGAGGCTGCAGGGTAAAATTCGATATTTGTTTGAGCTTGTGTTGCGTTGCCAATTCCAGTCTGTGTTAGTATGGCAAGGTATTTGGCCATCTGGTTTTCCTACAGCATCAACAACACCAACAACAATGTGCGTTGCACATAACTTCTATGCGGCATAAATAAAAATTAATGTAATAAAAATTAATTTTAGGAACCGGTGTTCCTAAAATGTTTTTCGTTGCAAACGGAAATTAAATTAAATGGAAATTGCTTTGAATGGTTTGAGTTTTTTTATTTCTGTAGTTAAAAGTAATTTGTAATTCGTGCAATTAGTTAACTGTTATTTTTTCTTTGCTTTAATTGGAAAAAATTCTAATAATTTTTTGCACCTGAAATTGGTGTGAACTGCATGAGATAATGGTGTAAACAAAGTGGAACGTCGAGAATTTTTTATACAAAATTTTTTGACATATTCGGTTAAATGGACAACGTGGAATAAATCTCAATGGAATTACTTAAGGAATTTTTTACCTTTAGTCATATGACTGGAGAGGGTATATATCATTTGATACGGTCAAAACGTGTGTCATAGACCATAGACCATAAGTCTCTAAATCAAATCCGTTTCAGGACATTTGAAGTCCACCTAGCGATTTCCGTCCACCCGCCCTTCCAAGTATCCGATTTGATCCAAACTTTGTACATCGTAATATTATTATCAAACTTATATCGATTTCGAAGATGGTCTATATGGGTCTACTTCTTCTGGTTCCTGTCCCACAAAATATCGAAATTTTCAATTATTTTACTGCACAGAAGGAGAAAGGATGCTTCTAAGGAGAAAGGATGCTTTGCTAATCATAATATTTGCATCAGTGCTAGGTCAGGTGCCAGCATAGACAATATCGCTCCAATCCATCAAGTACCTCTCCCATAAAGGGTCAACATTTTGAATAATTATAATTTTTATAAAATGCGATATTAGTGGCCGATTGTCCTCAAATTACACACATTACAATAATTTTAAGAGCCCAAGGTCTGGTGTGGGGATGGAGTATATCGGCCCACTCCTTTTGGTACCTCCCCACAAATAGTCGTAATTTTCAAAAAAAATATTTTCTGCACAGAAAGAGAAACGATAATCTGATTTTGCCCCAATTTTGCAAATCCTTATATTTGTATCAGTGCTAGGTAAAGTTCGAAAATGGACAATATCGGCCCACTCCATTAAGTACCTCCCCCATGAAGGATCAAAATTTTGAATAATTATAACTCCGATAAAATGTGAAGTAAATGTCCGTTTGTCTTCATTTAATTACACACATCCCAATAATTTAATTTAATATTGGTCCAATCCTTCTGGTACCTCCCACACAAATGGTCGAAATTTTCAAAAAAAAAAAAAAAAACAAATATTTTTTTTCTGCACAGAAAGAAAACGCTAATCCGATTTTGCCTCAACATTGCAAATCCTTATATTTGTGTCAGTGCCAGGTAAAGTTCGAAAATGGACAATATCGGCCCACTCCAGCAAGTGCCTCCCCCACCAACGCTCAAAATTTTAAATGATTATAACTCATATAAAATATGATGTATGAGTCCGGTTGTTTTCAAATTTCACACATCCTCAAATTTATATGAACCCAAGATCTGGCATTAATACGGGATATATCGGTCCACTCCTTCTGATACCTTCCCCACAAAGGGCCAAATTTTTGAATACCAATGATGCTTATAAAACGCGATATTAACATCCGATTCCATTCAGATTTGGCACATCTCAATATTTCTATCAACACAAGACCTGTTCTAAAGATGGTGGAGGTCGGACCATTTCTTTTGGTACCTCCCCCATAAAGGGTCAAATTTTTGAATAATAAAAACGATCATAAAATCCCAAAATAAGCGTCCCGTTCTCTTCATATTTCACACATCGCATTATTTCTACAAACACAAGATATGCTGTGAAGATGGAATATATCAGCCCACTCCTTCTGGTACCTCCCCCACATAGTGTCAAAATTTTGAATATCCATAAAGCTAATAAAACGCGATATTAACATCCGATTCCACTCAGATTTGGCACATCACAAAATTTCCGTCAACGCAAGATCTGCTATAAAGATGGTAGAGATCGGACCATTTCTTCTGGTTCATCCCCCACAAAGGGTCAAAATTTTGAATAACCAAAACTATCAAAAAATCCTAAATAAGCATCCGGTTCGCTTCATATTTCACACATCCCATTATTTCTACTAACACAAGATCTGCTGTGAAGATGGAATATATCAGTCCACTCCTTCTGGTACCTCCCCCACAAAGGGTCAAAATTTTGAATATCCATGAAGCTCATAAAACGCGAAATTAACATTCGATTCCTTTCAGGCTTGGCACATCTCAAAATTTTCATCAACACAAGATCTGTTATAAGGAAGGTGGAGGTCGGACCACTCCTTCTGATACCTCCCCCACAAAGGTTAAAAATTTTGAAAATCCGCGAAGCTCATAAGACGCGATATTAACATCCGATTCCATTCAGACCTGACACATCTCAATATTTCTATCAGCACAAGATCTGTTATAAATATGGTGGAGATCGGTCCACTTCTTCTGGCACCTCCCCCACAAAGGGTCAAAGTTTTGAATAACAAAAACGATTAAAAAATCCGAAAATAAAATCCGGTTCTGTTCATATTTCACACAACCCTTTATTTTTACTAACACAAGATCTGCTGTGAAGATGGAATATATCGTTCGACATTCTCTGGTACCTCACTCACAAAGGGTCAAAATTTCGAATAGCCATGAAGGTCATAAAACGCGAAATTAACTTCCGATTCCATTCAAACTTGGTACATCTCAATATTTCCATCAACACAAGATCTGTAACAAGAATGGTAGAAATCGGACCATTTCTTCTGGTACCTGCCCCTCATATTTAGAGGATGAAAAATTTGAACAATCTTAATAGAAGTCAAAATATATTGAAATAATCGAATATTGGCTTAGGGTGTAAATCGTCGGCAAATCCGACTGATACTTTTTAATTTGTTAAATGCTTCAAATATTTCCAGCTTCAGTGGTTAGAACATATTCTAGAAAAAAATGAAAACTTGAAATATATTGAAATAATCGAATATTGGCCTAGGGTGTAAATATGTCGGAGAATCCGACTGATACTTTTTAATTTGTTAAAGGCTTCAATATTTCCAGCTTCAGTAGTTAGAACATATTCTAGAAAAAATTGAAAACTTGAAACCACAAACCATTATATCTCAATATAGATGCTATTTTAATTCCTCCCTAAGCAGATTCCACTGTTTCCAATATACGCATGTATGTATATGCTTCCGCATCGATTTCAAAATCACATCATCCTTGTCGTTTAATTGCAAGGTAAACTTGATGGGGAAATACCCCCCCAAAAAAAAAAAAAATGAAACGTAAACACAACACTTGAAAAATCTAATATTTTTGCCATGATCTCTGCCATTCCCCCTCCTCACAAGTCATTCACTTAGTAACCACTTTGCGGTCATTTCAAGAGTTAAACTTAAGTTTTAAGATTTTCGAGTGCAAATGTCAAAAACGTTGTTATTTTCATCATCAGCCTCATCATCCACGTCGTCATGCTCTCTTCTTTTATTCGACATTAGCATCACAACGACAATCGTCATTGCATTGAACTGTCTGTCTGTGCGTGACAACGAATGAAGAAGAATGCTACAGAAGATGGGGATGAAAATGGCAAGACAGTGGGATTTGGAGATTGAAATTTTCCTTGAGGATCCATAAAAATCTCGCAAATTTTCTCCCTGGAAAATCTCGTAGATTTTCTCCATAGAAAATCTCGTAGTTCTTCTCCATAGAAAATCTCGTAGATCTTCTCCATAGAAAATCTTGTAGATCTTCTCCATAGGAAATCTCGTAGATTTTCTCAATGGGAAATCTCGTAGATTTTCTCCAATAGAAAATCTCGTAGATTTCCTCCAATAGAAAATCTCGTAGATTTTCTCCAATAGAAAATCTCGTAGATTTCCTCCAATAGAAAATCTCGTAGATTTTCTCCAATAGAAAATCTCGTAGATTTTCTCCACAGAAAATCTCGTAGATTTTCTCCATGGAAAATCTCGTAGATTTTCTCCAATAGAAAATCTCGTAGATTTTATCCAAAGAAAATCTCGTAGATTTTATCCAAAGAAAATCTCGTAGATTTTCTCCACAGAAAATCTCGTAGATTTTCTCCATGGAAAATCTCGTAGATTTTCTCCATGGAAAATCTCGTAGATTTTATCCAAAGAAAATCTCGTAGATTTTCTACAATAGAAAATCTAGTAGATTTTCTCCAATAGAAAATCTCGTAGATTTTCTCCAATAGAAAATCTCGTAGATTTTCTCCAATAGAAAATCTCGTAGATTTTCTCCAATAGAAAATCTCGTAGTTTTTCTCCCTGGAAAATCTCGTAGATTTTCTCCACAGAAAATCTCGTAGATTTTCTCCATAGAAAATCTCGTAGATTTTCTCCATAGAAAATCTCGTATATTTTCTCCATGGAAAATCTCGTAGATTTTCTCCATAGAAAATCTCGCAGATTTTCTCCATAGAAAATCTCGCAGATTTTCTCCATAGAAAATCTCGTATTCGATTTTCTCCATAGAAAATCTCGTATTCGATTTCTCCATAGAAAATCTCGTAGATTTTCTCCAATAGAAAATCTCATAGATTTTCTCCAATAGAAAATCTCATAGATTTTCTCCAATAGAAAATCTCGTAGATTTTCTCCAATAGAAAATCTCGTAGATTTTCTCCAATAGAAAATCTCGTAGATTTTCTCCAATAGAAAATCTCGTAGATTTTCTCCATAGAAAATCTCGTAGATTTTGTCCATAGAAAATTTCGTAGATTTTCTCCAATAGAAAATCCCGTAGATTTTCTCACCAGAAAATCTCGTAGATTTCCTCATGGAAAATCTCGTAGATTTTCTCCAATAGAAAATCTCGTAGATTTTCTCCAATAGAAAATCTCGTAGATTTTCTCTCGTAGAAAATCCCGTAGATTTTCTCTCGTAGAAAATCTCGTAGATTTTCTCCAATAGAAAATCTCGTAGATTTTCTCCAATAGAAAATCTCGTAGATTTTCTCTCGTAGAAAATCTCGTAGAAATTCTCTCGTAGAAAATCTCGTAGATTTTCTCTCGTAGAAAATCTCGTAGATTTTCTCTCGTAGAAAATCTCGTAGATTTTCTCTCGTAGAAAATCTCGTAAATTTCCCTCGTAGAAAATCTCGTAGATTTTCTCTCGTAGAAAATCTCGTAGATTTTCTCTCGTAGAAAATCTCGTAGATTTTCTCTCGTAGAAAATCTCGCAGATTTTCTCTCGTAGATTTTCTCCAATGGAAAATCTCGTAGATTTTCTCCAATGGAAAATCTCGTAGATTTTCTCCAATAGAAAATATCGTAGGTTTCCTCCATAGAAAATCTCGTAGATTTACTCCATAGAAAATCTCGTAGATTTTCTCCAATAGAAAATCTCGTAAAGTTTCACCATAGAAAAACTCGTAGATTTTCTCATAGAAAATCTCGTAGATTTTCAGCCACAGTGCAACAAAGTCTGATAACAAAGTGCAAAATAACAACACAAAGTAACACAACAACTACAACAACAACATCGACATTAACAACAGACACGAACAACATGAAATGTTGTTGCTGTTGTTGTTGAGTTGTTCGATTCGAAAAAAACCAAGACCTTTAACGCTAAACTCACGTCCGATCAAATGCAAAACACTTGGCAGAGATTAAACAAAATATGCCGCTGATCTACGGTGCACTGTTGGCTGGCTGGCTGACTCGCTGGCCCGCTGACTATGAGCTATTTAAGCTAACTGGCCATCGTCAGTATAGATGGGAAAAAATATTTCTGCTTTAAGGCAGCGGGGAAGAAATTTATTTATTTTCAAAATTTTCTTTATTTCGAATTTGTATAGAGTGTTGGGAGGTCATGCCGAATTACAAAAATGCGATTATGGGTCATTTGTGAGGAAGGGAGGAGTCCGATTTTGGTTTTAAGCCCCAAAAATCTCCAATAATTCACACGCACTTTGAGTCACCCCCAAAGGAGATCGGATTTGGGGCTTCTTTTATGGCCAGTTACCATTTAAAGTTATGTTGCAGCAAATGAATGCAGGCAGCATTCAACGAAGGCGTTGTCATGCCATGCCATTTTCTCAAAAAACACTCAATCAACAGCCAAGATATTTTCGGTTTTGTTTATGTCGCTTTTTAATCTCCTTCATTTAGTCACGTTTTCTATGCCAAGTCAAACTGCAAACCATAACCAAAAAAGGCCGCATCACTTTGTGGTTTTACTCAGTTAATTAATTTCACTATTTTTGCATATGTTTTTATGGAGATTTTTTTTATTCAATTTTGGTATTTGTTACTGGTTTTGTTCGTTTTTTTTCGGTAGAACCACAAAAACTCAGGGGGTAATGATGTCAAAGTCTGCCAATTATGGTAGCAGCTAATTAGTGTTGGTTTTGGTTTTTATACCCCTACACAGCATGATTTGAAGAGGGCGATGGGGTGAGTAATATTTGGGGGTCTAAATTGCAAAAGAAAAAATAAATAAATAAAAATAATATAAATAACGGTATATCAATAACAGGGCTACACGAAATTCTGACCGACATTCCATATGTTGCCCTCTTATGGGAAATATACCGAACTCTTGTGGGCCGGGCCGAACTTTGAATACCGCCCATCATTTGGAATGAATTTGGCAACTCTCAAAAACAAAAAAATCCTTTAAAAATTCTGTTAAAATCTTAAAACCAGTAAAGAACGTCCTAAAGTCGGGCAGGGCCGATTTTATGATACCCTACACCACTTTGCTAATATAGTTGAGCTCCACTTAATAATTAAAAGTTTTTATGGGAGAATTCAATCATACACGCTATGATTATGATTATAATTTAAAATTCAAAGGACTAAATATGCCGAAGCATTTGTATCTTTTAAATTCGGAGTTGTATTGCCCATTTGGTGCACAATTATTTTGAAATCAGATAAAGATATATATGGGAGCTATCTCCAAATCTGAACCGATCTCGATAAATTTTGGCAAAGATATTTCTGGACTGTATTTGATATATTTCCCTGAATATCGTTGTTACGGAGCGCATATTACGGCTGTGGGTAACAAATACAACAAATCGGATGAACAGTATATATGGGAGCTATAGCTATATCTGAACCGATCTTCAACAAATTTGTCATACTAGCTTCTAGATTCAATTCGGTCGTAAGTGCCAAATTCCATCCTATTCAGACAAATATTAGACGTTTGGTGCACAATAAATGGTAAATCGGACGAAGTTATATATGGGAGCTATATCCAAATCTGAACCGATCTCGATAAAATTTAGCAAAGGTATTTCTGAGCCGCATTTGATATATTTCCCCAAATATTTTTGTTGCAGAGTGCATATTACGGCTGCAGAGGACAAAGATAACAAATCGGATGAACGATATATATGGGAGCTATAGCTATATCTGAACCGATTTCGATCAAATTTGGCATACTTATTTTCAGGCCTAATTTGGTTGTATGTGCAAAATTCCATACTATTCGGGCTGATATTACACGTTTGGTGCACAATAAAAGGCAAATCGGACGAAGATATATATGGGAGCTATATCTACATTTTTACCGATTATCTCCAATTTCAATAGGGTTCGTCCTTGGGCCAAACAAATGATCTGTGCAAAATTTCATCTGGATCGGGCATTAATTGCGACCTGTACTTTGTTTACAAAAATACATGGACAGACGGACGGACGGACATGCATAAATCGACTCAGAATGTGATTCTATGCCGATCATCAAAAGGAACTATGGGTCTATATCGTTTCCTTTTGCCTGTTACAAACAAATGCACAAAGACATAATACCCTGACCACCTTGTGGTGTAGGGTATAAAAATGTGATTAAAACAACCAAAAACCTCAAATCTGCAGGGGGGCAATATCAAAGCATGGACCTTAATAGCTCATTTTCAATACAAAAAGTTCTTCAGACAGACGGACGGACATCGCAAAATTTAATAAAATTTTATGCTGATCGAAAACATATATACTTTGTGGGGTCTAGGATGTATCTTTCGAGGTGTAACAAACGGAATGGCAAACTTAATATACCCTCCATATTACCGACCAGTAAGTCCAGGGCTGCAAAATGGTAAATTTTTCCCGGGTCCCTCCAAAATGGTAAATTTTTAGATATTTCAAGAACATTTTTCTGGAAAATGACATGTTTTGTCAGTTGAGACCACTTTCGACTTCTATTATTTCTTGGATGATCCAAGGACTTACCTCCTTATAGCTCACCAAGAAAATTGGGTAATATAATCCGTATTTAGATATGTCTTACCTGCAAAGAAAAATTAAACGAAAAATAAAAATTAATTAATAAAGATATAATTATGGTAGCCAATTCATGTCAATATCAATGAATTGCAAAATCTGAAAATATGCCATACCCTGTCATTTGTTCCAAAATTTTGAGAACTCGAACTAAAGGTCTCAGAGCCACCGTAGTGAAATGATAAGCGTTCCCTTCTAGGTCAAATAAAGTATTCAATTCGTCAAGAAAGCTTAAAGTGGAAAAATACACCTTAAAAACTCTTTCTATGCCCCACGGTTTTATTTTACTCCCACCAGAACCATGAGATCTTACCACAAATACCTTACAATGAGAAAACAATATCTATTCCATAATATCTATCTAACTCTCTTTGAACCCATAAAATATGCGCCATAAGATAAATAAAGTCACCGAAATCTCACGTTTCACTGTTGAAGGTGTTTGTGCGATAAGAAATAACTTGCTTTGAATCAAAAACGTTCGTTCGCCCATTAGATCGCGACACATCGCCCAACTAACGCTTGCGACATTAGAAACAATAAATATTATTTTTATTACATCCAATCATTGCTCAAGTTAAAACGCCAGCTAACGAAGACCCATCAAATGGCCAGAATATCAACTAATCATCAGTTTTTCCCATACAGCTGGTTTCCGGCTAGTTTCCGTTTGCCATTATGTCGTCAATGAGCTTGAGCTGTGGCAGTCATTAAAACAACAACAGGAACACCACCAACAAATGAACGCTATAAAGTTGTGGAAATATTGAAGTTAGATAATAAATTGAACTTTACGATTTTATGAGAATTTCCGGCTAATTTCCGATTCTTCTAACAGCGGTAATCAGCGGTATCATTTGCCAAGTTCTTGATGTGATATTGAAGATGGGAAATTGTTAGAAAGGTGGGATGGGGTTGAAGGAAATTACACTAAGAATGATGGGAGGCAAAAAGGAAATGAAGTTAAAAATTAAAGAGTTAAGAGGTGTCAGTTGGAATGCCGATAGATATATTCTTTGAACAGAATGAAATTACATCCTCAATTTCAGAATTTCCCAGTTTTAAATGAAATTTATTTGAGGACTTTTTGGTAGTCCTAAAGGGAATTTCTACATCTGGTGGCATTCTGTTAAAAATGCCTGTTGGAAATATTCTCCTTTGCAAAGATATCCTGCAAAGGATATCTGTCTTCCTTACATAGAAGACCTTCTGAAGGTCACCTATATTTACAAGTAGTTCTTAACACAGAACATATAGGCGAATTTCTCTGTCTAGTAGGACAACATGGAGATCTTTTACGCATAGAAGACCGCTGGGACATATCCTGATTCGCACATAGTTAAAAGTCCTTTTGAAAATCTTCTCAATACAGATAGCCTTGAGGAGATCTTAAGCATTGAAAAGCTTCAGGACGTCCTCTAGACATAGAAGATCTTATGAAGGTTATCTAAATAGCCTAAATTTCTTATCAACGTTATTCGAATAGTCTTTATACTTTATCCAAATGGTATATATCGTTATATATGTTATCCGAATAGATTTTATAACTTATCCACGTTGTCTATAACCTTGTCCACGTTATCCGAACAGCCATAATTCATTATCCACATTATCCAAATAACCTAAATGGATTATCTACGTTATTCGAAAAGCCCAAATGGCTTATCCACGTTATCCGAACAGTCATAATTCATTATCCACATTATCCAAATAGCTTAAATGGCTTATCCACGTTATCCGAACAGCAATAATTCATTATCCAAATAGTTTAAATGGATTGTACAAGTTATCCGAACAATCTTTCTACTTTATCCGAATAGTCTATATACCTTATCCACGTTATCTGAACAGCCATAACGCATTATCTACATTATCCGAAAAGCCTAGATGATTTATCCACGTTATCTGATTAGTCATTATACCTTATCCACGTTTTCCGATTAGTGAATATACCTTATCCACGTTATCTGAACCGCAATAATGCATTATCCACATCATCTGAATAGCTTAAATGGTTTATCCACATCATCGAATAGCTTAAATGGTTTATCCATGTTATCCCAATATTCCAAATGGCTTATCCACGTTATCCAATTGTCTATATACTTTATCCACGTTATCCGCATAAGCTAAATGGCTTATCCATGTTGTCCGAAAGGACTATATACCTTACCCACGTCATCCGCATAGCCCAAATGGATTATCCACGTTATCCGAATGGACCATATACCTTATCCACATTATCCGCATAGCCCAAATGGATTATCCACGTTATCCAAATAGAGCATATACCTTATCCACGCTATCTGCATAGCCCAAATGGATTATCCACGTTATCCGAATGAACCGTATACCTTATCCACGTCATCCGCATAGCCCAAATCAATTATCCACGTTATCCGAATAGACCATATACCTTATCCACGTTATCCGAATAGCCTAAATGGATTATTCACGTTATTTGAATGGCCCAAGTGCCTTATCCGCGTTATCCGAAAAGCTTAAATACCTTATCCACGTTATCCGAAAAGCCTAAATGCCTTATCCACGTTATCCAAATATCTTAAATGCTTTATCCACGTTATCCGAATAGTCAATATACCTTGTCGATATTATTTGAACAGCAATAATTCATTACCTTCATTATCCGAATAGCCTAAATGGACTATCCAAGTTATCCGAATATCCCAAATGGCTTATTCACGTTTTCCAAATGGTCTATATTCTTATCCATTGTATCCGAATGGTCTATATTCTTATCCATGTTATCCGAATGGTCTATAAAGCTTATCCACGTTATCCGAACAGCCATAATCTATTATTCACGTTGTCCAAATGGCCTAGATACCTTATCCACGTTATCCAAAAAGCCTAAATACCTTATCCACGCTATCCGGATAGCCTTAATACCTTATCCACGTTATCCGAATAGCCTAAATGGATTATCCACGTTATTGAAATAGCCCAAATGGCTTACCCACGTTATCCGAATAGTCTTTATACTTTATCCACGTTATCCGAATAGCCTAAATGCCTTATCCGCGTTAACCGAATAGTCTTTATATTTTATCCACGTTATCCAAATAGCCATAATGCATTATCCACATTATCCGAATAGCCTAAATGGATTATCCAAGTTATCCCAATATCCCAAATGGCTTATCAAAATGGTCTATATTCTTATCCATGTTATTCAAACAGCCACAATCGATTATTCGCGTTATCCAAAAAGTCTTAAGACTTATCCACGTTATCCGAATAGCCTTAGCCTAAATGGATTATCCACGTTATTGGAATGGCCCAAATGGCTTATCCACGTTATCCAAATAGCCTAAATGCCTTATCCACGTTATCGAAATGGTCTATATATCTTATGTCCGTTATCCGAACAGCCATAATTCATTATCCAAATAGCCTTAATGGATTATCTAATTTATCCGAATAGCCCAAATAAATTATCCACGTTATCTAAATAGCCTAGATACCTTATCCGCGTTATTCGAATAACATTAATGTCTTATCCACGTTATCTAAATAGCCTAAATACCTTATCCACGTTATCCGAATATTTAATATACCTTGCCCACGTTATCCACATTATCCGAATAGCCCAAATAAATTATTCAGGTTATTTAAATAGCCTAGATACCTCATACACGTTATCCGAATAACCTAAATACAGACGACCTTCAGGAGATCTTCTGCAATAAAAAAGCTTATGGAGGTTTTCTAGGCATAGGAGATCTTATGCAGTTTTTCTTTACATTAAATACTTTCTTTCTCCTCTCAACAGATAACCATTTTGAAATTTACTACTCCTACACTACCTTCTGCAAGATTCAACACATAGAATACCTTTTACATGCATTCTATTGATAGAAATTCTTTTCCATTCCCCAAGGCCTGTTTAGGTATTTTTGTATAACTTTCTCATTATTTTACCTACATTCACAATTATTTGTATGAAAGTGATTAATAAAAAAAATTGAAAGAAATTTCTTGGAAATTCCAATGACATTCGATATGTCATATGGCTCCGAGGCAGACCAGACAGCTTTTATTCAAAACTTCTTACATTCAAAACTAAGTTTTTTTTTCATTTAAAAAATATTTCTTTAGTTCCCTCAACATCTGACGTGATTCCCGCTCACGGGCGGATTTATGGTATTTAATAACCAAAAGAGCTCAACCTAATTAATTCCGAAAGTAAGGCACAAAACAATCTCTGGTTTCTGATTAATTTTGCATTTCGGCTTTGGGTGGTAGTGGTGGTGGTGGTGGGGCTTTTGTTGTTATTATTGTTACTTAAGATCAATTGTTTTGTTTGTTTTATTCGATGATGGCGTTGTTGTTGTTGTTGTTATTGTAATATTAATAATATTATTATTATTGAAACCCATAAAAGTTTCTCCATTCATAATTCGTTCAGGGGTCGGATACCAAGTGTCCAAGCCGAGCCATGCAACCGGCCAACCAACCAACCAACATCAGTCATAAATGGGCAGCTGCAACATAAAAATGGACAAACGGCGAATTGTCCAAGTCGGCTGTCAAAACTAAACAACACGTCCGACCACTATGGACGTCGGACGTTGTCGACGTTGATGATGACGACAACGACGACGATGGCGATTACACCCAATCAAAGTGTACTTAACTTCTTGTACTCCTTGTACTGGTTTAAATGACTTCAAGGTTTTTGTTTTTTCGTTTCTTCTCTTGTCTCGGGGTTTTGTTTTCTTTTCGTTCAATATTTGTGGTGGTTGCTGTTGCTTTAGTTCCAAATTGGTTTGTTATGGATCGTATCGGATCGAAGTGCAAGCTGGCGGGTTTGACGACTACAGATGGATAATTATGATGGAATAATGTTTTCTTCTCAATCAAAGTCTACCCCTTGGGGTGTTGCATGGCCCAGCCATGAGTGTGACAGACAGAGTGATGTTGGCTGGGTTGAAGTTGGGTTGGCTTAACAACCAGCCACTGGGCCTGCAGTTGCTGTCAGCCGCCAACCTTATTTGCCGGCAAATGCTGTCACTGGCTTTGGGCAATAAAAATCTACTGCTTTCAGTTTATCTGACTTGTCAAGCCACTTGTTTAGCACCATCATCGGACAAAGACAACAGTGTGGCGTTTTTTGTGTTTTTTGCTACTTTGCCCATAGATGTCAGCATTTGATGATAGGTGAAGGGTAAAAGAGCGTAAATCATTTAGAAAAAATAAAATTATTTTTTGGGACTTTGGAATTAAGCCTGACAGAAAGGCTAAAAGACAGACAGCCTTAGATCTACTTAAAATGTCCTGAAACGTATTTAGTACAAAGAGACCTAGGGTTAATCCAATATTTTGATGAGGCAAGTTTTGGACGAGACTAAGAAAAAAATAATTATCCGTGTTATCCGAAAACGAGAAATACATCTTATCCACGTTATCTGAATGGCCTGACTGCTTTATCCTCGTTATCCGAATGGTCTTTATACCTTATCCATGTTATCCGAATACCCTCAATGCTTTATCCACGTTATTAAAATGGTCTTTATACCTTATCCAGGTTATCCGAATGGTCTTTATACCTTATCCACGTTATTCAAATGGACTTTATATCTTATCCAGGTTATCCGAATATCCTGAATGCCTTATCTACGTTATCCAAATGGTCCTCATACCTTATACACGTTATACGAATAACTCATATACTTTATCCCCGTTATCCAAATGGTCTTTATGCCTTATCCTCGTTATCCGAATGGTCTTCATGCCTTATCCACGTTATCCGAATACCCTCAATGCTTTATCCACATTATTCAAATGGTCTATATACCTTATCCACGTTATCCGAATAGTCTTTATACCTTATCTACGTTATCCGAATAACCCATATACCGTATTCACGTTATCCAAATGGTATTTATACCTTATCCTCGTTCTCCAAATGGTCTTTATACCTTATCCACGTTATCCAAATGGTCTTTATATATTGTCCACGTTATCCGAATACCGTATTCACGTTATCCAAATGGTCTTTATACTTATCCACGTTATCCGAATGGTCTTTATACTTATCCACGTTATCCGAATGGTCTTTATACCTTATCCACGTTATCCGAATAACCCATATACCGTATTCACGTTATCCAAATGGTCTTTATACTTATCCACGTTATCCAAATGGTCTTTATACCTTTTCCACGTTATCCAAATGGTCTTTATATATCTACGTTATCCGAATGGTCTTTATACCTTATCCACGTTATCCGAATAACCCATGTACCGTATACACGTTATCCAAATGGTATTTATACCTTATCCACGTTATCCGAATGGTCTTTATACTTTATCCACGTTATCCGAATAACCCATATACCGTATTCACGTTATCCAAATGATCTTTATACCTTATCCACGTCATCCAAATGATCTTTATACCTTATCCACGTTATCCGAATAGCCCATATACCTTATTCACGTTATCCAAATGGTCTTTATAACTTATCTACTTTATCCGAATGGTCTATATCCTTATCCATGTTATCCGAATGGTCTATATACCTTATCCACGTTATCCGAATAACCCATATACCTTATTAACGTTATCCAGATGGCCTTAATACCTTATCCACGTTATCCGACTACCCTGAATGCTTTATCCAAATGGTCTTTATACCTTATCCACGTTATCCGAATACCCTGAATGCTTTATCCACTTTATCCAAATGGTCTTTATACCTTATCCACGTTATCCGAATACCCTGAATGTTTTATCAACGTTATCCAAAAGGTCTTTATACCCTATCCACGTTATTCAAATGGTCTTTACCCATGTTCTCCGAATTGCTTGAATACATTATTCACGTTATCCAAATGTCTTTATAGCCGCAAAGAAGAGCTTGAGGTTTTCTATGGCCTCATAGAAGAGCTTGAGGTCTTCTATGGCCGCATAGAAGAGTTTGAGGTTTTTATGGCCGCATAGAAGAGCTTGAGGTTTTTATGGCCGCATAGAAGAGCTTGAGGTCTTCTATGGCCGCATAGAAGAGCTCAAGGTTTTTTATGGCCCCATAGAAGAAATCAAGGTCTTCTATGGTCGCATAGAAGAATTCAAGGTTTTCTATGGCCCCATAGAAGAGCATGAGGTCTTCTATGGCCGCATAGAAGAGCTCAAGGTTTTTTATGGCCCCATAGAAGAGCTTGAGGTCTTCTATGGCCGCATAGAAGAGCTTGAGGTCTTCTCTGGCCGCATAGAAGAGCTTGAGGTCTTCTCTGGCCGCATAGAAGAGCTTGAGGTCTTCTCTGGCCGCATAGAAGAGCTTGAGGTCTTCTCTGGCCGCATAGAAGAGCTTGAGGTCTTCTACGGCCGCCATAGAAGAGCTTGAGGTCTTCTATGGCCACATAGCTTGAGCTTGAGGTCTTCTATGGCCACATAGCTTGAGCTTGAGGTTTTCTATGGCCGCATGGCTTGAGCTTGAGGTCTTCTCTGGCCGCCATAGAAGAGCTTGAGGTCTTCTCTGGCCGCCATAGAAGAGTTTAAGGTCTTCTATGGCCCCATAGAAGAGCTTGAGGTCTTCTCTGGCCGCATAGAAGAGCTTGAGGTCTTCTATGGCCGCATAGAAGAGCTTGAGGTCTTCTCTGGCCGCATAGAAGAGCTTGAGGTCTTCTATGGCTGAATAGAAGGGCTTGAGGTCATCTATGGCCGCATAGAAAAGCTTGATTTTTTTTACATTTTTTAAGTTCATTCCAGGTGACTTGAAGGCTATTAAAAGTTCGACCTAGCCTACTTAGCCACATTTTTTTCTTATTTTTTTACAAATTTATAACTTATACCACTTTGCATTTTATCCGACAATTTTCTCCCAACAAAAAAAAAGGTGCAACACCTAAAGCTCGAGCGATGATGCTGATACTCTGATGTTTTCGATGATGATGATGATGCTGATGATGACGGCGAAGATTGTGAAGCGAATATTGGTGGTGACGACAATGACGATGGTGTGGATGCCGTTGACAATGGCGTTTTCAACGGCTGCAGATTTTATTATTGCCGTGGCTGGTTGGCTGCCTGCTGCGGTTGCAGCTTTGTTATGACTATCTCCCCATCAACTTTTACGCACTTTTCATTTTCATTTCAATTGAAATGCCAGCCAACAACAATGACAACAACAATGACAACAACGGCAACAAATCAGACGAAACAAATCAAAATACTTTTATCGCACATTAAATTGTCATTTGACGAGATGTCAGGCAAAATCGTTTGATATGGCAAAACGAAATGATTTTCATTTCTTTTTGAATTTTTTTCTAAATGGAGAGATGTACATATGTACATACATGTATATATATGTATAAATACATGTTTGTACCCTTATGTCCCAGCTGATTGCAGTGATGTTAGTAAAGACATTTCTTTGAAAAACAGTAGCCATAAAGGGAACATGATACATACAAACATACGTATGTGTGTATGTAAATATGTATCTGACACAGTTGTAAGGTCGTCTTGTGCGCCTCCCCGCAATGGTGACATTTCCCCACCCATTTTTGTTTCGATTTTTTTCTTTTTATGAAAAAATCTCCATTTATTTATGTTTGTCTTTCACCCAAGGCAGGCATTGTTGCTCTGGGCGGCCCAAAGGTGTGTGGCTGGCTGGCTTTGCGTCAATGCGTCTTAATTTCTGTGTCAATTAAAAACTCACACTTCAGGCCACCGCCAGCCTCTTTCAATGGCTAGACGTTGATTATGGCCAAATGGAAGGTGAAATTGCTTTGCAACAATGACCTTATTTGAATAAATGTTCGGTATTTTTTCTCAAATTCAAATTAATTAAATTTCTGTGGCCTTTTAAAGGCATTGTCAATTATTGAGAGCCATGGTAGTATTAATGCCGAATATGGATTTATTTTTTTGTTTGTTTTCTTTTCTTTGTTTGGTGGTGACAAACAATTGCACCCACTCTCCCGTAGATGAAATTGCATAAAGTTGTCATAGAGCCATGCCAAGCCATATTGGGTAGGTGTTGGTTTTTTTTTTTTATTAATTTATGTTGGGTTTTAAAGGTTTCCAAATAATGTCTGTATTTTTTTTAAAATTGTCTTAAAACAATAGAGGAAATTTGTTTAAGAAATTGTGTAGATTAGTTAAATTATTCAATGTTTTCGGAAGACTCCCACATCTTGATGGGGGCAATATTATTGAAAAATTAATTGGTTGAGAGATTTTTTAGGAAATTATTTAAGGGGATTAAAATTAATAAATTAACAAAATTTGAACTCAAAGAAAATAAATCACAAATTTAGACACCCCAAGGTCTTATATGGCCCCCATAGAAGAGCTCAAGGTCTTCTATGGCCGCAGAGAAGAGCTCAAGGTCTTCTATGGCCGCATAGAAGAGCTCAAGTCTCTTCTATGGCCGCATAGAAGAGCTCAAGTCTCTTCTATGGCCGCATAGAAGAGCTCAAGTCTCTTCTGTGGCCGCATAGAAGAGCTCAAGTCTCTTCTATGGCCGCATAGAAGAGCTCAAGGTCTTCTATGGCAGCATAGAAGAGCCCAAGGTCTTCTATGGCCGCATAGAAGAGCTCAAGGTCTTCTATGGCCGCATAGAAGAGCTCAAGTCTCTTCTATGGCCGCATAGAAGAGATCATAGGTCTTCTATGGTCGCATAGAAGAGCTCATAGGTCTTCTATGGTCGCATAGAAGAGCTCATAGATCTTCTATGGTCGCATAGAAGAGCTCAAAGGTCTTCTTTGGCCGCATAGAAGAGCTCAAAGGTCTTCTATGGCCGCATAGAAGAGCTCAAAGGTCTTCTATGGCCGCATAGAAGAGCTCAAAGGTCTTCTATGGCCGCATAGAAGAGCTCATAGGTCTTCTATAGAAGAAACAAGCTCTTATTTGGCCAATAGAAGACCTCAAGGTCTACTAAAGCCAATATTAGGTCTTATATGGCCGCATAGAAGAGCTCAAGTCTCTTCTATACCCAATAGAAGACCTCAAGCTCTTCTATAGCCAATCGAAGACCTCAAGCTCTTCTATAGCCAAGAGAAGACCTTGAGCTCTTCTATAGCCAATCGAAGACCTCAAGCTCTTCTAAAGCCAATAGAAGACCTTGAGCTCTTGTATGGCCAATAGAAGACCTCAAGCTCTTCTAGAGTCAATAGAAGACCTCAAGCTCTTCTAGAGTCAATATAAGACCTCAAGCTCTTCTAGAGTCAATAGAAGACCTCAAGCTCTTCGAAAGCCAATAGAAGACCTCAAGCTCTTCTAGAGCCAATAGAAGACCTCAATATTGCCAATATTGGTTATAGATGACCCAGCGGTCATTACTGTTGAAGACATAGGAGATGTTAATGGACCCCTTGAAGTATTCTGGAAACTCCAAATACCTGAATAACAAGTAAAGTAAAACTAGCGGAAGATGTCTATGTAACACAATCATTTCAATAGCCCTTTTTGTAGAATGCATAAATTATTTGTAATGGTGACAAATATCACGCGTTGAGCTACCAAATTTTTATTAAACACTTACAGCATTGCCGTTCTACCGCCATATATCTTCCGGGATGTTTATTTCCTAAACAGCACACCTACCACCCATATAAGTAGATCTTCCTTTTCAGTTAACGTAACTTGTAACTGTTTACGATTTCCTTGTTTTTTATTTCTATTCAGTTATTTTTTAATTTTTAATGCCGGAATTCATTCTCCATTTATGGCTTGAAAACATTTGTCCACCAATTTAAAGTCAACTTTTCGGTATAAATTTTCTGATACTATTTCACGCACTAACAAGTGCAAACGTTGTATGATTTATAATTTCAATTCTGTTCAGTTGCTTTTTTTGTTGGAAAACGTGATGTGACACCTCCAGCGTTTAAATTTGGGTGACAAAATTCCCTAGAAGACTCTCTGTTGGTTAAGTGTTACTTGTCACTTTATTTCATGTTAACCGCTGGTGCGTGACATGCATATTAATAATAAGCGTTGTGGGGGAGAGAGAGAGAGAGCGATAGATACAATTTTGAATGGCCTGCATGAAGTTGTAGGTGCTCGTTGAGAAAAAAAAACTAAGGAAAGGCAGAAAGATAAAACTGAGGATCTGGGAAACAAATTTTCAGGGCTTTCTTTAATTTATTGCAGTGCATATTTAATGAGGTTATAAGGAACTGTACTCATTTTTTTGTTCATTTAGAAAGTTTTTTGACCTTTTTTTCAAAATGCGGATGTAGCCTACAAGAATGTGACTTGACCTCTTGACTCTTGGATATTTTATCAGTTGGGACGATTTGTAGAAATTTCTCAAAATATTCATGATAGTCATCGTTATAGCCTATTATAGTCCTTATCAAATCCATTCCAGGGCTGTAAGTTCTGACTGAAAGGCCACATAATATCCCAAAAAGTTCAGGACTGTAATGTCCAAAAATAACGACAAAGAGATCTCAAAATGTCATAAAAATTCACGACAATAAATCTTGAGCAAATTTTCTTCTTATAAATATTGTATTATCATCCAAAAGACTGTCATTAAAAAATGCTTCAATAAATAAATAAAAATTAAATAAATAAATAAAAAGAACCCTTAAAAAATCCATGAGTGTATATTTGTTCAGGTCCATGGCTTCTAAGTAAACCCTTAACAATTCTGTAGTGCAAAGCATTAACATATCCTACAAATACAGAATGACCCCTAAAATTCCAGGTCTATAGAGCCATGAAATAAACTTAAAAATCCACGATTTCAAAATCTCAAACTATCCAAAAAAGAATCGGTACTCTAAGACTGTGAAATATCGATAGCATTCAAGGTTCGCAACATTCATAAAAATCTGACACAGAAAGGCTTGCATTTCTAGGATTGCAAGTCGTTAAAGGATCCCTTAAAATCCCCACTACAAGGACGTGAAAACCCAAAACTATCCCATACAAATTATAAGATCTTAAAATATTATTTTAAAATTGACGGCAAAACATCTCCAATATATTCTAAAAATTAATTTATATAAATTCTCCTAAATTCCCCTTTATTTCGCAACTAAAGGTCTCCAAATTATGCTTAAAATACCAAGGCAAAAAGTCTCCAAAACAATTTTTTTTTTTGAAATCCACGACTACAGTTTCTGCAAAATATTTAACAATTCGCAACTAAATATCTGCGATTTTTTAAAATATATTTAAAAAAATAACTCCTATAAGTCTCGAAAATATTATTAAAAACCGTGATAAAAGGTCTCTAAAATTTCCACAAAAAATCCAGATTCGAGGTCTCCAAAAATTCTACACAAAAAACCAACAAGTACAAGGCTAACCAAATTTCCTTAATAATCCAGGACTACTAGCTCTACAAACCTCAACTACAAAGCTTCCAAATTATCAACAAAAAAACAAGACTGCAAGATCTTCAAAATATAAAAAAAATTCCATAATTAGTAGGTCTCCAAAACATTCATAAAAATCCGCAATTAATACCAAGTCTTCAAAAATCCTTAAAATCCGCGACCACAAAGTTTATGTAAAAATGCACGATCACAAGGGCTCTAATTTGTTTTTAAATTCAAGACAAGGTCTACAAATACTATTTAAAAAACCCAGAACCACAATGTCTTCTAAAGAATATCAAAAAAAGCATAACAACAACGAGACTTCAATGTCTCCAAAATACTATTTACAAAATTTATGACTTCAATGTCTCCAAAATATTATTTAAAAATTCACACCTACAAAGTCTCCAAAATATTATATAAAAATCAACGCCTGCAAAGTCTCCAAAATATTATTTAAAAATCTACACCTACAAAGTCTCCAAAATATTATTTAAAAATCCACACCTACAAAGTCTCCAAAATATTATATAAAAATCCACGCCTAAAAATTCTCCAAAATATTATATAAAAATCCACGCCTACAAATTCTCCAAAATATTATATAAAAATCCACGCCTACAAATTCTCCAAAATATTATATAAAAATCCACGACTACAAATTCTCCAAAATATTATATAAAAATCCACGCCTACAAATTCTCCAAAATATTATTTAAATATCTACGCCTGCGAAGTCTCCAAAATATTATTTAAAAATCTAAGCCTACAAAGTCTCCAAAATATTATTTAAAAATCCACGCCTGCAAAGTCTCCAAAATATTATTTAAATATCTACGCCTACAAAGTCTCCAAAATATCATTTAAAAATCCACAACTATTAAATCTCCAAAATATTAAATAAAAATCCACACTTCCAAAGACTCCAAAATATTATTTAAAAATCCGCACCTACAAAGTCTCCAAAATATAAATCCACACCTAGAAAGTCCCCAACATGTGCTTAAAAATCCCCGACTCCAAAATCTCCAAAATAAACTAAAAAAAATTCAAGTCTGAAGATTCTAAAAACATAAGGGGTCGTCGGAAAAAATGTGGAAAACGACCAAGTTTGTAGCTCTTTGGACCCTCAGAGATCCACTTTCATAGCTGAGAGGGTCTTCAAAATAAAAAGTTTGAAAATCGTCGATTAAAGATGTGAGGATGCCTTTGATAAAAAAATAAAAAATCCATGTCCATGTCTCTGAAGTCCTTGAGAAATGCTGAGGGTCCAAATTCACTATCAATGCTCCGAGGGTCATCCGAATAAAATATTTAAACTTGTTGAAGCTCTGAGGGTGCCTCTAATAAAATATTTAAAACCGTCCAAAACCTTAGAATAAAGTGTCTACAATTGTTTTCTTTTTCTTTTTTTTTTTTTTTTTTTTTTTGAAAATTAAAATTTTTAGCATTGATGGTGCTTTAAATAAAATTTTTTATAAGATCCAAGTTTATTTTTCTGAGCTCCTTTGGAAAAAATATTTAAGAGATGCCCGTTTACAGCTCTGACATTCTATGGGAACAAATCTTTAAAAATCGATTTTATACCTTATAGGTCCTTAAAATATTTTGAAGAATTGGACCTCAAAATGTAAGAAGCATCCATTCATCGATTTGAATAATTCTACAAAAATTAATTTTTTCCACCTCGAAAAAGGTGCCCCTCTTGCTCCAACCCAACTGTTTTACAACATTTTGCGGTTAACTACATCAGTTAACTTTTTATTTGTGCGTTTTTTTTTTTTTTTTGGGTTTACAAGTTATAAAACCTGCTGCTCAAGTCAGATCAATCGACGTCAAACGAGTGGTTGCAGCAACAAAAACAACAACAATGAAATTTACGCACGTCTGTGTGTAAACAAACCAAGACACTTTCAAAAAATCCCAAAACAAACAAACAGACTGACAGATAGACAATCCGACCGACACACGCACTCGCACAATCGTTTTTTTTTTTTTTTTTTTTTTTTTGAATGAGAATCGTTTTAATTGAAACCCAACTTCATTTGAGAGAGGGGGGCTTTTCCATCCATTGCCCGCGTGCGCACTGAAAATGAAGAAAACGTTGGCAACTTTCTTTCGGTAATCTTGGGGTTTGATTTAATTGTCCGAGGTTTAATCAATCAGTTGGGGGAAATTACAAACACAACAACAAAGCGTACAAAAGCTGCGAAAGTTGTTGTTACGCTTGACCTAATGGACAGGTGAGTGAGATAACCCAATAGAAGAGGTGGGTAGGTAGGCAGGCAGACAAACTGACAGACAGACAGACTGGCTGTCGAAAAAACAAACAAATGAACGAACGAACAGTAGCTGCCATAAACAAATCACATAAAATTCGTTTTTGGCCCTCTCGTTCCACTACCTTCGTCCATGGTTGAATATGACCCAATGGCATGGCCAAATGTGTTGCAAGATCACCCAGGTCAACTTTCGAATTAAATAATATTGAATTATTTTTTTTCGGTGGTGTTTCTTGAAGTTTTCACGTTCATTTTGAAATTATGTAAACAAACTTCTGTTCAAGGAGGCCCCGTTGCAACTTTGTCATGTTGTGTTTTTTTTTTTGGTTTAGCTGCTACAAAATCTGTGTTATTTTGCCAAATAATTGTGCTAAAAAATTTCACAGAAGAAAAACTGCTGCTTGAGCCATGAATATGGTATTGAGAACAAATGTGGACAATTGCATTTTCATGTAATTTTTCATTGTCGAACAAATAAGAGAGCTTTGAAATAACTGACCGAGAATCAACGCCCAGACAAAACGGCTGATGGTAGAATCTTGAAATTTTGCACGAGGTTCACTGCGGATGGAAGTTTTGCACTAAAATGTATTAAAAATCAAATACTTGTCTTGGAATCAGAGTCATTGATGGATCGCCTTTTGGAAACGGATCTTGGAAATTCGAGATTACAAAAAGTTCTAAAATGGTACTAAACTTCTAAAATCTGAAATTTGATATTAGGGTCGCTGTTCATGTGTAGCCTGGACATATGGAGGTGGTCTCAGAAATTCGTACTATAATTCTTCGAAAAGTACTAACTTTGGTATTGGGTGAAGGGAATGGGCTTGAATCTTCAAATTTGATATAGATGTCACTGCTGAGGTGGTTTTGGAACTGTGTACTGTTGGTAACTGAGGTTGGGATACGGAGGTGGTTTTGGAAGCGTGTACTAAAATTGTACGAAAGGTACTAAATATTACTAAACTTGGTCTTGTTTGAATGGATAGAGAAAAAATAGAATACTTCGGTCGACTATAGGTGGTACCTCACACACATTTCAACATTTTCTCAAAATTATCACATATATCATATAAAGTGAAGAAAGAACAAACTTGTTACCAATATTATTATCATATTAATTTAGGCCCGATACGAAATTGGCAATACTGGCCTATTCCTTCGGAACCTCATCCATAGAGGGTCAACAATTTACATAATCATGTGAATTGTGAATCTTTTTTAAAAAATTTATCCATTGAACCTAAGAGTTTTAAGCGAAAATTTCGTAAAAATTATTTCCAAAGAGTATCGGGGTCAAACACTTTCTAAAAATTCTCAACGGCTTTAGGGCGAAAATTTTGTTTTTTTTTTTTAATTTTTCTCAAAGACCTCCAGAAAAAGAAAAAAAAACAAAAAAAAAACATGTAAAGAAGCAGTAGGCAGGACCGAACTTTGAATCCCTTCCACCATTCGGAACGAATTTGGAAATTTTGGAAAAAAATAAAATCCGTTAACAATTCTGTTAAAACCTTAAAAATACTGAATATAGGTACTGAATATAAATACTGAATATAGGTACATAGGCAATGGACCTACATAGGCAAATACGAAATTTAAAACACAATACGGTGAGTAATGTAGCTAAAATCATCAAATTGCAGAATATAGGGAGGAGCATTATATCGGGGCTATACGAAAAAATGGACCTGCATATACAATTTTCTGTCACAGGCTGTAGCACATATTAGGAATTTCAAATACGAAATTTTAAACAATTTCGTTGAATATTGTACCTAAACTCGTCAAAAATATAGGGAGGTACTGTTATCTGGGGCCTATACGAAGATCTGGACCTGCATAGACAATTTTCTGTCACAGACTGTAGTTCAAATCACGAACTCTAAATACGTAATTTGAAACTACTCCGGTGAATAATGTCGCAAAAATCATCAAAATACCGAATATTCGGATGTACAGTTTTAAGGGGGCTATACGAAGACGTGGAGCTGCACACACAATTTTCTGTCACAGGCTGTAGTATTCATTACGAACTTCAAATACAAAATTTGAAATAGTTCCGGTAAATAACGTCTCTCAAAATACCGCATATCGGGAGGTACCGTTATATGGGGGCTATACGATATACCAGAGGGTAAAGTTCTCATAAGGAACTCCTTTTGTGGATTCTCAGACAATTCCATTGAAAATTTTGGCTACAATTATCAATGTAGCGAATATCGGGGGGAACCGTTATATGGGGGCTATACGATATCGTGGACCGATGTAGTCCATCTTCGAACTTGACCTGCCGGCAGACAACATACTGATCTGTGCAAAATTGTAGCCTCCAATTTTTATTTGTTTTGAGTCTAGCGTGATTACAACAGATGGGCAGTCGGGCAGGGCTAAATCGTCTTAGAATTTTACGCTGATCAAAAATATATATACTTTGTTATGTCGAAAGTTATTATTTCGATGAGTTACAAACGGAATGACGAACATAATATACCATCCATAGTAATGTATGGTCGAGGGTCTATAGACGTAGTTTTTTTTTTTTATTTTCAAAATATCTTCAATACCAAAGTTCGTCTGAGTCATTTATTTATTTGTATACCCTCCACCTTGGAAGAAGGATATATTAACTTTGTCATTCCGTTTGTAACATCCTTAAATATTCGTCGTAGACCCCATAAAGTATATATATTCACAATCAGCATAAAATTCTAAGTCGATTTAACGATGTCCGTCTGTCTGTCTGTTGAAATCACGATAAAGGCCACATTATTTGAAGTAGAGCGCCAAAATTTAGCAGAGCAATTTGTATTGTGTCTAGGATTGTTGGTATTGAAAATGAGATATATCGGTCCACGTTCTGGTATAGTCCCCATATAACGGTGCCTCCCTATATTCGGTATTTTGATGATTTATGCCACATTTTTTTACGGATTTGTCTGAAAATTGGTATTTGTGTGACATAACGGGTCCCAGCTCCGGTAGCGAAACATAAAGCGTATGGGTCCTGGATTTGGTATAGCCCCCATATAACGGGTATGGGTCCTCGATTTGGTATAGCCCCCATATAACGGTACCTGACGATATTCGGTATTTTGATGTTTTCTGCCAATTTTTTTTCACTGATTTGTCTAAAAATTGATATTTGTGGGTCATAATGGGTCCTAGTTCGTGTGGCGAAATATTGTAAGTATAGGTCCACGTTTTGGTATAGTCCACATATAGCGGTACCCTCCGATATTCGGTATTTTGATGATTTTTGACACATTTTTTCACGAATTTCTCTGACAATTGGTAGTTATAGGTCATAATGGGTCCCAGTTCGTGTGGCGAAACATTGCATGTATGGGTCCACGATTTGGTATAGCCCCCATATAACGGTCCCTCCCGATATTTGGTATTTTGATTATTTTTGACACATTTTTTCACGGATTTGTTTAAAAATTGGTATTTGTTGGTCACAATGATTTCCAGCTCCGGTGGCGAAACATAAAGGGTATGGGTCCTCGATTTGGTATAGCCCCCATATAACGGTACCTCCCGATATTCGGTATTTTGATGATTTTTGCCACATTTTTTCATGGATTTGTCTAAAAATTGATATTTGATGGTCATAGTCGGTTCTACCTCCGGTGGCGAAACACTGCATGTATAATTCCACGTTTTGGTATAGCCCCCATATAACGGTATCTCCCGATATTCGGTATTTTGATGGATTCTGTCACATTTTTTCACGGATTTGTCTGAGAATTGGTAGTTGTAGGTCATAATGGGTCCCAGTTCGTGTGGCGAGTCATTGTAATCATAGGTCTACGTTTTGGTATAGCCCCCATACAATGGTACCTCGCGATATTCGGTAATTTGATGATTTTTACCACATTTTTTCACGGATTTTTCTGAAAATTGGTATTTGTAGGTCATAATGGGTTCTAGCTCCTTTGGCGAAACATTGCATGTGTAGGTCCACGATTTGGTATAGCCCCCATATAACAGTACCTCCCGATATTCGGCATTTTAATGGTTTTTGCCACGTTTCTTCTAATGTTTCCTTTGCCCTAAGGTGGAGGGTATTAAAAGTTTGGCCCGGCCGAACTTAATTTTTTTACTTGTTTTTTTTTTTGTTTTAATTTTCAAAATACCTTCAATACCAAAGTTCGTCTGAATCATTTATTAATTTTTACTTTTTTCCCAAGTCTGACTTAAAAAGATATTTTTTTAATTTTCTGGCAAAAAAGTACCGCGTTATAAAAAGTGGATCTCAAAGATTTCCAATCAACAATCTAGTTAAAATCCTGTAGTAATGTCGATTTTCAACATCTTTCTCAAAGGTCCTTATAGGTATAAACGTGTTTTCTTGAGCTTTGAACACGTGCCATAAAGACTACTATATTGGAAAACGAGATTAACAGGTGAGGAATTTTTTTCAGCATGTGTAGATGTTACAAGCGTTCAAGATACTTAATTTAAAAATTACCTTAAAATAGGCTCCAATTACATTTGGTCCAAAGAGAGTGTCTAAAAAATATGGCAAAATTTCCGTACCGTTTTTTTATGGCATCCTCTAAATAATTCTTCGATCCTCTACATAAACATTGCAAGAAAATATCCTCATATATTTATATTACAATAGCCCAACGCATAATTGATACTATCGATGCCAAAACATTTTGTTGTAAACCATAAACAAGTCGCATTATGACACTGTGCCTATTTTGTGCAAATCAGTATTCTCAACACGCACACAACAGATCCTCGAATGATACGAAAATTCATATTTTTGTTGAAGTCGCTCTCATGAATTAATGCATGGCATGAAAAAAACCAAATCCAAATGAGCAGACAGACATCAACTCGAAGGAGATACACTTTTAAGTGGAAAATTCAAAAATGAAATGAAACGAAATGAAATCCACTTCAAGAGAAAAAAAAATCGAAACGAAACGAAAACAATTACAAGGTGATGGGATTTAACTACGAATTAGTTTTGAAAACGCTGACAAGGCAATGAATGCAGCAATGCAATTTGTAAAACACTGGCGCGGACCGAGTTTATGTTTTTGATGTTGTTGGTGGATTTCCAACTAAACTGACGTAATTTGTACTCCACCAGCCTCGTTGTGTGAGAGTTGGCTGGCATTCTCGTTGGCTTCAAGTTAAGTTGAGCCGGGTTTGAATATGACTTTTTTGTTTTGGTGTCACTCGGTTGGTTCATGGCGATGATGAAGGGAGAGTAGTTGCTATTTTTTCTGAATTTTTGTGAGCTGAAACATGATCTAAGATTTTGTTGTTGTTTCGGTTTTTTTTTTCTTGGTGTCCCCGGGTGCATGTTTGGCATGCCAAACGAATACCTCTTATCATAGCCAAGCGATCATCATGCGAATTTTTGCGATGTAGTTTTTTTTTGGGAAAATTGTAAACAAAACAGAAACAGCCTCATTGCAAACAAGTCCTAAATAAGGCAATGAGAAAAACCAGTCCCAAAGGTGGTTGGTGGTGGTGGTTGTGGAAGTCCACACATAGCTCTCCTTGGTTTCTTGTTTTTGGTGAAGACTTCTTGGTTTTTTGTTGGGAATATTGCTGGGTTGTTGTTACAGATTTTGTGTGGAACTCAAATAAGTAAATATCCAATATTTTGAAGACAAATTTCTTGAGCACATTTCAGACTTAGTAATTGGATTTTTTACTTATTATATTGGGATTTTGCTAAAAATTAAGTACTCTTGGATTCCTCCAAACTTGCTTTTTTAACATTTTTTTCCAAATACCCTGTTAAATAGTTAAAATGACATTTTTTTTCTAAGGTTGAAGGTTAAAAATAAGAGGCTGAAATGATAATATTTTTAAGATTTTTTATAAAAACCAACAGAGCTAAGCACTTCGTTTTATTAACGGGTTTTCCCAAAGGTCTCCGAGCAGTAAAAATAGGGCTCCAAGAACAATAAAAGTTGATTTAAAAAACAAGACCGCAATCCTCATAACTCAAACCAAAAAAGTCATATATCTAACGTGGGTTGTCGATTTTATTCCATGAAAAATCCGAACTAAAAAGATCGACTTTTTAACATCTGAGCTATAAACCTGGATTTTCAAGACCATTGTTTTTAAAAACTCTCACGCCTTATACAGCGAATTTTCAACTATTTTTCCTTAGTTCATCAGAGCCATAAACATAGATTTTTATACCCTTAGCCATGTGGCTAGAGATGGTATATATAATTTGATGCGGACGAAACGTGCCTCATCGAAATAACGTTTTTAGATGCCTAAGTCTCTTTGGACCAAATTCGTTTCTCGATATTTGGAGTCGATTTAGGAGTGTCCGTCAGTCCGTCTGCCTAGCTGGTGTCCACAATAACTCTTGAAGGAAGTATCCGATACGGTACAAACTTGGTACATGGTAATATTATTGTCAAACTTAGATCTAGTTCGGAGATGGACAATATCGGTCCAGTCCTTCCGGTACCTCCCCCGCAAAATGTCAACCATTTGCAAAGAAAATAATTTACTGCACGGAAAGTGAAAGGATGTTCCAATTTTGCTCTACCCTTGCAAATCCTAATATTTATATCAGTGCTAAGTCAGGTGCGAAAATGGACAATATCGGTCCACGTCCCTCACTAATGGTCAAAATCTTTAATAATTAAAACTCTCATAAAATGTGATGTGAAAGACCAAGGCAATCGGTCTTTACACATGTCACAATATGTTTGCTAACCCAAGGTCTGCTGTGAAGATGTTGGTATTTAGAGTTCGTAACTTTCCACTCTTTCCGGCACCTCCCCCACAAAAAGTCGATATTGTCAAAAGAAATATTTTACTGCACAGACAGAGAAAGGATAATCCGATTTTGCTCTAACTTTGCGAATCTTAATATTTGAATGAGTGATAGGTCAGGTGCGAAAAGGGACAATGTCGGTCCACTCCATCAAGCACCTCCCCCACAAAGGGTCAACATTTTGAATATTTATAACTCTTATAAAATGTGATGTAAGTGTCCGATTGCCTTCAGATTACACATATTACAATATTTTTATTAACCCAAGGTCTGGTGTGAAGATCGATTGTATCGGTCCACTCCTTCCGGCACCTCAAAATTATGTGAATATCCATGAAACTCATAAAACGTGAAATAAACACCCGATTCCATTCAGACTTGGCACATCTCAATATTTCCATCAACGCAAGATATATTATAAAGATGGTAGAGATTGGACCATCTTTTCTGGTACCTCCCCCACAAAGGGTCAAATAACCAAAACGATTATAAAATCCGAAATAAGCATCCGGCTCTCTTCATATTTCATATGTTCCATTATTTTTACTAACACAAGATTTGCTGTGAAGATGGGATAAATCGGACTGCTCCTTCTGGTACCTCCCCCACAAAGGGTCAAAATTTTGAATACCCATGAAGCTCATAAAATGCGAAATTAAAATCCGATTCCATTCAGACTTGGTACATCTCAATATATCCACCAACACAAGATCTGTTATAAAGATGGTAGAGATCGAACCATTTCTTCTGGACCTCCCACACGTCCAAATGTTGACAAACAAAACACTCAAAGAAACCGAAATAAGCATCCGACTCTATTCAAATTTCACACACACAAACATTTTTGCTAATATGAGATCTGTTGTGAAGATGATATGTATCTGCGAACCTCTTCTGGTATCTCATCCACAAAGGGTGACAATTTTAAATACTTTTGTCTATCATAACTTCCGAAACAAGTCAGTGATTCTTTACAACTTGCTATTTCTCTCAACCAGGAATCTGAGATAAATATGGAATTTATGATTTAGCATAAAACTGAATATAAATGATCGATTTTCTTGTAATATTTCCCATTTCAATATTTTTATTTATATTAGATGAGGTATGAACATGGAATACTTCCGTTGACTATATATGATACCTCTCACACATTTTAACATTTTCTGAAAATTTTCACATATCTTATACAAAGTGAAGGAAATAGTCGTCAGTGTCAGGTTTGGAATATATACCTGACACGTCGCAAGATTTTATCATATTAACTTAGATCCGATACGTAATTGACAATATTGGCCCATTTCTTCGGAACCTATTCCATAGTGTGTCAACAAGTTGAATAATCATAATAGAAGTCAAAATATATTTAAATAATCGAACATTGGCTGAGGGTATACATCTGTCGGTAGAACCTACAGACACTTTTTAATTTTTTCAAACTCGGGAATTTTCAAAGGTAAGTATTTTAAAGAATTCTTTAAAGGCGTGGGTGTTTTTCGATTTTTCCAGAGGCATGGAGCTATACAGTGCTTTAAAAAATGGAAATTTAAATTAATTCCCTTTGACACACAGATGTGAATATTTTTAAAAATCTTATGTGAATTTCGTATAATTTTTTTCCAAAGAGTAACGGGGTCAAAAACTTTCTAAAAATTCCCAATGACTTCAGAGCCAAAATTTTTGTTTAATTTTTTTTCATAACATAAGATCTGTTGTGACGACATCTATTCACGTCTATTTCCATTTGGAACAAATTTGGAAATTTTTCAAGAAAGTAAAATCAGTTAAAATTTCTTTTAAAATCTTAAAAATACCGAATATAGAATATATATATAAAAGACGTGGACCTGCATAGGCAACTTTTATCATAATAAGTCTTTACGAAATCCTAATACGAATACAAATAATCCATTACCGTTCCGTTAAATCCGTACCGTCATATTCGGACTATATGAAGACCTAGACCTAGTTACGAACTCTAAATACCAATTTTGAAACAACTCCGGTGAATAATGTCCCGAATATTGAGAGGTAGTGTTATATGGGGACTATACGACGACGTGGAACTATATACGAACTTTTTTTGTCAATTCCGATAAATAATGTCGATAAAAACATCAAAATACCGAATGTAGGGAGGTACTGTTATATAGGGCTATATGAAACATGGACCCGATTTACGAACCTACTGGCAAAATACACAAATTTTACCCTTTTATCTCAATTCGTTCGAAAGATGGCGTAATTGCGACAGACTTAAATAGACTTAGAATGATTTAGGGATGTCCGTCCATTCTTCAGTCTGTTGCAATTACGCTATTTTTCGAACGACTTTTATACCCCCACCACCGCTGGCTGGGTCTGCCATGAGGACATTTAGAGGAGTTACAAATGGAATAACGAGGTTAATATACCCTCCATATGATGGTGGTATGCTCTCGATTTTTATTTAATTTCTTCAGAGGGATTTTTTGTTGGGAAACACACGCAGATAAACAGATTAAATACCCGGATTTACTAACCAAAATACACTTAAGAAAAGTTATGAAAATATGAAAATAGGCAGTTATATCTATATTATTGGTTTTTTGGAGCCGGATTTTTTCATAAATTCCAAAAAGTCGAAAAAGTGTTCATTATGGAAGTCCATAAAATAAGTAACAATTTGAAGCTGACACTATAATCTTTATTACAAATTAAAAATTCGGCCATGCGAACCTTAGTTTTCTCCAACTTATTACTGGAAAAAAGTTCAAAAAAATGAATCCAAAAATACCAAACAAGAATTAAGCCGATATTTAAAAATATCTTAATTGAAGCACCCCAATGTCCAATAGTCAAAACTGCAAAAACATCTCAACCCCTCAGCCAAACATAGAGCATGCTTCCAATTCAAGAAGTCTCAGTCGGTGGTGCAATGATTGCCATCACAATAAATTAAATTACTGAGGTGTAAATAAATGTGTACACAAATATGCATATGAATGTATGTATGTCTGTTTGTAACACAATAAAATATATAGTTCAACCACAAATCTCATATGACATCGTGAGATACAATTTCATTTGCTTGATCGGTCTACCTACCTTTGTTTTTTGTGTTTTTTTTATTAAAATGTAGATCCAATGTTTTATGCATTCATCATCTCAGCATACCAACTTTGCATGGAAATGTAACACAAACACACACATGTAATTTACTTGTGTACATGTGTGCGTGCGTAAATGAATTCCAAAAACACCAACAACACGGATTCATCCACTTTAGCGTCTTCTTTGTAAGTGATTCTGGTTGTCTTGTTTTTGTGTTTCTGCTAAGATATTCAAGACTCGACTTAACCAGAGCGACCGTCAACTACAGCAAAAACAATTGGCGATTGGGGAGGCGGCGAAATTTTTTACACACCATAATAAAGAAAACTGGATTTATGAGAGGATGCTGCCCTACCATACTCTTTTTTACTTGAGAGGCTCTTCCTCTTTTCTTACTTGAGTTTGGTTTACAGCACCAACACACCGTTAAGACTTTGCCTCATGAGAAGGCTTGTTTTGTTTTGCACTCCCCCCAAAAAAAAAATCACTGGGGTTGCTTGTATTCTCTTAATCACGCAGAAAATTCTTTGCAGATTCCACAAACATTTATATTTTATTTTTATTAACCGGCTTTTTCTTGTTGTTATCTTATTTTACTTTTTGTCAACATCACATTCTATATTCACGACGAGATTAAAACACAGAACACACAAAGTTGTGCATGTTTTTGTAATTAATCGAATTCATTTTGGTGTTGTTGTTGTTTTTATTATTGTTTACATTATTGCATTGACCGTTGTTTTCCCGATGGAGTAGTAAAACACACACTCACACACCGAAGTACATTCGCACTCTCTCCGGGAGTACGGGACACACACAGATGCTAGAGATGAGAGTGAGTTAACGCGAAGAACAAAACAAAAATGAAACACTAAAATCAAAAGTGGTCTCTTCCGTTTCCCGTTATTGTTATAGCAACAACAAAAATACAACACAAACATACGCCACAGACACGATGCACGACCGTAACCGTCTGAAGTCAAAAATCAACTGAAATCCATTCAGCCAATCTGCCACCAAACCATCAACCAACAATCGCAGCAGCAGCAGAGGCAACACCAACAACAACGGCAGCAACCAAAAAACCCCCCAACAATTCCAGTTGGGAAGTGCATTGGCAGTTTCTGGTTGTTGTCGTATGGCCCGGTGCAGCTGATGGGCTATGATGTCTGTCGGCTAGACGAGAATGCTTGCGTGAAATGTTTGCCGGATAACAATGGCAGACAACACAGCAAACTAAGTGGACTTGAAAAGGAATCTCTTTAAGAGCTGTTATTGGTTGGATTTAAGAAATTGGATTTTCGATGATGTTTTCAAGGATTTTAACATTATTTCCTTAAGGAATCTTTAGTCAACGTATTAGAGATTTTAAAATAATTTTTTAAAATATTTTTATACCCCCCACCATACAATGGAGGGCGTATAAAATGTGAAATTCCGTTTGCAACACCTCGGAGTCCCCAAAAAGTAAAAATTTTCCCCATCAGAATAAAATTATAAGGCAATTTTGCGATGCCCGTCTGTCTGTCTATGTGATGAAATTACAATAGAGTCCACATTGCAGGCTGATTGGTATTGAAAGTGGGCTAAATATAGCCATATAACGGTACCTCCAAATTTTCGGTACTTTTAACGTTTCTGTCACAATTTCCAATCAAATTAGCTGAAATTTGACAAATGGGGTTCAGTTCTCTCCTTGCAAAAAATGTTCGATTTAGGTCCACTAATTATTATGGGCCCCATATCAGCTGGAAGTTGACAATTGGGGTTCTCGGTAGGTTAGTTCTCTCCTTACAAAGAATGTTCTATTTAGGCCCACTTATTCTTATGGCTCCCATATAACAGCACCTACAGATTTTGGGTATTTTGAAGGTTTCTGCCACAATACCAACTAAATTAGCTGATATTTGACAATTGGGGTTCTCGACAGGTCTGTTCTCTCCTTGCGAAAAATATTCGCTATAGGTCCACTAATTGATATAGACCTCATATAACAGTGCCTCTATATTTTCAGTATTTTGAAGGTTTCTGTCACAATACCAAACCAAATTAGCTGAAACTTGACAATTGGGGTTCTCGTCAGGTCTGTTATCTCCTAGCGAAAATGTGCGATTTGGGTCCACTAATTGGAATAGCCGCCAAATAACGGTTCCACCAACTTTATTGTCATTTTTATAATATTCTCTTGACGATATCTCCGATTGTTGCATTTTAAAATGGAACAAGTTTTAAGCCAATACTTTTATTTAAAAACGTTTTTTACCAAATTGTGGAGGGTATTGAAAGTTTGGAACATATTTTTTTATAAGTTTAAGAAATATTTTTCCAATCTCTATTGTCAATGACTTCCAAAAGCAAAAACTATGATACATTTTTTTAAGGACCATATCTGCCTAGTACTCATATTTTCATGTTCATGCCATTATACCCTCAGTCACGTGCTTAGTCGAAATAGCGGTTTAAGACCCTAGGTCTGTTTGGACCAAATCTGTTTCAGGACATTTGGAGTCGATCTAGCGATGTCCGTCCGTCTGTCTGTGTGGCTGGTGCTCACGATAACTCTCGAAGGGAGTATCCTATTTGGTCTAAATTTGGTACATCGTAATATTTTTGTCAAACTTAGGTCGAGTTCGGAGATAGTCAATATCGGTCCACTCCTTCTGGAACCTCCCCCACAAAATGTCAACATTTTCACAGAAAATAATTTACTGCACAGAAAGAGAAAGGATAATCCGATTTTGCTTCAACTATGCAAATCCTTATATTTGCATCAGTGATACATGGGAAAATTGTCCATTGGTTAACTCCATCAAGTAACTCCCCACAAAGAGTCAAAATTTCGAATAATTATAACTCTCTATCACAATAGTTTTATTAACCCAAGATCTGGTGTGAAGATGGAATATATCGATCCACCTCTTCTGATACCACCCTCACAAAGGGTCAAAATTTTGAATATCTATGAAGCTCATAAAACGCCAAATTAACATCCGATTCCATTCAGACTTGGCGCATTTCAATATTTCTATCACCACAAGATCTGTTACAAAGATGGTAGATATCGGACCATTCCTTCTGGTACCTCCCCACACAAAGGGGCAACGTTTTAAATAACCAAAACGATTATAAAATCCGAAATAACTACACCGTTCTCTTCATATTTCCCAAGTTTTAGTTCCTTAAAAGTCCGGATGTTATTTCTGACAGATTTTTTTGAGAATATTTTTGAAAATATTTAAAAAATCCACGTTTATGGACTCTGAAGGACTTTGGCGAAAATATTCAAAAAATCCACGTTTATGGACTCTGAAGGACTTTGGCGAAAATATTTAAAAAATCCACGTTTATGGACTCTGAAGGACTTTGGCGAAAATATTCAAAAAATCCACGTTTATGGACTCTGAAGGACTTTGGAAAAAAAATAAAAAAAAATCCACGTTTATGGACTCTGAAGGACTTAGGAAAAAAATTTAAATATCCACATTTATGGACTCTGAAGGACTTTGGAAAAAATATTAAAAAATCCACGTTAATGGACTCTGAAGGAGTTTGGAAAAAATATTTAAAAAATCCACTTTTATGGACTCTGAAGGAGTTTGGAAAAAATATTTAAAAAATCCACTTTTATGGACTCTGAAGGAGTTTGGAAAAAATATTTAAAAAATCCACGTTTATGGACTCTGAAGGAGTTTGGAAAAATATTTAAAAAATCCACGTTTATGGACTCTGAAGGAGTTTGGAAAAAATATTTAAAAAATCCACGTCTATGGACTCTGAAGGACTTTGGAAAAAGTATACAAAAAATCAACATTTATGGACTCTAAAGGACTTTCGAAAAAGTATTTTAAAAATCCTAGCCCTATTCTAATACTATTTCGTCTTTTTCTTTCATATCCCTGTTCGCTGGGTTACTCAGTTGAAGTTATTGCAGCAGCTAACTCTCGCAAAAATATCCCCCCGAAAAAAAAAAACAAAAACAATTGAATGCAAACAATACTCATACAGGAAGAAAAACAACAACAGCAACTACGGCAGAGATCCAGAGAAAGAGATAGACATGAACTATGTCCGAAAAGAGCGTGAGATAGGTGGCACTGAGAGTTGGAACTAAAGTTAGTCGTTGTTTGTAGTGTTGTGTTTACCTCCCCTCAAACAGGATAAAACGATGATGATGACGACGACGTTTGATTGTTGAGATTGGTTGGTTGGCCGGTTGTTTTAGCAAAGACCGGCCGAGCGAGCGAGCGACCGACCGACTGCACTCTTCTTGTCGTAGTTGGAGTTGTTTTGATTCTGTTTTGTTTTGGTTTTTTTTTTTTTTTTTTTGTGTAACTACTTCTGTACTTCATAAACACAATAAACAAGATTTATCACTTTGTTATGAATCGACGAACGACACAAGCAAAATGCCAGCAACAATAACAACAACAATGGCAAAAACACAACTAAAACCAAGTAAATAAAACTTGCAGAATGAACAAACAAACGAAGGAACAAGTCAGCAAACGTTGTAAGTTGGTTTGTAACTCATCTATGCAACTGTGAGTGCGAATGTGTGTGCACGTGTGTGTGTGTGAGTTGGTTGGGAAGTGTGCATTACGAATGTATTTTAGTGTGGACTAAACACTCGACTTGCCAATCATGGATGGCGTTGTACTAAGTGCTGCTAAACATTGCAACTCCGGCCAGGAACAACAAAACAATGCGACAGCCAACCAACCAGCCAGCCATGCAGCCAAACATGGCCCAACAATACCCATTGAATAAAGGTCACCACCATCATTGTCGTCGATTTCGTTTAGTTGGGGTACTTTAAAATTTTACGAAGTCTATTTTTGGAGATACAAAAATTTTATAAAAAAAAAAAACGCTTACAAGAAAAACGCTTGACAATAACAATAATAATTAAGCGGAATGCTGCTGCTGCTAATTTCATTCTTAATCCACTCCAACTGCCAAGTTGTGTTTGTCAAATTATTTGACTTTGAATGCTCCAGTTTTATTGGCTGATCGGTCGCTCGGTCAGTCCAATGACGTTTATTGACTTTCATTGATGATCAATTGAGCGTTGAATCTATGGAACGATCGTTCGGTCGATCGATCGATCACAAGCAAGGTTAACATCTAAAATGTGCATGGACACATCATGGCTAATTGTTATTGTTTTTTCGTTTCGATTTAGCTTTTTTAGAGTTTGACATGATGACATTTTTGCCATTTGTTTGAATTCTTTGGGGTAACACACACACACGCTGTACCGAGCGAGCAGTGGCAATGATAATTGGCACAGAACCAACTAAAAAAATAATAATTTTCAAATTAAATATTTTTTCTAAAGTCCTGAGAGTCCATAATTTTTTTTCCTTCAGAGTCCATAAACGTGGATTTTGCAAATATTTTTTCCAAAGTCCTTCAGAGTCCATAAACGTGGATTTTTTAAATATTTTTTCCAAAGTCCTTCAGAGTCCATAAACGTGGATTTTTTAAATATTTTTCCAAACTCCTTCAGAGTCCATAAACGTGGATTTTTTAAATATTTTTTCCAAATTCCTTCAGAGTCCATAAACGTGGTTTTTTTAAATATTTTTTCCAAACTCCTTCAGAGTCCATAAACGTGGATTTTTTAAAATATTTTTTTCAAAGTCCTTCAGAGTCCATAAACGTGGATTTTTTAAATATTTTTCGAAAGGGTTTTGGAACCAAAACCTGGATTTCTTAAATATTTTTCCAAAGGGTTTTGGAACCAAAACCTGGATTTCTTAAATATTTTTTCAAAGACCTTCAGAGTCCATAAACGTGGATTTTTTAAATATTTTTTCCAAAGTCCTTCAGAGTCCATAAACGTGGATTTTTTAAATATTTTTTCCAAAGTCTTTCAGAGTCCATAAACGTGGATTTTTTAAATATTTTTTCCAAAGTCCATAAACGTGGATTTTTTTAAATATTTTTTCCAAAGTCCATAAACGTGGATTTTTTAAATATTTTTTCCAAAGTCCATAAACGTGGATATTTTTAAATATTTTTTCCAAAGTCCATAAACGTGGATTTTTTAAATATTTTTTCCAAAGTCCATAAACGTGGATTTTTTTAATATTTTTTCCAAAGTCTATAAACGTGGATTTTTTTAAATATTTTTTCCAAAGTCCATAAACGTGGATTTTTTTAATTATTTTTTTCCAAAGTCAGGATTTTTTTAAATATTTTTTCCAAAGTCAAGATTTTTTTAAATATTTTTTCCAAAGTCAGGATTTTTTTAATTATTTTTTTCCAAAGTCAGGATTTTTTTAATTATTTTTTTCCAAAGTCAGGATTTTTTAAAATATTTTTTCCAAAGTCAGGATTTTTTAATTATTTTTTTCCAAAGTCAGGATTTTTTTAAATATTTTTTCCATAAACGTGGATTTTTTTAAATATTTTTTCCAAAATCCTTCAAAGTCTATAAACGTGAATTTTTTTCGTTAATTTTCCCAAGTCCTTCAAAGTCCATAAACTTGGATTTTTTTAATTAATTTTCCGAAATAACGGACTCTAGGTATTTTTGAAAAAAAACTTCAGTTTTCAGTTTCAGGACATTTGGAGAAGATATAGGGGTGCCCGCACGTTCGTCTGTCATGCTGGGTGGTGAGGACGATAACTCTCGAAAGGAGTATCCAAATTAGTCCAAACTTGCTGCATCATAATATCGTTGTGAAAAGTAGATCTTGTTCGGAGTTGGGCAACATCGGTCAATTCTTTTTGGTACCTCCCCCACAAAATAGAACAAGAAAGAATCATCCGATTTTGTTCAAACTTTGCAAAGTCCCAATATTTTTGGCAATGCTAGTCTTGGTGCAAAAATTTACAATATCGACCCACTCCATTAAATACCATCCCCACAAAGGTTCCAAATTTTGAATAATTATAACTCTTATAAAAGGTGGCGCATAAGTCCGATAGTTTTCAAATTACATAAATCACAATATTTTTACTAACACAAGATCTGGTGTGAAGATGGTATGTATCGGTCCACTCCTTCTGGTACCTCCCCCACAGAGGGGGGAAAATTTTGAACAACCAAAATACACATAAAGCCCGAAAGGAGCATCCGATTTTCTTCAAATTTCACACATCCGAATATTTCAATTAGGACAAGATCTGGTATGAAGATGGAATATATCGGTCCACTCCTTCTGGTACCTCCCCCACAGAGGGGTCAACATTTTGAACACCTAAAACGCTAATAAAATGCGAAATTGGCATTTGATTTTCTTCAAATTTCACACATCTGAATATTTCAACTAACACAAGATCTGGTGTGAAGATGGTATATATCGGTCCACTCCTTTTAGTACCTCCCCACAACGGATGAACATTTTTGAATAATTATAACTCTCATAAAATGCTACCTGATTCTCTTCAAATTTTACATACCCCAATATTATTGCTAACATAAGATCTGGTGTAAAATTGGATTATATCGGTCCACTCCTTCTGGTACCTCCCCCACAACGGGTCAATATTTTGGAAAAATTATAATTCACATTAAAATGCGAAATGAACATCCGATTCTCTTCAAAGTTCACACATAACAATATTATTACTAACGCAAAATCTGGTGTGAAGTTGGATTATATCGGTCCACCCTTTCTGATACCTCCCCCATAACAGGTAAATTTTTTTGAATAATTATAACTCTCATAAAATACTAAATAAGCACACGAACCTCTTAAAATCGTACACATCCCAATATTTTTGCTAACACAAGATTTGGTGTAAAATTGCATTATATCGGTCCACTTCTTCAGGTACCTCCCCCACAACAGGTAAATATTTTTGAATAGTTTAACTCTCATAAAATGCGAAATAAGCATCCGATTCTCTTCAAATTTCGCATATCCCAGTATTTTTTCTAATATAAGATCTGGTGTGAAGATGGTATATATTGGTCCCCTCCTTCTGGTACCTCCCCTATAATGGGTCAACATTTTGGAAAAATTATAACTGCCATTAAAATACGAAATAAACATCCGATTCTCCTCAAAGTGCACACATTACAATATTTCTACTGACACAAGATGTGGTGCGAAGTTGGTTTATATCGGTCAACTCCTTCTGGTACCACCCCCACAACGGATAAAATTTTTTGAATAATTTTAACCCGCATGAAATGCTAAATAAGCGTCCGATTTTCTTCAAATTTCATACATCTCAATATTTCTGTTTACACAAGATCTGGTACTTCCCCCACAAAGGGTCACAATTTTACATACTGACATCTCACTTAACATGCGAAGCAAGTCATGAATTCTTTTTCAAATTGACATTTCTAAATATTTCTCTCTACCATAGATCTGATGTAAATATGGAAATTATCGGCCCACTCCTTCTGGTACTTCCCACGCAATAGGTTCCAATTTTGATTAACAATTATTGGCAAAAAATAAATCCCACATCCCAATTTTTATCAGCTCTAGATAGCTCTTCGGTCCACTATATTGTCTAGGCCCTTTCGATATTTCGTATAATATTTTTCATGGACATGATTTTCATGATTTTGATTTTTTAAATCTATTATCTCAAACAAAAGAGTACATCACGTCATAGATAATTTTTAAAAATGTCATGGTAAAAATAAATCTCAAATGCTAGCAATGCTTGAGTCTCTAATTATTTTAGCGGTTTTATTTTTATCAATGCATTCTCGTTGATTCTTAGAAAAATAATTTTGTGATTGCGGTTTTCTTTGGGGTTTCTTTTGTCAAGAGCAATATTATTGTATTCTGTTGAATGTGCAAAACTCACAATTAACATTAAACAAATTTAAATAATTACAAACTTTAATTAATGGCTTGGCACACTTCCTTGAAACTGAAACCAAAAAATTATGACCTTTCAAAAAATAGCTGAGAATAAAAATAGAGATATCCATTCATTCTAGCACACCCACTGTGCTGTCTAAGAAGCTATGCGGAAATATATTTTAACAAAAGAGAGAAAAGAAAAAAAGAACCAACATTCTGGAATTCAAAAACAATGAAGTCATAATTTATCTGCTTCATTCCAGTGCAATGTAGGGTATAGCCCCAAAAACAGCCACAACAAAAGCCATCTTAGATTAAGATTTGTTTTCTTTTGTTTCATTTGCATTTGTATTTTTATTTAAATTATCTTTTTTTCAACACTCCATTCATTCTCTCTAATGAGAAAGAGAATAATCATGCTGCAGACTTCCATAGAATATTCATTCCCATTAAGGCCCATTACAAATTTAGTCTTTATGTTTTATTAATCTACCACTCTATTTCCTTTGATTGTCATATGTTCTTTCTCTCTTTGTGTGGTTGTGTGGTCCACACACACATACTCTCATTGCTCTCCAAAATAAAACCCTTTTGGGAAACCAAACACATGTTTTTGTTGTTTGGCGAAACAAAAACTCCCCAAAAACCAATTCCACTCCCCCAAAGGGAATGGAGCAACACACATGAATGCATTCTCTCATGTGTGGTTGCTCATGCACACTCTCTCTCTCTCCCCAATGAATTTGGAGAATACGTTTGTGTTAAAGAACACACATTGTATTTGTAATTACTCAAGTGTTTTTGCCGGCATCCCAGAGTGTTTCTTGTTGTTTTATTTCCAATATGTATTAGGCTGGCATTGCATTCTCTCTGCACAGTGTTGCAAACCCAATCTTTACCTATATATGTGAGGAATACGTCGTAGTCGAAAGAGTTTTATTTTATTCTTTTTGGCAGTTACAAAAAATATTTTGGTCTATGAATTCTCCACAATCAGTATATAATCGATTTTTATACCCTCCACTATAAAAGTAAAGCATTAAATTTCTCAAAAATCCGACTGAGACTTCCATGGATTTTTTTCTCAATGACCGTCAGAGTAATGAACATGAATTTTCTCAAGGACTTATTCCAAAATAGTAAGAAATATAAAAAAATTAAAATGAAAGAACCCAGCCACAAATGTTTTTTGTAAGATTTTTTTTTTCAAAAATCCTTAGAGAAATATACGTGGATTTTTTAAGATTTTTTCCAAAGTTCCTTAGAGCAATAAACGTAGGTTTTTTAAGATTTCTTTCTAAAAACCCCCCAAACGTAGTTTTTTTTTAATATTTTTCCAAAGATCCCAGATATGAAAAGTGTGTTTTTAAGATTTGTTCCTAATACCCTCACACTTAAAACGTGAATTTATTTATAGATTTTTTCCAAAGACCCTCAGATCTAAAAGTGTGGGGTTTTTAAGATTTTTTTCTCAATTTCTGTCAGTTTTTTTTAAATATTTTTGTAAAGACCCTTAGAGCTTTAAATTTGGATTCTTTACAAATTCTTCCCAAAGCCAATCAGAGCTATAAATGTGGATTCTTTAAAAAAAATCTTTTAGATAAAAAAATGAGATGTTGATCCCTTGTGGGAGAGTTACCAGAAGGAGTGGATCGATACATCCCATCTTCACAGCAGATCTTGTGTTAGTAGAAATAATGGGATGTGTGAAATATAAAGAGAATCGGATGCTTATTTCGGACTTTATAATAGTTTTGGTTATTTAAAACTTTGACCCTTTGTGTGGTGGTACTTCACCGATCTCTGCCATATTTATAGCAGATCATGTGTTGATAGAAATATTGAGATGTACCAAGTCTAAGTGGCATCGGATGTTAATTTCGCGTTCTTTGAGCTTCATGGATATTCAAAATTTTAATCCTTTGTGGGGGAGACACCAGAGGGAGTGGAGCGATATTTTCCATCTTCACAGCAGATCTTCTGTTAATAGAAATAATGAGATGTGTGAAATATAAAGAGAACCGGATGCTTATTTCGGATTTTATAATAGTTTTGGTTATTTAAAACTTTGACCCTTTGTGGGTGAGGTGCCAGAAGGAATGGTCCGATCTCTACCATCCTTATAACAGATCTTGTATTGATAGAAATATTTAGATGTACCAAGTCTGAATGGAATCAGCTTCACGGAAATTCAAAATTTTTACCCTTTGTGAGGGAGGTACTTGATGGAGTGAACCGATATTGTCCATTTTCACACCTGAAATAGAACTGACGCAAATATTAGGATTTGCAAATTTGGAGCAAAATCGGCTTTTTAGCGTTTTTATAAACCTTGAACCCTATGTAGGGGAGGTACCAGAAGAAATGGTCCGATCTCTACGATATTTATAACAGATCTAGTATTGATGAAAATATGGATATGTGCCAAGTCTGAATGGAATTGGATGTTAATTTCGCGTGGATAATCAAAATTTTGACCATTTGTGGGGGAAGTACCAGAAGGAGTTGATCGATATATTCCATTTTCACACCAGATCTTGAGTTAACAAAAAAATTGCGATGTGTGAAATTTGTGTGAGATAATCGGACACTTCATTTTTGTAATTTTCGTACCCTTGGACGACGTATATCTAAGAACACATTCTTACATCGTACCTCCGCTTCAAGGGTCGACTTCACCTAATTTTTTAAAATTCTGGCTTCAGCCGTTTCGTGTGGACGACCGGTTTTTCTTTTCAAAATTCTTTTTTTGAAATTAATGCATTTTTTACGAAAATATTTGTAACTATTGAAAATATTAAGCCTCCATTCCAGAGTATGCCTTCCAGAGAACAACAATTTGTAACACAATGCGACATATTTTTATTTATACCTATGTAAAAGATGATTTTCGTCATTACTTCACTTCATTTCCCAAAAATTATTACGTCTCAACACAGTGCAACAACCACTAAATAATCGAACGAATTTCTTCTTAATAGAGAGAGAGAGAGCGTTAACGAAAGAGAGTTGAGTGGTCAGACTCCAACTTACTTCTTCTTCGTCATACAAATTGTTCAATTTTATTGCATTTGAGGAACACTTCGGTTCCACACACTTATAAGGGGAGTAGTAGTAGTAGGAGGGGGAACCAATTGCTATATTTATCCTCACACATCTGCATCACATCATAACAGTGTCAAAGAAGAAGACATTAGACAGAGCAGCAGCAGCAGCCGACGCCGGCGTCGTCGGCCACAACAAGAACAACCACAATGTGCAATGCAACAAGAAATGACTAAAAGTCCAATAAAGATGAGTAGGGGACATCTGTAGCTCGTGTGCGGGTGGTGGTGGCAGGCAGGCATGCATTGGCCATGGTGGTGGTCGTGTTTGAACGTAGAACCAATTCAAACATTCATTTATTATATCATCGATTTAAGATAAATAAACATACATTCGAATGCAGAGAACGACTCAATGACGTAGTGACTGACATACATACATAGAGAGTGTGTATGAGTATACTCCGATTACATATTAAATAAACTATAGCAACAATGAAAACAATGGCAATAATAACACACACTCACAAGCACACACTCTCCATGCCATTGGAAGAGGGGGTAAAACTATTCACAGCGGCAATGGAAAAAATCATTTGTCTAGTTTTGTTTATTTAACAATGTGCCAAATAATTTTTATTAACAGCAACAACTGCAACAACAACAATGCTGCTGCTGATGCCTGCAGTGAACTCGTCTATCGGTAATGGGTCATCTTGAATTCAATAAGAGAACTCATCACCCGCTGTACTCAGTGCACCACTTTATTCCACTTGAATTTTGATGCCAGGCATCATACCGACTGACCAACCACCCACTCATGCCAATCCATTTCCCTCCACTCTACGCCATTCCACCCATTAACCCCATTCCCATTTGCAAACAATCCTAATCCGCTGCAACTTCAAATTTCAATTGAATTTTATTGTCTGTTCATCAGACTGAACTGGACTGGACAGTGCGGATGTCTGTCTGACTGTCGATTTGGATTTTTAACTATTAACCCCTACTGTCGTGCCAAAGTCGTAATAACAGCAATGTGTACCGTACTCCATGCTGCACTATTTACGTGGTTGTTTACGGAAGTAAAGTGTCATTGTTGTTGATTTGACAGTAAGGGACAAAAGTTATGCAAACGCCTGTAAAGGAAATCTTAAAGTCGGGCGGGGCCGACTTTATGATACCCTACACCACTTTGCTAATTTAGTAGAGCTCCGCATAACAATTAAAAGTTTTTATGGGAGAATTCAATCATACACGCTATATGCCGAAGCATTTGTATCATTTAAATTCGGACTTGTATTGCCCATTTGGTGCACAATTAATTTGAAATCGGATAAAGATATATATGGGAGCTATATCCAAATCGGAAGCGATCTCGATAAAATTTGGCAAAGATATTTCTGAGCTGTATTTTATATATTTCCCTGAATATCGTTGTTACGGAGTGCATATTACGGTTGTGGGTAACAAATATAACAAATCGGATGAACAATATATATGGGAGCTATAGCTATATCTGAACCGATTTCGATCAAATTTGACTTACTTATTTCCAGGCCTAATTTGATTGTATGTGCAAAATTCCATACTATTCGGACTGATATTACACGTTTGGTGCACAATAAAAGACAAATCGGACGAAGATATATATGGGAGCTATATCTAAATTTTTACCGATTATCTCCAATAGGGTTCGTCCAGGGGGCAAACAAATGATCTGTGCAAAATTTCATCTGGATCGGGTAATAAATGCCAACTGTACTTTGTTTACAAAAATACATGGACAGACGGACGGACGGACTTACGGACATGCATAAATCGACTCAGAATGTGATTCTATGCAGATCATCAAAAGGAACTATGGGTCTATCTCGTTTCCTTTTGCCTGTTACAAACAAATACACAAAGACATAATACCCTGACCACCTTGTGGTGTAGGGTATAAAATATGCAGTATAAACTAAAATAATTATCCTGGAATTTTTGACGTAAGGAAGTAGCATAGCATTATTGTATCATGGTAGGACATTTTAAATTACACTGTGCAACACATTTTAATTATACTCTCAGCCATATGGCTAGAGAGGGTATATATCATTTGATGCGGTCTAAACGTTCTCATCGAAATAACGGTTTTAAACCCTCTTTGGACCAAATCCGTTTCAGCACATTTGGAGTCGATATAGCGATCTCTATCCGTCTGTCGGTCTGTCTGACAGGTGCGCTCAATAATCCGATTGGTCCTAACTTGGTACATCGGAATATTATTATCAAATGTAGATCCAGTTCAGTGATGGGCAATATCGGCCCACTCCTCCTGGTACCTCCCCCACAAAATGTCGAAATTTTGGAAGAAAATATTTTACTACACAGAAAGAGAAACGATAATCCGATTTTTCTCCAACTTTGCAAAGCCAAATATTTGCGTCAGTGTTAGGTCAAGTGCGAAAATGGACAATATCGGTCCACTCCATTCAATACCTCCCCCACAGAGGGGACTAATTATAACTCTTATAAAATGTGATCTAAGAGTCCGATTGTCTTCAAATTTCACACATCACAATTTTTATAAATATCCAAGGTCTGGTGTTAAGATGGAATATAACGGCTCACTCCTTCTGGTACCTCCCCCACAAAAGGTGGAAATTTTTAATTTCCATTAAGCTCATAAAACTCGAAATTAACATCCGATTCCAGTTAGACTTGGCACATCTGAATATTGCTATCAACACAGGATCTGTTATAAAGATGGTAGAGATCGGACCATTTCTTCTGGTCCGATCTCTGGTAAAGGGTCAAAACTAAAACGTGAAATAAGCATCAGGTTCTCTTTATATTTCACACATTCCATTATTTCTATCAACACAAAATCTGTTGTGAAGACGGGATATATTGGTCCTCTCCTCCTGGTACCTCCACCACAAAGGCTCAAAATTTTGAATATCAGCTGACCTCCTCGGCAAGAAAACACGATCATTTTGTGTGTTTACAAACTGCTGGATGTTTCCTCATCGGAGAAAACCAAATTCGACAGTTCACTTCGGCCATGCGAAGCAACTCTTTAGCTCATTTGAGTCTATTTTCTTTCTGTTGCGGTGTAAGTTCTTGCGCTTTTCCGAATTTCAATGGCTCACTAGGGCTCAATATTAGCCGAATGGAATATTGCAATATGTTTAGCTCACGAGCCATTTTTCGGCCACTGCGACGCGGGTGTCGATCAAGTCGCTTCTTTACTTTTCGAACCATTTCTGCTGATGTTGCTGTTTTCTTCCGTCCACTTCCTTGACGTCGGGCTATGCTACCAGTATCACGGTAGCGGAGCAATGGTACGAGACACAAAATATTTATTCACATTTAAATGCTGGAGTGCTCCAACGATAGCAACTTGTGGTTTTCCAGCGAAATATAAAGAAAGCTGACTATCACGCTTGAATTCCATCACGAATAACTTTTTTTCTGGAGAATTCTCTTTCTCACCATAATGCTTTTGTACGCTTGTAAACAATTTAATGAGCTGTCACTGGAATAATTTTAACAGCTGTCGGACGAGTGGCTTAGAAATGACAGCAGTCTGAAGTTGGTTGCAGTTTTTTCATTTCACCGTAGCGTCACACTAAATGCCGAATATTATCGCGAAAATATTCTGGAGGGTGTATTAAAGCCTTGGGCACGCAAGACTTTTTGGCCGCAGACCTTGGACACTCCAACAGGACTCAGCACCATCGCACTCAGGACGCTCCACCCAATAAATGGTTACAAAATTACACAATTGCCAAAAAAATCTCCGGATACCAATCCGTTGGACTATTGTGTCTGGAGTATTTTGGAAAGTAAGGTTGACACTAAAAAATACGAAGGTGTCGATCACCTCAAGCAAGCGCTTCGCCGGGAATGGGCCAAAGTACCGCAGAGCAACATTGGGGCAGCGTGTGATGGTTTCATTGGCCGTTTGAAGGCCATAATTCGTGCCAAAGGTGACCAATTCGAACGAATCTAATCATATTCTTAAATTTGGTGCTATTTCCGAGACTTTTTGCTTTCATTCAATAAAATTAAAAAAATGTAAAAATTATGGCATTTGACTTTATTGCAGTTTTTAATCTCATCGCCCTGTATGTTTCAATGTTTGGTAAAAATCAAAAAATATTTCTCATATTCTGATCAATTTTTCCTCGGATTTTTTCGGGTTAAGGCACAAAATTTTAGTTTGCACTTCCAAACCCCTACCCTTTTTTAGATGTTTATGCACCACTTTATTATATTTACACTTTTTAACATTACTGTATATTATGTTTGTGGACGACCCTCTCTCTCTTTGCCAACAGGGAAATTAAATTTTCATACCCTTAAATTTTTTTCGGAAAATTGTCATTAAAATGAACATTACATAAATAAACAATAAATGTTTTTGTTGTATGCACCATATATATATATATATATATATATATATATATATATATATATATATATATATATATATATATATATATATATATATATATATATATATATATATATATATATATATATATATATATATATATATATATATATATATATATATATATATATATATATATATATATATAAATATTTATATATATCAGACAACAAGTTAATAAAAATGCACATTTAAATAATTTTGCACGTGCTCAGCATTTTTCGAAGCAACTGTGGGATGAGTTCCCATGTTAACATGGCTGTGTTCTGTCTGGTGCACAAATTTTGCGGCGTTTCAAAGTCGATATGCATTTAAAATGTTTTATGGCATTTGAATGATTTCGAAATGCAAAGGAGGATGTCATCGTTGGCGAAAATGGGAAGCTAACAACAATAAAATGTGATAATGCGTTTTTGTTGAGAATAACCTGATTTGGTTAGTCATATTATGGGAACTGCTCAGCAAATTGTGATGGGAAGAACAGGGTCGTATATCTGAAAGTGAACTCACAAATTTGCTAGAGATAGACAACATAGATATTATCCATTAAAGTCATTCAGGATAAAAAGGATATCAATATTCTATAGAAAGAGAATGATTTTCAATAGACATATACAAGCACGGTTATAGCCGGTATAGACATTGAAGCCACATCGGGGACGTGTGGTGACCTCCTACAGGCCTTCTATAAATAGAATAACTCCTATATGGCTTCTAAAGGCCTTCTGTGGATAGAAGACCTTCTAAATGCCTAGAAGACCTCCAAGAGGTCTTCTATAAATAGGATACTTCAAGAGGTCTTCTAAAAATAGAAGACCTCCAAGAGGTCTTCTATAAATAGAGGGCCTCCTACTGGTCTTCAATAGATAGAATACCTCCTACAGGCCTTTTATAGATAGGAGACCTCCTAGAGGTCTTCTATAGATCGAAGACTTCCTACAGGTCATCTATAGAGAGAAGACCTTCTACAGGTCTTCTATAGATAGAAGACCTTCTACAGGTCTTCCATTGATAGAAGACCTCCTACAGGTATTCTATAGATAGAAGACCTCCTACAGGTCTTCTATAGATAGAAGACCTCCTACAGGTCTTCTATAGATAGAAGACCTCCTACAGGTCTTCTATAGATAGAAGACCTCCTACGGGTCTTCTATAGATAGAAGACCTCCTACGGGTCTTCTATAGATAGAAGACCTCCTACGGGTCTTCTATAGATAGAAGACCTCCTACGGGTCTTCTATAGTTAGAAGACCTCCTACGGGTCTTCTATAGATAGAAGACCTCCTACAGGTCTTCTATAGATATAAGACCTCCTACAGGTCTTCTATAGATGGAAGACTTCCTACAGATCTTTTATAGATACAAGACCTCCTACAGGTCTTCTATAGATAGAATACATCCTACAGGTCTTTCAGGTCTCCTACAGGTCTTCTATAGATAAAAGACCTCCTTCAGGTATTCTATAGATAAAAGACCTCCTTCAGGTCTTCTATAGATATAATACCTCCTACATGTCTTCTATAAATAGAAGACCTCCTACATGTCTTCTATAGATAGAAGACCTCCTACATGTCTTCTATAGATAGAAGACCTCCTACATGTCTTCTATAGACAGAAGACCTCCTACAGGTTCTTTATAGATAGAAGACCTCCTACAGGTCTTCTATTGATAGAAGACTTCCTACAGGACTTCTATAGATAGAAGACTTCCTACAGGTCTTCTATAGATAGAAGACTTCCTACAGATCTTCTATAGATACAAGAAATCCTACAGGTCTTCTATAGATAGAATACCTCATACAGGTCTTCTATAGATAGAATTCCTCCTACAGGTCTTCCAGGGATTAGAGACTCTCTATAGGTGTTCTGGGGATAGAAAACCTGCTACACGTCTTCTAGGAACAGAAGACCTCCTACAGGTCTTCTAGGTCCAGAAGACATTCTAGGGGCTTCAAGGGACAGCAGACCGTCTACAGGTAGTAGATAGAAGAACTGCAATTGGTATTCTTGGGTCAGAAGACCTCCCATAGGTCTTCTAGGGACAAAAGACCTCCTAAGGGTCTTCTATGGACAGAATACCTCCTAGAGTTCTTCGGGGAACAGAAGACCTACTATAGGTCTTCTAGATACAGAAGACCTCCTATGCGTCTTCTAGGGTTAGAAGACCTCTCTTCTAGCTCCTCCAAGGACAGAATACATACTATAAGTCTCCCACAATTTTTCTCTAGACAGAAGATCTTATGTAGGTCTTTTATAGAAGGAAGACCTTGTACAGGTCTTTCGTAGAACGAAGAACTACTACAGTTATTCGTTAGAAAGAAGACCTCCTGTGGGTCTTCTAGCGACAGAAGTCCTCCTATGGGTCTTGTAGACTCATAGAAGTCCTGCTACAGGTCTCCTTCATATAAAACTTATTCTCACTTCTACTTTGTGTCTCAAATAATTACAGCTTCTTCTTTCATAAAATATCTCCTTTTTTTCCAAAGACTTATTAAAGTTCCACCCATTCCTTGCCACCAAAGAAGTTCTTCTTCTGCCGACAACAATTTCCATTCTAAATTTATTCGCATTTTTTACGGAAAAGATCAAAAGTCCAAAAGTCATTTAGCTTTTGTTCTTCTTCATCTTCGTTTTTTTCTCCTTCTTATGCTTCTTCTTGGAAATCCAGTTTTGGTATTTAAAAGCGAAGAAAAATCACACTGATCCTCAATTCCCCAGGGGGAATGTCTTCTCTATTGCCATGCAGGCCTAGATGTCGGTTTGTCTGTTCGCCTGGCCGCCGTCGTCTATCTTTGTTCCCATCATGAGTCATGGATAGCCTTGAATGGTTATATTTAGAGACGCCACATTGTTGGCTTATTACACGACTTAATGATGAGCTCCGTTCTGGTCTCTCTTCCAAAGAAAAGTGCCAGAGTTGTTGGCCATGATCGTGATGATGATGATCTGTTGTATTTTAGTCCCCCAAATTGCAATTTAGCACTAAGAGTCAAGCCGTCAGTCAGCTAGCTAACCAGCCCGCAAGCAATCCAGAATTGTTTTTTTCATTCCATCAGAGGCCGGTCTTAACTGCAAATGGAGGGACAACCACCAGGAAGGAAAACAACAACAAAAGAACTTCAACCAAAAAACAAGTTTAGCTGTGAATTTTTATTTTTATTCATTGTGGCCAAAAGTGGCATGGATGGATGGCTGGAGCATGGCCAGCAGGATCCTTTTTTTTCGCATATTGTCATACTTCGTCGTCGACGTTGCTCGTTGTGGTCCAACTTGAATATGAAATAGCATCAAAGTACTGCCCAGATTAGCTTTAAGAACAAAACTCTCAGGCCAACTCTCAGCAGGAACGAAGTTGGATGAGGGGGGAAGTTTTGGGGGGCGAGGTAAAACGTAGTCAGGCATAACGTGAATTAAAGACAAGTTTGAATGCTGAGAATTGATATTCAGCGAAGAAATCCAGTTTGTCTTGTCCAGCAAGACAACGCGTAACTTCTTGCTGTTGTTTCTTTTCTTTTTGTTGTTGGTTCATCCGTTTGTGTGTGTGTCTTTCCTTCTTTGCTGGCGTTTCTCATTTCTCCTTTTGTGAATTTTCTGATTTAAATTCATAAAATTAAAAAAATATACCTTGCGAATATGTTGGAGCGTTCATTAGCCTTTGCTGAGATTTCGCTGCAGAGGCCAGAAGAAACCTTCCTAACCTTCTACATATGGAAGAGCTACGGAAGGTCTATTAAAAGTCCTTGAGCTATGGCAGTATTGGAAATGGTTCCCGATGTAGAATGAAAATCTGCCATCAGAGGATCTAAAGAAGTTCTTATATTCTGAAATTGTCTTCCTTTTTCAAATATCCATTGAAAGTTATTTCCTTATAAAAGAGAAATACTGAAGACCCGTTAGAAGTCCTTCATATGCAGAAGAGCTGTGCAAACCCATCAATTTCGACAAAGCCCATAAAAGGTCTTCGGTATAAGGAAGGGCTTTTGTCCTTGAAAGTTCTGCAAAAGATATTCTTTCTTTGGAAGACTTGTTAATGATAATCTGTCTATAGAGGACTTGTTACAGGCCTTCTTTCTACATAGGATCTGTAAAAGGCCATATGTTTAAAAAAGTCCTGCAATATATATTGCTTCTATAGATAATGTGTAAGAAGTACTTGGAAGGACAGTAAAATATCCTCTGTTTCTGGAAGATATGCAAAAGGTCTCTTAAAATGACCCGTCTGTAGATCTTAAGAGTTCTTCTGTTTTCGGGAGTCCTATAAAATGGATCTGAACGGTATACCGATCTCATATCCAATATACCTTTGGATGAAATCCGTTTCGGCAAAAGTCCAGCAATGCTCATTTGCCTATCCCTCTAGCTGGTTGGTACCCACTGTAAATCACGAAAGAACTATCTACTATCTATTAAACTTAGGTCGAGTTTGAATTGGGCAATATGAACTCCTTTACATACCCCTCGCAAAAACTGTCAAAATTTGGAAATTCGCACAACCCAAACGTGCCTCAAGGTTTTAGGCCCTCTTAAGGTCTCTTTGGACCAAATCCGTTTCAAGATATTTAGAGTCGATCTAGGGGTGTCCATCCGTCCCTCTGTCTGGCTGGTGCGAACGATAACTATCGAAGGGGGTATCCTATTAGGTCCAAACTTGGCACATCGAAATATTATTGTCAGCTGTGTTAATTGTTGAAGCTGCTTTAATTGTTGGAGACACATAGAAGAAGTGAAGTAGAACATCCTGTAGGAGACCTCTAGGGGGTCTTATTTCCACAGAAGACCTATGGAAGGCATTCTATCCCAAGAAGACGTCTTCTGTATTTAGAACACCTGAAAGAAGTCTTCTATCCACAGGAGGCCTGTAGGACGTTTTTATATACAGAAGAGCTGCAGGAAATCTTCTGTGCCTAGAACACCTGTAGGATGTCTTATGTCCCCAGAAGACCTATAGGAGGTCTTGTGTGCCTAGAAGACCCATAGGAGGTTTTCTGTCCCTAGAAGACCAAAAGTAGGCCTCCTATCCTCAGAATACCTTTAGTAGGTCTTTTATCCCCAGAAGACCTTGAGGAGGAGACGAAGAAAAAATAGGCGAAACAAGACGAGGACAAATTTTATAGGAGGTATTCTATAAATAGAAGACCTTTAGAAGCTCTTAATTCTATAGAGGACCTGTAGCATTTTCTGGAGGGTCTTCTATGTATACACCTTTTTCAGATGTCATTCGAAACATTTTAATTGTAATTTGAGAATTTTTCCAATTGTAATTCGTATTATTTTAATTCTAATTCGAATTATTCAATTTAAAAATCGAAGAAAAAATAATTTGAATTAAAAATGGAATAATTCGAATTACAAATGGAATAACTCGAATAAAAAATAACAATTAGAAACCACTTTCAAGAGCCCGTTTCAACACATTTAAGAGATCTTCTACGTAAAAGAGACCTTTAAGAGATCTTCTAAGTAAAAATTATTTGGCAACTCTTTAATTCTTTTTGGCATTTGGTTCCCATTTTCCTTCAAAAATAAACAACTTCAAAAAAATTTAAAAACAAAATTTCAAATCGCAAAAAAATGTTTATAAAAATTTCAAGTAATTTTCATTTTGGCAATGAATTAAACAAATATGTAATCAATCATCCTCTCTTGCTACGAAAATTTCAAAATTCTCTGACCTCCAAATCGAATCGCCGAAATCATCAATGGAAACGTCAAATGGAGTTGAATCAACGGCGTCGCAAAGTCATACCCACATTGGTGTATTTGAATAATCCCTGGACGTATTGGAAGGCCCGGTTCAATTTGATGAAAATGCAAATGTTTTGGGATCGCGAATTTGTCGAAGAGGAATTTATTCGTGGTGCCAAGAAGGTAAACTCAAAGGTGGACAAAATCTGTGTTTGCGTGGTCTTCCAATGGATGGCAATTCACAATAGCGATGGGGTAACTGATGGTCTAAATAACAATGGTTATTGTGGTTGTTGAATTGACTAACTTATAATTTTAGTAAGTCAAGCACCCAACCAAGAGTTCTAAAAAATAATGAGTTTAGTACGCCGTACCGCCGAATATTGCTTTTGAATGACCACCGAATATTATAGGCCATAATAATAACACTGTACGACATAAATAATAATTACAAGGAATTATGGGGAAAATCCAGCAGATTATGAAAGTAGAGCTAAACAAGAAGACACGTTTATCGCCGGTTTTAAAGTTAACATAGAAAACTAAAAATATAGGAGACAAGTTCTCCCAATTTTAAACTTTTGGAAATTTTCGAATTTAGATTCCTCAGAATTCGTGCATTTCAGGTATATAGTGCTTTCGGCAATTTTGCAGATAAAAATACGAGGAATATTTTCAAGCGAGTTAATAATGAGGTCTTCTGGGCCTTATTTTTAAAAATGGGTCAACATTTCCTTTAAATGGGATCATAGGAAGTCAAAATATTCTACAAAATTATTTGTCATAAAATTTTACCGTAGGTCCTAGAAAATGTAAAAAGTCTAAGTCTTACCCTAACGCCAGAAATTCATTTATATAAAAAACCTATTTTGGGGTTAAAGCCGTACTTTGTGTGAGTTTGTGCCCAAATCTCTAACAAAAAATATTTTAGGAGGACGAAGGACGTCCCCAACAAAAAGAATAAATATATATTCCCAATTTATTCCCTACACCACAAGGTGGTCAGGGTATTATGTCTTTGTACATTTGTTTGTAACAGGCAAAAGGAAACGAGATAGACCCATAGTTCCTTTTGATGATCTGCATAGAATCACATTCTGAGTCGATTTATGCATGTCCGTCCGGCTGTCCATGTATTATTGTAAACAAAGTACAGTTCGCATTTATTGCCCTATCCAGATGAAATTTTGCACAAATCATTTGTTTGGCCAAAAGACGAAACCTATTGAAATTGGAGATAATCGGTCAAAATTTAGATATAGCTCACATATATATCTTCATCCGATTTGCCTTTTATTGTGCACCAAACTTGTAATATCAATCCGAATAGTACGGAATTTTGCACGTACCATCAGATTGGACCTGAAAATAAGTATGCCAAATTTGATCGAAATCGGTTCAGATATGGCTATAGCTCCCATATATATTGTTCATCCGATTTGTTATTTTTGTTCTCCGCAGCCGTAATATGCACTCTGTATCAACAATATTTGGGGAAATGTATCAAATACAGCTCAGAAATACATTTGCTAAATATTTTCGAGATCGGTACCGATTTGGATATAGCTCCCATATATAACTTCGTCCGATTTATTGTACACCAAATGTCTAATATTTGCCCAAATGGCATGGAATTGGGAACATGCGACCGAATTGAGTCTAGGAGCCAGTATGCCAAATTTGGTGAAGATCGGTTCAGATATAGCTATAGCTCCCAAATATATTGTTCATCCGATTTGTTGTATTTGTTACCCACAGCCGTAATATGCACTCCGTAACAACGTTATTCAGGGAAATATATCAAATACAGCTCAGAAATATCTTTGCCAAATTTTATCGATATCGGTTCCGATTTGGATATAGCTCCCATATATATCTTTATTTGATTTCAAATTAATTTTGCACCAAATGGGCAATACAAGTCCGAGTTTAAAAGATAAAAATGCTTTGGCATATTTAGTCCTTTGAACTTTAAATTATAATCATAGCGTGTATTAAATTCTCCCATAAAAACTTTTAATTGTTATGTGGAACTCTACTAAATAAGCAAAGTGGTATAGGGTATCATAAAGTCGGCGCCGCCCGACTGAAAATAATTCGGTACGAATATCTCAAATTAAATTCGGTGATACCGAATGCTTTTTCACTTGGCTTTCTTTGATTTCTATACTAACCATTTCAATAATCTCTCCAAAAATATATTGCCTACTTTCAGGCGGCGGTGGTTTTAACCGACATAATACGCAATCAAGACATGTCCACCATTAGTAAACTCACCACACCCTTGGGATATCAACAAATTACACGCGACATGATGCTCTCAAGGGATGATGTGCGATTGAAGTTGGTGCGATTTGACACCGAACACATACGAAGGGCCATACCCATGAAGGTGGTAACGAAAGTTAATTATGGTAAGATCCAAATTCTTTTCAAAATTAAAATAATTCATTGTTAATTCCCCTCCTCGAAACTAGGTCGCAAATACTGTTTCATTGACATGATGTTTGTGGGTCTACGAAATACCAAAGATTTCGACTCAATAGAAGAACTGGTGGAGGTCAATCGAATTTTGCAATCTCTGGATGCAGATTTGCGTCTAACACAAGAAGTCATCTCCACACCGCATCGCATTATATTTGCCGAAATTTTTATACGATTTCGCCGAGATTGTTCCGAGAATTCGCTGGAATATTATCACCAACATCCCAGTCGCTTTGCCAATGAAAAAGATTGGGCTGTGGGTTTTTATAAAATTCTCTCCTTTGATGTTTTCCATTACAATCCAAGAGCATAAAATGTGTGTTTTTTATAAAAAAATATTTGTAAAAATAAAGTGAAGATCTAAGATTTCTTGAAACCAGGACATTGAGGTTCTTCCTCCAGCACACATTGGACATGCAGAGCCTTACGCAAATCCTCAACATTATCCGTTTTACTAAGGGATTTGATTTTATCGATATAAATTTGATTCTCCTGGAGCAATTCTTGCTTCCGTTTTTCCAAAATAATGGCCTGAGCCTCGGCAATCGATTGGCGTTGCCAAAAATTTTGCATCAATTCAATTTGTTTTTTCAACTCAACTTCATTTAAGTCCACATGGGATTGGAGATCTATGGTTTGAAGTATGAAATCTTCCTGTGGCATTTCAGTGGATTCCATTTCGCGAAAGTCACCCCAGGGAACTACTTTTTCCGATTCTGTTTGGAGTTTGCGACAATTTGCGGCAAGGGAGAGTAAAAGATCGCCATATTTTTGAAGTTTCTGATAGTCCTAGAAAGAGAAAGGGAGATTATCTCAATTTATTCTAACGGGAGGAGAATTGAAGAGAAATTAAAAAGAGGGAGAGAGAGATATTAATAGATAAGCAAGGCGAGACAAGAACTGGATGGAAAGTATTTTTTCCTGGTAGAGGTTATAAATTTGGCTGAAAGCCAGGAAGCCTTTATCGTCGAGCTGAAGGTCAGGGTCAGACAGCCTTTATAGGCGAGCAGAAGGTCCAGGAGTCCTTATAGACGAGCTGAAGGTCAGGGAGACGTTATAGACCAGCTGAAGGTCAGAGAGCCTTAAAAGATGAGCTGAAGGTCAGGGAGCCTTTATACGCATTCTGAGGGTCAGACAGCCTTTATAGGCTAGCTGGCGGTCAGGGAGTCCTTATAGACGATCTGAAGGTCAGGGAGACGTTATAGAGCTGAAGGTCAGAGAGTCTATATAGGCGAGCTGAAGGTCAGGGAGTCTATATAGGCGAGCTGAAGGTCAGGGAGTCTATATAGGCGAGCTGAAGGTCAGGGAGTCTATATAAGCGAGCTGAAGGTCAGGAAGTCTATATCGGCGAGCTGAAGGTCAGGAAGTCTATATAGGCGAGCTGAAGGTCAGGGAGTCTATATAGGCGAGCTGAAGGTCAGGGAGTCTTTATAGGCGAGCTGAAGGTCAGTGGGCCTTCATAGACCAGCTGAAAGGTCAGTGGGTCTCCATAGACAAGCTAGAAGGTCAGTGGGTTTCCATAGAGCTGCTAACGGCCGGATGGGCTCTATAGACCTGCTGAAGGCTGGATGGTCTTCATAGACCAGCTGAAGGCCGGATGATCAATATAGACCACCTGAAGACCGGATGATCTCCATAGACTTACTGAAAGCCCGATGGTCTTCATAGACCAGCTGAAGGCCGGATGATCAATATAGACCAGTGGAAGGCCGAATGGTCTCTATAGACCAGCTGAAGGCCGGATGGTCTCTATAGACCAGTGGAAGGCCGGATGGTCTCTATAGACCAGTGGAAGGCCGCATGGTCTCTACAGACCATTGGAAGGCCGCATGGTCTCTATAAACCAGTGGAAGGCCGGATGGTCTCTATAGACAAGTGGAAGGCCGGATGGTCTCTATAGACAAGTGGAAGGCCGGATGGTCTCTATAGACCAGTGGAAGGCCGGATGGTCTATATAGACTAGCTGATAGCCCAGCGGTCTATATAGATCAGTTGAAGGCCAGACAGTTTATACAGACCAGTTGAACGTCAGGTGGTCTATATAGGCCAATTAATGCCCTGACGGTCTTCATCGACAAGCTGAGGGCCGGACTGTCTATGTAGACGAGATGAAGACCTAGACGGTATATATAGACCAGTTGAATACCATGCGGCCTATATAAGCTTAGATCGTTCTCGGGGGAATCAATGGCTTGCACTCACCTTTGAAATCCCATAACACTCGCTGGTTACAATTTTCAACTTCTCATGCATATCCAAAGCACTGCGCTGCATTCTCTCTTCAATCTCTTTGCGTAAATTCAAAAAATATTTTTGTTCCAATTTCAAATCGTTAATTTTACGCTGAGCTTCCACTTCTTCACGCAAAATTTCCTCACGCAAATCTTCATGTTGGCGACCAAATTTCCTTTCCGTATCATTTAATTTCTTTGACTCCACCACAAATGTCCGTTGGCGTTCCACTAACGTTCTGACCCTTTCATCTTTATGCGGATCCAGTGAGGCATTTCGTATCGTATCCAAAAATTGCAAGAGTTGTTTATGTAATTTTTGCATTTTCTTTGCTATGGCATCACGTAGGATATAGCGCTTTTCAATTTCCGTATTGACCTGGTCATTTCGTTTGTCAAGGTAAATTTCGAAATCTTCGCGTAGGTTTTCGGCAGTTACGAGATTTGTGGCATGCATAATATTTTCACAGTTTCGCTGGTACCTGTCCTCAATATGCTTCTTTTCTTCGGTTTCATTGTAGAAGTCGTGGAGTACTTCGGCTGCCTGGTCTTCGTAGTGGAGTTTTGCGACATTTTGGAATACCTTGAAAGTGTCTGGGAAAAAGAGAGGAAGAGGGACAATTTTCTAAATTTACAAAATTTAGACCGCCCGACCATCAGCTGGTCTATATGGACCGCCCGACCATCAGCTGGTCTATATGGACAGCCCGACCATCAGCTGGTCTATATGGACCGCCCGACCATCAGCTGGTCTATATGGACCGCCCGACCATCAGCTGGTCTATATGGACCGCCCGACCATCAGCTGGTCTATATGGACCGCCCGACCATCAGCTGGTCTATATGGACCGCTCGACCATCAGCTGGTCTATATGGACCGCCCGACCATAATCTGGCCTATATTGACCGCCCGACCATCAGCTGGTCTATATAGACCGTTCGACCATCAGCTGGTCTATATAGACCGTCCGACTATCAGCTGGTCTATATAGACCGTCCGACTATCAGCTGGTCTATATAGACCGTCCGTCCATCAGCTGGTCTATATAGACCGTCCGACCTTCAGCTGGTCTATGGAGACCCATTGGCCATCAGCTGGTCTATATAGACCGTCCGACCATCAGCTGGTCTATATTGCCCACACGGGCTTTAACTGGTCTATGGAGACCCATTGGCCTTCAGCTGGTCTATATGGACCGCCCGACCATCAGCTGGTCTATATGGACCGCCCGACCATCAGCTGGTCTATATGGACCGCCCGACCATAATCTGGCCTATATTGACCGCCCGATCATCAGCTGGTCTATATAGACCGTCCGACCATCAGCTGGTCTATATAGACCGTCCGACTATCAGCTGGTCTATATAGACCGTCCGTCCATCAGCTGGTCTATATTGCCCACACGGGCTTTAACTGGTCTATGGAGACCCATTGGCCTTCAGCTGGTCTATATGGACCGCCCGACCATCAGCTGGTCTATATGGACCGCCCGACCATCAGCTGGTCTATATGGACCGCCCGACCATAATCTGGCCTATATTGACCGCCCGATCATCAGCTGGTCTATATAGACCGTCCGACCATCAGCTGGTCTATATAGACCGTCCGACTATCAGCTGGTCTATATAGACCGTCCGTCCATCAGCTGGTCTATATTGCCCACACGGGCTTTAACTGGTCTATGGAGACCCATTGGCCTTCAGCTGGTCTATATGGACCGCCCGACCATAATCTGGCCTATATTGACCGTCCGACCATCAGCTGGTCTATATAGACCGTCCGACCATCAGCTGGTCTATATGGACCGCCCGACCATAATCTGGCCTATATTGACCGCCCGACCATCAGCTGGTCTATATAGACCGTCCGACTATCAGCTGGTCTATATAGACCGTCCGACTATCAGCTGGTCTATATAGACCGTCCGTCCATCAGCTGGTCTATATAGACCGTCCGACCTTCAGCTGGTCTATGGAGACCCATTGACCATCAGCTGGTCTATATAGACCGTCCGACCATCAGCTGGTCTATATTGCCCACACGGGCTTTAACTGGTCTATGGAGACCCATTGGCCTTCAGCTGGTCTATATGGCCCATCTGATCTCCAGCTGGCCTATATGGACCACCTGTCCATCAGCTGTTCTTTATGGATATTCCTTACCACTCAAATAATCCATCACCTTTAATTGCATTCCGTAGTTTCGTTTATGCATCTCCTCAGTTTCCCTGATTTCCTCAAGAATTAAGGAAATTTTATCATCCTTTTGGGTTAGGACCCGATTGGTTTTAGCTTCCCAGGACTAAGGGAGACATAGTTAAAAATAATGTTGTAATATTGGCACCTTATGCCGCCCTCACCTGTAACTCCTCCTGCATTTGCACCAACTTAATTTGCCTACACATGTCCGTCCATTCCTCCTGACCACGCAACGAACTTTGTTTGGCCAATGCCAATTCGCGTCTCAAGTTGTCCTTGAAAAGAATATCTTGGATGTTGTTGTTGGAAAAAAGTCAAAATTTCCAACTTACATACATTTCCATTTTGCGGAACTCAATTTCGGCCTTCATCTTCCGTTCCCTTTTCTCGGCCTTGGTAAGGCGTTTCTTTTTGGGTGTTTCTGGCGGTGGGGATTCTTCATCAGTTATGTAGTCCACATAAGTCACCGAGGGCTTGGATGTGGCCATTTTGCTGGGAAGAAATATAGAGATATTATGGAAAATATGAAGGGGCTTGCATTAATTAAATTTTTCTGTGGAACATGACAATTCTCCTAGACAGTAGAACCTAGGGTAGAACGTCCCTACTTACCTAAAAGTTCAATTAGACGTGTCATAACCATATAACTCAGCTGGTCTATAGAGACCCACTGACCATCAGCTGTCTATAGAGACCCACTGACCATCAGCTGGTCTATAGAGACCCACTGACCATCAGCTGGTCTATGGAGACCAGCCGGCCTTCAGCTGGTCTATGGAGACCAGCCGGCCTTCAGCTGGTCTATAGAGACCATATCTGACCTTCAGCTGGTCAATAGAGACCATATCTGACCTTCAGCTGGTCTATAGAGACCATATCTGACCTTCAGCTGGTCTATAGAGACCATATCTGACCTTCAGCTGGTCAATAGAGACCATATCTGACCTTCAGCTGGTCTATAGACACCATATCTGACCTTCAGCTGGTCTATAGAGACCATATCTGACCTTCAGCTGGTCTATAGAGACCATATCTGACCTTCAGCTGGTCTATAGAAACCATATCTGACCTTCAGCTGGTCTATAGAGACCATATCTGACCTTCAGCTGGTCTATAGAGACCATATCTGACCTTCAGCTGGTCTATAGAGACCATATCTGACTATCAGCTGGTCTATAGAGACCATATCTGACTATCAGCTGGTCTATAGAGACCATATCTGACCTTCAGCTGATCTATAGAGACCATATCTGACCTTCAGCTGGTCTATAGAGACCCACTGACCATCAGCTGGTCTATAGAGACCCACTGACCATCAGCTGGTCTATAGAGACCCACTGACCAGTCTATGGAGACCAGACGGCCTTCAGCTGGTCTATGGAGACCAGACGGCCTTCAGCTGGTCTATGGAGACCAGACGGCCTTCAGCTGGTCTATGGAGACCAGACGGCCTTCAGCTGGTCTATGGAGACCAGACGGCCTTCAGCTGGTCTATGGAGACCAGACGGCCTTCAGCTGGTCTATGGAGACCAGACGGCCTTCAGCTGGTCTATGGAGACCAGACGGCCTTCAGCTGGTCTATGGAGACCAGACGGCCTTCAGCTGGTCTATGGAGACCAGATGGCCTTCAGCTGGTCTATGGAGACCAGACGGCCTTCAGCTGGTCTATGGAGACCAGACGGCCTTCAGCTGGTCTATGGAGACCAGACGGCCTTCAGCTGGTCTATGGAGACCAGACGGCCTTCAGCTGGTCTATGGAGACCAGACGGCCTTCAGCTGGTCTATGGAGACCAGACGGCCTTCAGCTGGTCTATGGAGACCAGACGGCCTTCAGCTGGTCTATGGAGACCAGATGGCCTTCAGCTGGTCTATGGAGACCAGACGGCCTTCAGCTGGTCTATAGAGATCACCAGGCCTTCAGCTGATCTATAGAGACTCACTGATTTTCCGCTGGTCTATAGAGACCATCCCCGGACTTCAGCTGGTCTATGAAGACCCACTGACATTCAGCTGGTCTATAGAGACCACCGGGGCTTCAGCTGGTCTATAGAGACCACCGGGCCTTCAGCTGGTCTATGGAGACCAGACGGCCTTCAGCTGGTCTATGGAGACCAGACGGCCTTCAGCTGGTCTATGGAGACCAGACGGCCTTCAGCTGGTCTATGGAGACCAGACGGCCTTCAGCTGGTCTATGGAGACCAGATGGCCTTCAGCTGGTCTATGGAGACCAGACGGCCTTCAGCTGGTCTATGGAGACCAGACGGCCTTCAGCTGGTCTATGGAGACCAGACGGCCTTCAGCTGGTCTATGGAGACCAGACGGCCTTCAGCTGGTCTATGGAGACCAGACGGCCTTCAGCTGGTCTATGGAGACCAGACGGCCTTCAGCTGGTCTATGGAGACCAGATGGCCTTCAGCTGGTCTATGGAGACCAGACGGCCTTCAGCTGGTCTATAGAGATCACCAGGCCTTCAGCTGATCTATAGAGACTCACTGATTTTCCGCTGGTCTATAGAGACCATCCCCGGACTTCAGCTGGTCTATGAAGACCCACTGACCTTCAGCTGGTCTATAGAGACCACCGGGGCTTCAGCTGGTCTATAGAGACCACCGGGCCTTCAGCTGGTCTATAGAGACTATTCGGCCTTCAGCTAGTCTATAGAGACCATCCGGCCTTCACTGGTCTATAGAGACAATCCGGCATTCAGCTGGTCAATATAGGCCATCCGGCCTTCAGCTGGTTTGTATAGGCCATCCGGCCTTCAGCTGGTCTATAGAGACCACCGGGCCTTCAGCTGGTCTATAGAGACTATTCGGCCTTCAGCTAGTCTATAGAGACCATCCGGCCTTCACTGATCTATAGAGACAATCCGGCATTCAGCTGGTCAATATAGGCCATCCGGCCTTCAGCTGGTTTGTATAGGCCATCCGGCCTTCAGCTGGTTTATATAGGCCATCCGGCCTTCAGCTGGTCTATATAGGCCATCCGGTCTTCAGCTGGTCTATATAGGCCATCCGGCCTTCAGCTGGTCTATAGAGACCGACTGACCATCAGCTGGTCTATAGGGATCATCCGGCCTTCAGCTGGTCTATAGAGATCATCATCATTTAGGGAGTTATAGCCATTTAAAATAATGTATTTTCCATTCGCTAAAAAGTAGGTTCCCCTGTCTTTTCCGCCAAATACGTCAACTGTTTATTTCTTTGGCGATAATACCTGGCCGCCATAAAACATAAAATAACCGATCAATGTCGATTTAATCGGTGTTAAATCGAAAATTTGTAGTTTCATTAAATTGCTACTGTGGTGTTATTGGCAACAACGACAACAAGAAAAAAAACCCACCCAAACAAAAGATAAACCACAAGCGGATCATAAAACAAAACAGCTCTCCATTGAAATTTTTGTGGAGCAAAAGGAAAACTTCCAACGTTCGACAACAATGCATTGGCCCACAGAGGAAAATTGCAAAGAAAAAAAGTGGATTATAGATCCCGGTAGCAGCGGAAAAAAAATTGTCGTACGATCAACTGGTTGGGTCTGGCTGCCTCTGCCATCTAACGTTACTTTTGTAATGCTCAACGAGCGCAAATAAGTGAAACCGAAATGTTTCGACTAGTTTTAAATTTCGAAAGCGGCGGCAGCAAAAAAACAGCTGTAGATTGGCTGCCAGAGTTGAAAACAGAGATTAGCAGTAGCTTGTGTTTGGTTGTTTGTTGCGGGCGATGCTTTTGCTCTGTTAATACAAATTGCGACGTCGCTTCGCACGCTTGCAATAAACGTTAAACGCTTGTCAGGCAACTGCCAGTGAGCCAACCCAAGCAACCAGCCAGCCTGCCAGTTGGTGCGAATCAGCAACGCACTTCAACTCTCAGTCGTTGACGGTGACTCGCAAGCTTAGGACGGTATTGATTTTTAAGCGAAAAAAACGTGATTTTATTTTCAAAATTCAAGTAAGTGTTGGACAAACCGACCGACCGATGAACCAACAACTCCAACAGTACTACCACAAAAAATAGAAAAAAAGAAAAAAACCGATTGAAGCGGTTTGTGCTCCAACGTTCGCCAAAATCAAAAGCAAGAAACCGCCATCAACTATCAGTTTTCGAGAAAGTCTGTGTGTGTGTGTTAAATCAGGAACTTGTAGACCACTCCATATTTCCAACAACAATAGTAAAAAATAATAGCATTCCACCTCCCAGATCGATCGATCCATTGACTGACTGGTAGAATTGCTGCAGCTCTTTCAAGGTAAACAAGAAACGAAAAAAATGCACTGCCCGTCACTGGGTATTACTTTTGTGTAAAGAGCAAACCACTTTTATTTGCCGATTTCCTTATAAAAAAAAAATCTTTAAAACAAAGTAACTAAATTTAAATTAACAACATGTTCTGGTGGTTGAAGTTATTTAAAACCAAAACTAATTTGCATCAACAACTGGTTTTGAATTTTGCAAATAAATAATAATTCGAAAAATAAGTGGTAATGAAAGACAAAGAGTTTATGGGCCAGAAACAAAATATTCCATTGTTGTGATTGAATGGGTGAGCAAGTCCTTGGAGATCCTTTTTAGAAATTCGAATCACAATTCGATCCACAAAGCCTTATGGCTATAGAGGGGATATATCATTTGATAGACCAAATCGAAGTAACTGTTCTTCTCTCGTTGAACGAAATCCGTAACAGGTCATTTAGAAACCATCTAACGGTGTCCATCCATCTGACAGACATGCTGGCTGGTGCAAAGCATAACTCTCGATGGGAGTACCCGATTTTGTCGAAATTTGGTACATGGCAATACTTTTACAGAACTTATATCGAATTCGAAGATGAGCAATATCAGACCACAAAAGTTCAAAATTGTCATGGACATTAATTTACCTCAAATACAGGATGAGATAAAAAAAACAGCAACAAAGTCAAATGCCATAATTTTTACATTTTTATACCCTACAACACTATGTGTATAAGTTTGATTGGGCCAAAAATTATGTAACACCTCGAAATATTGGTTTCCCACATAGGAAAGTATATATGGATCTTCCTATCTCGCCGAGCTGAGTCGATCTAGCTATGTATGTCCGTCCGTCCGTCTGTCCATGTTAATTTGTAATCACTCTACAGGTCGCAATTATCGTCCGATCTTAACGAAATTTAGAATGGAGGTGGGGTTCGGGCCAGAATAGAACCCTATTTCTTTTGGAGATGATCTCTTAATATTTAGGGGTTGAAATGGACCAAATACTGAAAAATTTCCTGATTTTGCAGTTGCTCTACAGGTCGCAGTTATAGTCCAATCGACGCGGAAGTTAGCATGTGGCTAGGGCTTAAAGCTGGGCAGAAGTCTTCCAATTTTGATGGTAATCGGGTAATATTTAGTGGGTGAAAAGGCCATGACACTTGTGTTAAATAAAATCAAATTTTCCATTAAACCGCGAATATTTTTAATCAGGTCAATCCTGACCGTTACGTAGATGCCGATAGTAAATATATCGGATATATATAGCGAAATATGTACAATACATATATACAAAGGAAGGGGATGTTAGCTAAAATGATTATATCTCAAGAATGGCTGAACCGATTTTATCAATTCAGAATGCCCTCTTGGCATAAGAGAATAAAATCTAAAAAAATCGCATAAAAATGTACCAATAATGGTGTTATTACAGACTTTGTAGCATTTTGTGACATTTTTTTATTTTTTCATATTTTTTATCGCATGCGATTTTTTCAATTTGACTTATAATATTGAAATGTACATTTTGTAAAATTTTTTCACCTTACAACACGGGTTGGGGTTATTATATACAGATTGCAATTATCGTCCGATATTCACGAAAATTTTCACAAGGGTAGGATTAGGCTCAGAAGAGTTATTGTTTTCAAAGATGAGCGCAATATATTTAGGGGTTGAAATGGACCAAACACTGAAAATGTTCCTGATTTTGCAGCCGTTATAAAGTCGCAAATAGAAAAAAATAGGGAAAAAATACCAACATTACTTACAGGCGATATCCGAAATACACAAAAGGCGAACTTCTGGCTTTTTTATGCTGATTTCGTTGATGAATATAGCCAAATATCGTAGACAAGCAAATAATATAGATGGGTCTAAATTTGTAGATGCAGAACGGCTTCTTGCTTTTGGAGATGATCGCAAAATATTGAGAGACTCAAGTGAACCAAAACAGAAAAAAATTACTGATCACACAACTGAAGCCAATCGACATACCTGAGAAGAGAGTTAAGGATAGGGAAGAATTCTAGCTTTTTGGATGACCATTGGATTATATTTCGCTGTAAAATCGAACACAACAACTAACAGCACGACGGAGTGCGCAAATGTCACTGGTCAAAATGGTAAGGGCAATATCTGGGCAGTGCTCCATGACAAAATTTCAAAAGCGAAATCTTCCAAAATGGACTTGGACATAAGGGTGCTTCTAACATATTGTAGTATTGTAGGGTTTCACATGGTCGGCCCCGCACGACTATAGCCTTTGCTTACTCGTTTTTTTTTTAATTTTATTGGATGAAAGCAAAAAATATCGGAAATAGCATCAAATTTTAGAATAACTTTAGATTTGTTCGAATTGGTAAATTTGGTACGAATTATGGCCTTCAAACGGTCAATGAAACCATCACACGCTGCCCGAATGTTACTCTGCGGTGTTTTGGCCCATTCCCGGCGAAGCGCTTGCTTGAGGTGATCGAAACTTTAGTATTTTCCAAAATACTCCAGACACAATAGTCCAACGGATTGGTATCCGGAGATTTTGGTGGCCGTTGTGCGCTGAAAATGGAGCGAGGAACCTCATTTTGTATTCATTCTTGGGTGGCGCGTGCTGACTGCGATATTGCTGAGTCCTGTTGAAATGTCCAAGGTCTACGGCCAAAATGTTTGCGTGCCCAAGGCTTGAATACACCCTCCAGAATATTTTCGCGATAATTTTCGGCATTTATTATGATGCCACGGTCGATTAATACGAGCGGAGAGCGACTATCGGCTGTTATGGCGGCCCACAACATCACCTTGGCTGGCGCTTGAGTTCTGGTGGCCAACCAAAGGTGCACATTTTCAGCAGACCTCTTTGGCAAGTAAACACGATCATTTTGTTTGTTTACAAACTGCTGGACAACGAATGTTTTCTCATCGGAGTTGGAGAAAACCAAATTCGGCAGTTCACCACTTTCGCCCAAGCGAAGCAACTCTTTAGCTCTTTTAAGTCTATTTTCTTTTTGGTGCTGTGTAAGTTCTTGCACTTTTTGGAATTGCAATGGCTTTACCCCGACCTAATTTTTTAATATTTGCCGAATGGAATATTGCAATATGTTCAGCTCACGAACCATCTTTTGGGCCACTGCGACGCGGGTTTCGATCGTCGTTTTTTTACTTTTCGAGCCATTTCAGCTGATTTTGCTGTTTTCTTCCGTCCACTTCCATGACGTCGGGCTATGCTACCAGCATAACGGTAACGAGCGATGGTACGAGACACAAAAGATTTATTCACATTTAAATGCTGGTGTGCTGTAACGATAGCCACTTGTGGTTTTCCAGCCAAATATAAAGAAATCACCCTATTACGCTTGAATTCCATCACGAATAACTCTTTTTCTGGAAAATTCTCACCAAAATGCTGTTGTACGCTTGTCAACAATATAATGAGCTGTCACTGGAATTATTTAAACAGCTGTCGGACGAATGGCTTAGAAATGGTAGCAGTCTGAAGTTGGTTGCAGTTTTTTCATCTCACCCTGTATAAGGTATTTCACTGGCTGGCATTGAAGAACCAAACCAGCAACCATAATTCGAATGGGTTGCATTCCTACGTATTTTCAAATGTTTTACACCCTCATGGTGGAGATTACATAACACAAGTTCGGCCAGCATAAAATTAATGCCTTGTTACTTGTTAGAAAAAATATTTTTCAAAATTTTGACCCTTTTGTAGGAAAGGTAACGAAAGTACCGATATTGTCCAGACCAACGACTAACACAAATTTTTCGAAGTTCGAAGATTCAAAAAAATTTAATACTTCCTTTGAAAATTTTTAACGATTCTGTGGATGAGAGAGAAGGAATGGACCCTCCATATCCCACATTTCAGAGTGGTTGCGATATTTAAAGTTGCGATATTTAAAGAATTAGAGAATCATTTTCCATTGTAGGAGAGGTATGAAAATTCAATATATTTTTACTTTTCTGAGGCATGGGCCAATGTTGTACCTTGGGCCAATTTCGTATCTGATCTAAGACTGCTACAAATATTTTCATGTGTGAAGTCATACAAATTCGAATACTCCCTTCGCTCGGCTCTGGCTCCATCTTCGAAAATGATCTAAGTTTTATTTAAATATTACGACATGAAATATTTGGGCCAGATTGGGTTCTCCCTTTGAGAGTTGTCAGGTGGATAAAATTTCCAAAATAATAATCCTTCGTGACATGTCTGTTTATGTTCAGCACCTGATTTTTTGCCTATCCTCCAAAATGTACACCATAATTGAGTTCCACAAAAATGCCGTGTTTCGTTTTGGTTTAATACTGCGTACGCTCTTTTTATTGCGGCAATTGAACTTTGGCCATAAATTTTAAGAAATTTTTGACCTAATATTGTGATTATCGTATCGCTTTAGCCGAAGAATTTTTCAGATATCAATACTCAAAAAAGCGTGGCCTTAGAAAACAGCAACACAAAAAAGGGGGCCACACATTTTGGAGGTATATACTTTTCAAAATGTTGTCCTCACTCTGCAGCAATATTTCCATTACAAATGCTAATCAAAATCTGTTATTCTCAAAAGATATGAACTAGAGATTTTGTTATCGTTATTGCCCCTGCAATTACCCATTCACCATATGTATAAAAAATGAAAGCGGCAAAAGCGATTCTTCTTATCGGAAATCAATCAATTTGGACAAATAACAAAGCGTGTACCACCAAATAAGCGATAAGGGCAAAAATTATTTATGTGAGATTCGTAGTATATTTGATTTATGATAAGTTGTATTTTAATTTGTTCGCAATGCAGTTCTAAAATTAGGAAATTTATTCGAAAATAAAATATAACAAGTTTGAAAGCATCAGTCGGTTTTGTCGGCGGATTGTATAACCTCAGTCATTCAAATTGTTGACCCTCTATAGAGTAGTTTCCGATGGAGTGGGTCAATATTACTCTCAGCCATATGGCATTTGATACGACCAAAACGTTTCTCATCGGAATAAAGGTTTGAGACCCTAGGGACCAAATCCGTTTCAGGACATTTGGAGTTGATCTAGAGTTGTCCGTCCGTCTGTCTTGCTGACTGGCTGGTGAGCACGACAACTCTCGAAGGGAGTATCCGATTTCGCCCAAACTTGGTACATCGTAATATTATTGTTAAACTTAGATCGAGTTCGCAGATGAGCAATATCGACCCACTCCTTCTGGTACCTCTCTCAAAAAAGGTCGAAAAAATACCATTTAAAACAAGAAAAGATCATTCAAAGTTTGCAAATGCCAATCTAGGTATTAGTGCTATATTGGGTGCGAAAATGGATAATATTGGCTCAACCCATAAGGTACCTTTCCCCCAAGGTTCGGAATTTTGAATAATTACGACTCTAATAAACTGCGAAATAACTATACGATTCTCTTCAAATTTCACAAATCCCAACATTTTCGATAACACATATGGATATGATGTGAAGGTAATATATATCGAACCAATCCTCCTGGCAATCCTCCTGGTGAAAAATTTTGAATAATTAAACCTCTGATAAAATGCAAAAAAAAAAAACATCCGATTCTCTTCAAATTTCACACATACCCAAATTATTGATAATACAAGATATGGTGTGAGGATGGGATATCCAATGGTCATCCAAAATGACCATTCCTTCAGGTTCAATTTGTTGGAAACTTTGCAAATCCCAATATTGGTATTAGTGCTATGTCAGGTGTGATGAAAATGGACAATATTGGCTCACCCCATCAAGTACCTTCTCCACAATGGGTCGGAATTTTGACAAGCCTCCCATTCTCTTCAAATTCATGTAACCCATTATTTTTACTAACGAACTTTTTGTGAAAATTAAAGATATCGGTCCACTCCTTCTGGGACCTCCCCCACAAAGGCTCAAAATTTTGAATATCCATAAAGTTTAGAAAACGAAATTAACATCCAATACCATTCAGACTTGGCACATCTCAATATGTCTACCAACACAAGATCTGTTATAAAGATGACAGAGATCGGACCATTCCATCCTGTACCTCCCCCTCAACGGGACGGGATTTTAAATAATTACAACTTGTATAAAATGCGCCATAACCATCCGATACTCTTCAAATTTCTTACATCCCGACATTTTTGATAGTGCAATATATGGTGTGAAGATGGAATGTGTCGGACCTTTCCTTCTGGTACCTCCCCCACAACGGAACGACAATTTTGAACCATTAACATTTCTCATGAAATGCGAAATAGACATCCGATTATCTTCAAATTTCACACATCCCTACATTTTTATAATACAAGATCTGGTATGAAAATTTAATATGTCGGGCCACTCCTTCTGGTACCTCCCCCACCACGGGTCAAAAATTACCTCTTTAAAAAATGTTCCCCGAAATGTCAATATTTAAGAAGTTATGGCCATTTTAAAGTATGCTAATTTTTTTCTTTAAAAAAGTGATCAGAAATAATAGCTAAAATCTCCGAAATGTCAATATTTAAGGAGTTATGACCATTTTAGAGTATGTTATTTTTCCTCTTCAAATTTTTGAATAATTATAACTCATAAAATGTGACATAAGCATCCGACTCTCTTTAAAATTCACACATCCCCACGTTTTTAGTAATACAAGACATTGTGTGAAGATGAGATATATCGGACCACCCCTTCCCCCACAAGGGATCAAAAATTTTAGAATAATTAAATCTCTCATAAAATGCGACATAAGCTTCCCATTCTCTTCAAATGTCATGTATCGCAAAAATTTTACTAACGCGAGATTTGGTGTGATGCTGGACAATATCGGTCTAGCCTTTCTGGTACCTCGCCCGCAAAGGGTCAAAATGTTAGATATCTAGGAAGCACACAGAACGCAAAATTAACATCCAATTTTTATTTCAAACCTAGGACGTGTCAATATTTCTATGAGCACAAGATCAGGTGTGGAGATGGTAGAGATCGGACCATTCCTTCTGGTCCTCCTTCACAAAGGGTGAAAAATTTTGAAAAATATCTTACAAAAGGCGAAATAAAAATTCAATTATTTTCAAATTTCACACAGCCCAATATTTTTACTAGCGCAAGTTCTGGTGTGCAAATGATAGATATCGGTCTAGCCCTTCTGGTACCTCCCCCACAAAGGGCCAAAAATTTTGAATACCTATAAAGCACATAGAACGCGAAATAAGGCATCCGATTATTTTCAAACTAAGGACATCTCAGTAATTCTATGAGCCCAAGATCTGGTGTGAAGATGGTAAAAATCGGACCATTCCTTCTGGCCCTCCCCCACAAAGGGTCAAAATCATTATAACTCTTAATGAACTCTTTTGAATAATTCTAAATGCCATTCAATTCAATCATCTCTACAGCTTTGATTATTTGAAGTTCATTTCAAATTTCGAATTTTTTTTTCCAAATTCCTAAACGAGTCGAAAATAGTTTATAAGGCTTGATTTTTTCTGGGGGCCTTGTTCTTATCTAAATTAGAATTCACGAAAATATCTTATTTGGCATTTTATCATTTTTTTATTATTTTTTGGTATGCGATTTACAATTCTAACCCCATGGTTAGTTTTTTTTTGGACCTCCTAATGAGGATTATATTACGGCAAATTTGGATCACACCTTCTAAATCTTATCATGAATACGGAAAGTGAGAAAGAAAGGAAACACAACAAACATTTTTTTTTATTAAATTAACAGCTCGTGATGCCAATCAACCTGACGTGTATGGAAAAAAGTTGGGGGGGAGCTAACAAATATTTGTGTACGAGTATATCATAATTGGTTAATTGCCCTCCGTACTTACTTACTTCCAGCTAAAGATATTCTTTCTACTAAGGGTCGTAAAACAAAAATTTGTATTTTTTTGTTTTCTTAGCTAATGATCCCGCACCGTTTTAATCTTTATGAATTCTTCCACGTAAATTTGAGAACACAAAAAAAAACAAAACAAAAACTGTTGTTGCCAGCAAGGTGGTTGGAGATTGAAATGGATAAGGGGGCGGGCGGCTACTTCAACTTACACATTTGTTACCAGCATTTGTTTCAAATTAGCTGTTTGTTGGCTTTCTAATTCTGTCAATTGCTTAGATTATCTTTATGGCAGTTTTTATACCCTCCACCATACTATGGAGGGTATATTAACTTTGTCATTCCGTTTGTAACTACTCGAAATGCTCATGTCAGACCCAACAAGGTATATATATTTTTGATCAGCATAAAATTCTAAGTCGATTTAGTGATGTCCGTCTGTCTGTCCGTCTGTCGGTCTGTCTGTTGTAATCTTTCGAACGAATTGAGATAGAAGGCTAAAATTTTGCACACATGTTTATTTTTCCAGTAGGTAGGTTAAGTTCGTAAATGGACCATGTAGGTCCATGTCTTCGTATAGCCCCCATATAACGGTATTTTGATGATTTTAGCTACATTATTCACCGGAATTGTTTCAAATTTGGTATTTGAAGTTCGTAATGGATACTACAGCCTATGACACAAAATTGTCTGTGCAGGTCCACATCTTCGTATAGCCCCCATATAACAGTACCTCCCTATATTCGGTATTTTGATGATTTCGGAATTGTTTCAAACTTGGTACTTGAAGTTCGAAATAGATACCACAGCCTATGACAGAAAATTTACTGTGCAGGTCCACGTCATCGTATAGCCCCCATATAACGGTACTTCCCTATATTCGGTATTTTGATTATTTTAGCGACACTATTCACCGGAATTGTTTGGTATTTGAAAATTTGGTATTTGAAGTTCGTAATGGATACTACAGCTTATGACATAAAATAGTCTGTGCAGGTCCACGTCTTCGTATAGCCCCCATATAATGGTACCTCCCGATATTCGGTATTTTGATTTGATGATTTTAGCAACATTATTCACCAGAATTGTTTCAATTTTGGTACTTGAAGTTCGAAATAGATACCACAGCCTATAATAGAAAATTCTCTGTGCAAGTCCACGTCTTCGTATAGCCCCCATATAACAGTACCTTCCTATATTAGGTATTTTGATGATTTTAGCGACATTATTAACCAGAATTGTTTCAAATTTGGGATTTGAAGTTCGTAATAGACACTGCAGCATAAAACAGAATATGGGCCATGTAGGTCCACGTCTTCGTATAGCCCCCATATACCGTACCCCCCGATATTCTGTATTTTGATGATTTTAGCAACATTATTCACCGGAATTTTTTCAAATTTGGTATTTGAAGTTCGTAATGGATACTACAACCTAAGACAGAAAATTGTGTGTGCAGGTTCACGTGTTCATAAAGCCTCCATATAACGGTACACCTCGATATTCGGTATTTTGATGATTTCAGCGACATTATTCACCGGAATTGTTTCAAAATTGGTATTTGAACTTCGTAATGGATGCTACAGCCTATGACAGAAAATTGTCTATGCTGTTCCAGGTCTTCGTATAGCCCCCATATAACGGTACCTCCCTATAATAGGTATTTTGATGATTTTTACCGACATTATTTACCGGAATTGTTTCAAATTTGGTATTTGAAGTTCGAAATAGATACCACAACATATGACAGAAAATTGTCTGTGCAGGTCCACGTCTTCGTATAGCCCCCATATAACGGTACCTCCCTCTATAATCGGTATTTTGATGATTTTTACCGACATTATTTACCGGAATTGTTTCAAAATTGATATTTGAGGTACCAAGGGGATAGTAGAGCCTAAGACAAAAAATTCTCTGTGCAGGTCCACGTCTTCGTATAGCCCCCATATAAGAGTACCTCCCCATATTCGGTATTTTGACGAGTTTAGATACAATACCCACCGAAATTGTTTGAGATGTCGTATTTGAACTTCGTAATGGATGCTACAGCCTATGACAGAAAATTGTCTATGCTGGTCCAGGTCTTCGTATAGCCCCCATATAACGGTACCTCCCTATATACAATATTTTGATGATTTTAGCTACATTATTCACTGGAATTTTTTCAAAATTGGTATTTGAAGTTCGTAATGGATACTACAGCCTATGACAGAAAATTGTCTGTGCAGGTCCACGTCTTCGTATAACCCCCATATAACGGTATCTCCCGATATTCGGAATTTTTTAAGGATTTTATTTTTTGAAAATTTCCAAATTGGTTCCAAATGGTGGAGGGTATTCAAAGTTCGTCCCTGCTACTGCTTTTTAACTTGTTTTGTTTGTAATAAGTCATATCTGGTGTATTGTTACAACAATTCCCGCCAGATATAACTGTAACTTAATACTTCTAACAATCTCCATGCCATTTTGTTTCGGAGGCCAATTTTAGGAAAATAACACAATTATAATTACATTGAAAGAAAATTCATATAAGTGGCACAATATCATAAATATAGAACCCGCTCCGCAGATGTTGAAAGTCAAGGTAACTGTTGAGCCCCAAATACAACATTTTCCCTCCCCCTCGCCAAAGTCTTTACCTTGCGTACTACGCTTCGATCCACAATATTTATCCACAATGAAACGTTTATCGTAGCAATTTTGTTTTTGTTATATTGCAAATTATTTAAGTTAATATTAGCAATAATTGAAGCGGTATTTTTTGCCCTGTTGACAAACAAAATAAATAAATAATTGAGCGATACTAATGAGGTATATAAATAAGTGATGGGCTATGAAGAGGCAGCCCACCACCCCCAAGATGCAAACGTAATATAGATATTAGATACGAGAAGTGGGAGTATATCTTGTCAAATTGTCATAATGACCGATAATAATAGGGATAAAATGTGCACACACATGAACTTGATGTGATAATGCCATAAATGAAGATATCACGCGGAAATTGGTGTTTATAAATATTTTAAAATATTTTGTGATTCCTAGATCAAAGTATTTTTTAGGCCGACCTTCCCCAATTTATTGAAGACATTATAAGAAGATCGCACACAAAGAATACCTCGTGGTTTTCTATCGCAAATGGACGACTTCAAGGTCTTCAAATCAACAACCTTAAGGCTTTCAATTGAAAATAAAGAAACCAAAGGTTCTCTATAACAAATAAAATAACTCAAGGTCTGTTCAGGCAAATAGAACATTTCAAGATCCTTACATTAAGGTCTAAAGCCTGTGGAAGATCTCTGGGTTTTCTATAACAAATAGAAGACATCAAGTAATTATGCCCACGGCCATATGGCTGGAGAGGGTTTATATCGAGTGGGCGAGGATAAATTCCATCTACACTCTAGATCTTGTGTTCGCAAAAATATTGTCATGTGTGAAATTTGAAGATAAAAGGAGGTTTATTTAGCATTTTATGAGAGTTAAAACTATTTAAAAATTTTAACCTCTTTGTGAGGCAGGTACCAGAAGGGGTGGGCCGATACATTCAACGTCAACTTCACACCAGATCTTGTGTTGTAAGATATATTGGGATGTATGAAATTTCAAAAGAATCGGATGCTCATTTCGCGTTATATGTGAATTTGGTAATTCAAAAATTTTGACCCATTGTGGGGGAGGTACCAGAAGGCGTGGACCGATATAATCGAATTTCACCCCAGATCTTGTGTTAGTAAAAATATTTTTATGTATAAAATTTGAAGGTAAACGGATGCTTATTTCGCATTTTATGAGAGTTATAATTATTCCAAAAAATGTGGACCCGTTGTGGGGGAGGTACCATATTCACACCAAAGTTTGTGTTGGAAGAAATATTGGGAGGTGTCCTTATTTCGCATTTTATGAGAGTTATAATTATTCCAAAAAATGTGGACCCGTTGTGGGGGAGGTACCATATTCACACCAAAGTTTGTGTTGGAAGAAATATTGGGAGGTGTCCTTATTTCGAATTTTATGAGAGTTACAATTATTCAAAAATTGTTAATGGCTGGGGCACACAACAACTCTCGAATAGAGTATTTGATTAAATTAAAACGTGGTATATCGTAATATTATTAATAAACTTAGATCGAGTTCAGAGATGGTACACTACTTCTGGTACCTCCAAAAAAAAGTTCGAAATTTCCAAAAAAAAAAAATATTTTAGTGAACAGTATAGTATAATCCGATTTTGTTCCAACTTTGCAAATCTTAATATTTTCATCAATGCTTCGTCAGGTGCGAAAATGTTCAATATCGGTCCACTCCATCAGGTACCTCCTGCAAAGGGTCAAAATTTTGAATAATTACTAATTTTGAAATTGTCTTCAAATTCCACACATCCCTATATTAATATTAACCCAAGGTCTGGTGTAAAGACGGAATATACCGGTCCACTCCTTCTGGGACCTCTCCCACAAAAGGGTCATGGTAAAAATCTGCTTGGACTGACGCTTCAAACGCGGTATGTCATTAAGCGATGTGACATCTCTGTCAAAAGTTATGGCGTTGCCAGATGGGTCCGTCGAATATGGACAACCCTGTACCTCACCTACAAAGGGTCAAAATTTTGAATAAATATAACTCTTATAAAATGTGATTTAAGGCTCGATTATCTTCCAATTACACAGATCACAATATATTTGTTAACCCAAGATCTGATGTGAAAATGGAATATATCGGTCCACTCATTCTGATACTTCCCCCACAAGGGTCTGAATTCTGATTAACCTCCGATTCCATTCAGATCTGGTACATCTCAATATTCCTATCAACTCAAGATTTGTTATAAAAATGGTAGAGATCGGACCATTCCATCTGGTACCTCCCACTCAAAGGGTCAAAGTTTTGAATAACCAAAATGATCATAAAATCCGAAATAAGCACCCGGTGTTGTTTATATTTCACACTTCTTAACATCTTCGATAACACAAGATCTGCTATGAAGATGGTAGAGATCGCACCATTCCTTCTGGTACCTTCCCCACAAAGCGTCAATATTTTGAATAACCAAAATGACCAAAAAATGCGAAATAAGCATCCAGTTCTCTTAAAATTTGGCACATCCCATTATTTGCTGTGAAGAAGGAATATATCGACGTACTAACTTCCCCGCAAAAGGTTCAAGATTTTGAAATATGATATACCAAAACGTGGGCCTATATATACTATGTTCCGCCACCGGAACTAGAACTCATTACGAACTACAAATACCAATTTTTATACAAATCCGTCGAAAAATGTGGCAAAAATCATAAAAATACCGAATATCGGGAGGTACCGTTATATGGGGGCTATACCAAAACGTGGACCAATTTACTTCGTTTTCAATAACAACCATCCAAGACATAATACAAAATGTTCTGCTAAATTTGTAATCTATACTTCAAAAAAAATGGACTGTATCGTGATTTTAACAGACAGATAGGCGGACATCGTTAAATCGGCGTAGAATTTTATACTGATCATGAATATATTTATAGTTTATGGAGTCTACGACGGATATTGAGGGATATCACAAACGTAATGACAATGTTCATATACCCTCCTTTTCAAGGTGGAGGGGTATAAAAAATAATGATATTTTCTAAATTCCTGGACCTGTAACTGAAAATCCAAACCTCATTCCGGGACTTCAGTGCGACAACGTTTTACAACAAATTCCATAATGACACCACCAATAATTTGTCGCCACTATTTCCACATTTAACTATTTTGTATTGTAATTTCCTCCCACTCCTCTCTTTCTACTGAGCAAACTCTCTCTCTCTTTCCATTTCAAAATCATAACAAAAATTAAATTTAATTTATTTAATTTTATTTACAAAATCCATTCAAACGAACATCAATCATTGTTTACGCCGTAATGATGCTGATCGTTTGGCGTGTTGCTAATAGCCACAGAGAGTTCGTGTTGGAAATCGTTTGAAAATTTTAATAATATTTGTTTGTTTGTTTGTTCACTCATTACAGATCAATTGCTGCTTTCATCGTCTGACCGTCGCTTCAGCTCATCACCGTCCAAGAGTTTTGTGCGTGTCTCAGGGTGTTATTTTTTTTTTTGCATTCGATTGTTCGATTTGCATGGACTGCATTTCACAACATTGTTGTAAGCTGTTTCTCTTCGAGTAATTTATGAAATAAGCCAACATAGAAACGCAGCAACATGGAAAAGGAAAATGGCCAACATCAGTTGGAGGCATCAACATATGATCCGTAAGTACCAACATATATATCTTTAAAGATTTGAAGGGAAATAATGGAGATTTTTCTCTCCAACACTTAAAAAAAACAAAGCAAAGAGAAAACATCGAAGTTTTCTGAAGAAAATAAAAGACTTCAAAGTCTTCTAAAGAAAAGAAAAACTTCAAGGTATTCCATAGAAAAGAGAAGAGCTCTAGGTCTTCTATGACCCCATAGAAGAGCTCATAGATCTTCTATGGCTCCATAGAAGAGCTCATAGGTCTTCTATGGCTCCATAGAAGAGCTCATAGGTCTTCTATGGCTCCATAGAAGAGCTCATAGGTCTTCTATGGCCAATAGAACAGCTCATAGGTCTTCTATGGCCAATAGAAAAGCTCATAGGTCCTCTGTGGCCAATAGAAGAGCTCATAGGTCTTCTATGGCCAATAGAGGAATTCATAGGTCTTCTATGGCCAATAGAAGAGCTCATAGGTCTTTTAAAAGGGTCGATAGAAGACCCCAAGGTCTTCTATAGCGTATAGGAAACATCACGGCCTTCTCTAGCCTATAGGAGACCTCACGGTCTTCTATAGCGTATAGAAGACCTCAAGGTTTTCTATAGGATATAGGAGACCTCAAGGTCTTCTACAGGATATAGGAGACCTCAAGGTCTTCTATAGGATATAGGAGACCTCAAGGTCTTCTATAGGATATAGGAGACCTCAAGGTCTTCTATAGGATATAGGAGACCTCAAGGTCTTCTATGGTCAATAGAAAAGCTCATAGGTTTTCTGTGGCCAATAAAAGAGCTCATAGGTCTTCTGTGGCCAATAGAAGAGTTCATAGGTCTTCTATGGCCAATAGAGGAATTCATAGGTCTTCTATGGCCAATAGAAGAGCTCATAGGTCTTTTAAAAGGGTCGATAGAAGAGCTCAAGGTCTTCTATAGCGTATAGGAGAGCTCAAGGTCTTCTATAGGATATAGGAGACCTCAAGGTCTTCTATAGCCTATAGGAGACCTCAAGGTCTTCCATAGCATATAGGAGAGCTCAAGGTCTTCTATAGGATATAGGAGACCTCAAGGTCTTCTACAGGATATAGGAGACCTCAAGGTCTTCTATAGGATATAGGAAACCTCAAGGCCTTCTATAGCCTATAAGAGACCTCACGCTCTTCTATAGCGTATAGGAGACCTCACGGTCTTCTATAGCGTATAGGAGACCTCACGCTCTTCTATAGCGTATAGGAGACCTCACAGTCTTCTATAGCGTATAGGAGACCTAACGGTCTTCTATAGCGTATAGGAGACCTAACGGTCTTCTATAGCGTATAGGAGACCTAACGGTCTTCTATAGCGTATAGGAGACCTAACGGTCTTCTATAGCGTATAGGAGACCTAACGGTCTTCTACAGCGTATAGGAGACCTCAAGGTCTTCTATAGCATATAAGAGATCTCTAGGTCTTCTATAGCATATGGGAGACCTCTAGGTCTTCTATAGCATAGAGGAGACCTCTAGGTCTTCTATAGCATATAGGAGACCTCTAGGTCTTCTATAGCGTATAGGAGACCTCAAGGTCTTCTATAGCATATAGGAGACCTCAAGGTCTTCTATAGCATATAGGAGACCTCAAGGTCTTCTATAGCATATAGGAGACCTCAATGTCTTCTATAGCATATAGGAGACCTCAAGGTCTTCTATAGCATATAGGAGACCTCAAGGTCTTCTATAGCATATAGGAGACCTCAAGGTCTTCTATAGCATATAGGAGACCTCAAGGTCTTCTATAGCATATAGGAGACCTCAAGGTCTTCTATAGCATATAGGAGACCTCAAGGTCTTCTATAGCATATAGGAGACCTCAAGGTCTTCTATAGCATATAGGAGACCTCAAGGTCTTCTATAGCATATAGGAGACCTCAAGGTCTTCTATAGCATATAGGAGACCTCAAGGTCTTCTATAGCATATAGGAGACCTCAAGGTCTTCTATAGCATATAGGAGACCTCAAGGTCTTCTATAGCATATAGGAGACCTCAAGGTCTTCTATAGCGTATAGGAGACCTCAAGGTATTCTATAGCATATAGGAGACCTCACGGTCTTCTATAGCGTATAGGAGACCTCATGGTCTTCTATAGCACTATAGGAGACCTCATGGTCTTCTATAGCACAATAGGAGACCTCACGGTCTACTATAGCGTATAGGAGACCTTCTATAGCATATAGAGACTTCAAGGTCTTCTACAGCATATAGGAGACCCTCTATAGCATATAGGAAACCTCACGGTCTTCTTCAGCATATGGGAGACCTTAGAATCTTCTATAGCGAATAGAAGATCTCACGGTCGTTTATATGACATAGGAGACCTCAAGGTCTTCTATTGGCTCTAGAAGACCTGTGCGTCTCGTCCTATAAATAAATTTCAATATTTTATCACCGGTTGATATAATTTTTTTATTTGTTACGTTTTAGTTTTAGTTATTTGTTACGTGTAGTCCTTTATCACTTTTATTCGGATGTGGAAATATCTTATATCCTACCCACATCTAAAAATAATTGGATATACCAATTTAATAATTTACTTGATTAATTATTTCCCACGTGTTGCCTACTTGATTGGCCTGCACTTGCTTGTGGACATTCCCAAATTTATGACGTCCGCAGATTACCTTAAGTGGCATTAATTTGTTAAAAACGGCACATGTCAATAACAGCTCTGGACACTAAATTGGCTCGTGTTATTTTAATCAAACCACCTCCAAGCACTTGCTGCACGCACTTTCTCAACCGCCCACGTAAAAATTTCTCCCGGCTCAGAGGTTCTTTCCATTATGCGCTCATGATGACAGCGAAAAAAATCTGAATTCTATGTTAAATCTTTTTAAATTAGGTAATTGAATGTCAGTCATTAACTTGCCCGAGATAAACGATGTTGTGATGAGTTATCATAAATTTCCAAGTAGAGTAGGAGGTGTTTTTGGGGGGTGCGTGGAGAAAGGTAGTGATCATAAACGTGTTGTTTTTTGTGTTTGCAGATCTCTTATCACAGTTTGCCTTCAATGAAGGTAATATTTTATGTATTTGTTTTTTTGGAAGCAAAACGGAATTTTTTTCTTCGAATTTTTTTTTTCGAGATAATGGAAGAGTAGTAAACAAACAATTCAGATCTTAATTCCCCTTTCCTTAGATATCACGTGTAAAATATGCAAAATTTGTAGTAAAAAAATGGTTGTTGTTGTTGTTGGATAGTAATTCTGTTTATCTCCATGTAGCTGTTGAGGTAATCAAATGAGATGATTTTGTTTTCTGAGTAATTTTTGTTTTCCTAAAGCGATTTGTTTCCTAGTTCTTAATTGTCTGGATAATTGAACAAGAATGTGTTTCTTTGTTTGTAGCGTTTTTTGTTGTTGTAATTGTTGTTCTAGTAGCGGTAAGAGGCTTGGCCCACAAAAAACCATGTGAGGTAAATGTAAACCGGATTGAAGTCCAATGGAATGTTGGGCACAAAACAGCTGCAGGGAAAAAAATATCAAAGGTGGAATTTTTATAAACATTTCTGAAAAATAAACCTTTGTTCTTTAATTTATTATGGGGTATGCAAAATTCTTTTCTTCAGAGACTGATATTGAAATGCGATCAAGAATATTTCTTCCTTTGAGACTATCGCCAAATAATGAGGAATTAAGGGAGATTTTAACCTGGAATTGAAACGACTTAAATTTGCAAAAGAAAACGTATACACATAATTTTCACTTGTAATATCCAAATTTCGGATTTAATTTTCTTAAAAACTATTTAACTTAGATATATGCTTTATTTTGAAACTTGTAGTGACATTTTGTGTAGAATATTTCTTCTTTTGACACTTTTTGCCTAAAACGAAATTTTATGTTACTTTCAGGCCTCAACTCGAAAAAAGGTCGGGGAAAATTGTTCAAAAAATTAGGGAGTATTTTTACGATTTTTTGGGCAACATTAATGACAATATTTTCTTGGTATACTTATGGTGAAATTCTTCCTTTAGTGACTTATGGTGAAATTTCATGGGAAATATTTTTGTCTTTGGTCCCACCCTTCTAAATTAGTGTTTTGTAATAGAATTTAACATTAATTCACATTAGGTGCAAAATTTGTCGAAAATACAATTTTTTTTGTAAACCAAAATTGATTTTTGTATGATACATATTTATATAATGCATAAGTATACAAATTTCTTTTGTTAAGAGACAGTTATTGAGATATGATCCACAATAATTCTTCCTTTGAAACTACCGTCACAAAATGAAGTCCAAATGGAAATTTTTGACTTGCAATGGAAACGTGTAAAATTTGCAGTAGAGAACGTATACACATTATTTTCACTTGTAATAACCGAATTTCAAATTTAATTTTTCTTAAAGGCTATTTAACTTAGTTTATTTTGAAACTTATAGTGAAATTTGGTGTAGAATATTTCTTCTTTTAACACTTTTTGACTAAAACGAAATTTTATGATACTTTCATGAACCAAATCGAAAAAAGGCCAAGGAAAAATTGATTGAAAATTAGGAAATATTTTTGCGATTTCTTGTACAACATTGATGCATATATCTTCTTGATATAAAGTGAAGATAGAGATTCATTTTCTTTGGTAAAATTTCATGCGGAATATTTTTGTCTTTGGTGCCATCCTTCTAAATTAATGTTTTGTAATAGAATTTATGGTAAATTCACATTAATTGCTAAATTTGTCAGAAATAAATACAAGTTTTTTCTTGAAAATCGTTTTCTTTATGGTACAATTTTTTATGGCACATATAAGTTATACAAATTTCTTTTGTTCAGAGACTGATATTGAAATGTGATTTGTAATATTTCTTCCTTTGAAAAATTCCCAAAATATGAAGTATAAATGGAAATTTTTGCCTTGGAATGGAATCGTGTTAAAATCGTAGTAAGCAAAGTAAACACATAATTTTTACTTCCAATATCCAAAAATTTCGAATTTAATTTTCCTAAAAACTGTTTGACTTTGAAACTAGTTTATTTTGAAAGTTGTAGTGAAATTTTGTGTGGAACATTTCTTATTTTGATATAATCCGCCTAAAATGAAAATTTAAGTTACTTTTAGGCGTCAACTCGAAAAAAGGCCAAGGAAAATTTGTTTAAAACACTAGGAAATATATTTAGCGATTTTGTGGGCAACATTGATGCATATATATTCTTGATACAAAGTGAAGATAAATATTTATTTTCTTTGGTGACTGATGGTGAAATTTTATAAGGAATAATTTTGTCTTTAGTGCCATCCTTCTAAATTAGTGTTTTGTAATAGAATTTAACATAAATTCACATTAGGTGCTAAATTTGTCAAAAATAAATACATGTCTTTTCTTTCAAAATTGATTTATTTACGGCACATTTTCTTATGGTACATATTAAGTATACTACTTTCTTTTGTTCAGAGACTGATATTGAAATGTGATCTAGAATATTTCACCCTTTAAAACTTTTCCCAAAATATGAAGTATAAATGGAAATTTTGCCTTAGAATGGATTCGTTTTAAATTTGCAGTAAACAAAGTAAACACATAATTATTGCTTGCAATTTCCCCAAACATCAAATGAAAATTCCCGGAAAACTATTTAAATTAGATATATGTTTTATTTTGAAACTTATAGTGAAATTTTGTGTAGAATATTTCTTCTCTTGATACCTTTTGCCTAAAAGGAAATTTTATGTTACTATCAGGCTTCAATTCAAAAAAAAAAAAAAAAAAAAAAGCCGGGGAAAATTGTTCAAAAAGATTAAGAAATATTTTTGCGATTTTTTGGCCAACATTGATGCATATATTTTCTAGATATAAAGTCAAGATAGATATTACTTTTATGGTGAAATTTAATAAGGAATATTTTTGTCTTTGGCGGCATCCTTCTAATTTAGTATTTTGTAATAGAATTTAACATAAATTCACATTAGGTGCTAAAGTTTTCAAAAATAAATACATTTTTTAAAGTAAACCAAAATTGATTTTTGTGGTACATTTTTAAGGTACATATTAAGTATACAACTTTCTTTTGTTCAGATACTGATATTGAAATGTGATCTAGAATATTTCTTCCTTTAAAACTTTCCTCAAAAAATGAAGTATAAATGGCAATTTTATCTTAGAATGGAAACGTGTTAAATTTGTAGTACAAAACGTAAGCACATCATTTTCACTTGTAATATCCGAATTTCAAATTTAATTTTCTTAAAAACTATTTAACTTAGATATATGATTTATTTTGAAACTTGTAGTGAAATTTTGTGTAGAATATTTCTTCTTTTAACACTTTTTGGCTAAAACGAAATTTTATGTTACTTTCATGTATCAATTCGAAAGAGGCCGAGGAAAATCTGATCAAACAACTAGGAAATATTTTTGCTGATCAAACAGCTAGAAATATTTTTTGGCACCATTGTTGCATATATCTTCTTGATATAAAGTGAAGATGGAGATTTCTTTTCTTTGGTGACTTATGATAAAATTTTATGAGGAATATTTTTGTCTTTGGCCCCATCCTTCTAAATTAGTGTTTTGTAATAGAATTTAACATAAATTACCATTAGGTGCTAAATTTCTCAAAAATAAATACAAGTTTTTTCTTTCAAAATCGTTTTCTTTATGGTACAATTTTTATGGTACATATTAATTATACAAGTTTCTGTTGTTCCGAGAATGATATTGAAATATAATTTAGAATATTTAAGCCTTTGAAACTTTCCCCAAAATATGAAGTATAAATGGAAATTTTGACTTAGAATGAATTCGTGTTAAATTTGCCGTAAAAACTCTAGACACATAATTTTCACTTGCAATATCGCCAAATTTCGAATTTAATTTTATGAAAAACTATTTGACTATGATATATGGTTTATTTTGAAACTAGTAGTGAAATTTTGTGTAGAACATTTCTTCTTTTGATACAATCCGCCTAAATTGAAAATTTAAGTTACTTTTAGGCGTCAATTCAAAAATGATAACAAAATTAGGCAATATTTTTGGGTTTTTTTTTGGGCAACATTAATCCAAAGATTTTCTTCATTTATAATAGAAATAGAGATTTTTCTTTGGTGACATATGATGAAATTTGATGAGGAATATTTTTGTCCTTGAAGTCATCCTTCTAAAATGATCCTTTGTTGGAGATTTTTGCACAAATTTACAAAAAAGTAAGGTTTTAACACCGAAATGTGTTTTTAAAATATATAAATTCCTGGCGTTTAGCTAAGATTTAGACTTTTGACGTCTTCTACGACCTATAGTAGAATTTTATGACAAATATTTTTGTAGAACATTTTGACCTGTTACGATACCGTTTAAAGAAAGTTTTTAGCCATATTTTAAAAAAAGTACCCCCTTATTGACTCGCGTCAGGGTTAAAATTGCCCACCAAAACATTTATCGTATTTTTGTCTCTAATATTGCCAAAGACACTATGTACCTAAATGATCGGATTCGGAAAATTTTGAAAATTGAAAATTTCCAAAGGTGTGGAGGAGAGGGGAACTTTCCCTCCTCTATTTCGGTTACTTTTCGATGAGAAGTTCCAAAAAGCCGATACATGCTCGATTTTTCCCGTAATTATTTTTGTGTTGCACAGTGTTATTAATATAGATCCAATTTGTTGTAGAGCCCTTGTATAAATATGCTATTTCGAGTCTACATAGTCTACAGACTCTTTACAAAGGGTCACAAAATTACAAATTGGTCTGGGAATTCAAAACCTTTTATGAACCGCGCATACCCTTCCTATTCCCACTGAATATAATTTTTTCATAGCACTTTCCATAAAAAAATTACTCCATTATTTTTACAACGAACAATTATTATATAATTCTCCATACATCTGTATGACATTTTTACACCAACATTAATCAGATCCCAGTACTTTGTTCACTACTTCACAAAAAATGTATTTCCCCTCTAAAAACCGAAATAAATTACATTTGTTTATTACACAAATGTTGTTGTCACCTGACATCTTTAACAATACGCCTGCCACATCCACACAACAATATAATAAAGCAATAAAATTAATGAATTCTCACTCACCGTCTCTCTCTTTGGCTGTGATGTGTGACTGGAAATAATTAGAGTTAGCCGTTTGATCAGATGTTAATGGCAAATCTGTCTGGGG